>NC_041385.1:87130467-87179017 GCF_002162155.2 Triticum dicoccoides
GAGCCCTTTATGTGATGTCGCTCAGACGTCCGACTGTGGCATTTCTTTTAAAGCCCTTCATGTGATGTCGCTCAGATGTCCGACTGTGGCATTTCTTTTAAAGCCCTTTATGTGATGTCGCTCAGACGTCCGACTGTGGCATTTCTTTTAAAGCCCTTTATGTGATGTCGCTCAGACGCCCGACTGTGGCATTTCTTTTAAAGCCCTTTATGTGATGTCGCCCAGACGTACGACTGTGGTATTTCTTTTTAAAGCCCTCTATGTGGTGTCGCTAAGACGCCCGACTGCGGCATGCATTTTATTTATTTACCTTTCGAGGCGTCGCTCCAGACACCCAATCGGTTTTCAATTATTAAATCTTGATACATCAAGTTCTGCAATAATTCCATTGTATTTGAGCATCATACTTTGTTCATGATGCATTCATGCATACATTGATTATATCTTTTGTCCGAACTGTCTTGCGAGTACTTTCAAGTACTCACCTGGCTTGTTGTTTTGGCCAGATGATGATGAAGGCGATTTCTTGGATGAAGAGTATAATAGCGACTCCGACGCCTAGAGGAGTCCCAGTCAGTCCCGTGCGATCATGTCTTGGTCATTGTATTATCCGCTTCCGCAACCCTGAATAAATTCATCGAGCCTCACCTCGACGCTCGATGTACTGCCAGTAGAAGTCAAGTTATCCACCACCACTTTTCCCTCGAGCTAGTAGCATGCCACCCCACCCCTGTGTCATATCCGCCCATATGTATTATATTGGCGAGACTGTAATAAATTGTTGAGCACCCTCAGCTCAACCCTGTAATATATTTGAGGCTACTGGTTCTCTGTTTATCAAGCTTTTGTCTACTAGAAAGGATGACTTTTCCTATACTGGGATTTAAAGATTGGTTTTCTCAATAAGCATTTTTATTGAAAAACCGGTCGTGACATATGTTTTGAGCGGTGTCGGGGTGCGGCTTGGGTCGAGGGCCTGAAGGCCTCTCTATCGCGGCCACGGGGTGGCCGATCGGGCGCA
This sequence comes from Triticum dicoccoides, assembly GCF_002162155.2. Taxonomy (NCBI): domain Eukaryota; kingdom Viridiplantae; phylum Streptophyta; class Magnoliopsida; order Poales; family Poaceae; genus Triticum; species Triticum dicoccoides. The sequence goes on from NC_041385.1 coordinate 87,131,489, forward strand.
TCGTGCGTTGGTGATGTAGGTTTAGTTGCTTCCTCCTCAAGTTGGGGAAGCAGCCTGCACTTCGGGTAGCTCTTGGATGGGCGTTCTAGTTTATACTCTTCGGCCACCAGGACTTCGGTCCATCTGTCGGCTAGCAGGTCTTGGTCAGCTCTAAGTTGCTGCTGTTTCTTCTTGAGGCTGCTTGCCGTGGCTATGAGTCTGCGTTTGAAACGCTCTTGCTCGACGGGACCCTCTGGCACGATGAATTCATCGTCGTCGAGGCTTGCCTCGTGTTCGGAGGGAGGCATGTAATTGTCATCCTCATCCTCTTTGTCGGCCGCTCTCTCACGAGGGCTGGATCCTTCGTTCTCCTGTACTGAATCCTGCTGGAGGGGGTTGTCTTCGGCACTGTCCAGCATATTGTTATCTCCAGTGCCGGAATCGCCGTTTTTGCTTTGGCGGGACTTAGAGCGGCGCCGCTGACGTCGGCGCTTGGGTTGCTTCTTCGAGGGGTCATCCTCCGTTTTCTCCTCGCCCTCCCCTGCTTTAGGGGTGTCCACCATGTATATGTCGTATGACGATGTGGCTTTCCAGTTCCCTATAGGCACTGGTTCTTGATCGTCTCCTTCATCGGCGTCCATGCCGTCGATGTCTTCAGAGTCGAAGTCGAGCATGTCGGTTAAATCGTCGACAGTGGCTACAAAGTGGGTGGTGGGTGGGCTACAAATTTCTTCGTCGTCCGTGTCCCAACTGTGTTGGCCGTAGTCCGGCCAGGGCTCTCCCGACAAAGAGAGAGACTTTAACGAATTCAGGATGTTGCCGAAAGGTGAGTGCTGAAAGACATCCGCGGCGGTGAACTACATGATCGGAGCCCAATCGGGCTTAACCGGGAGAGGTGCGGGATTTACGGAGTCCAGATCGGAGTCTGGCACCTCGGAGTCACGGGCCTTGCGAGGGACTAGGCTGGTATCCGGCTCTATCGCCGTAGAGATTGCAGTTTCCGGGGTGGCATCTAACCGTCCGTCCCCGACTGGCGTAGTGGGCTCCGAGCTAATGGTCGGAGCGAACACCTGAGCGACGCTCTGGGTGTTGTCCGCTGACAGAGCTAAATTGTGCCCATCATGACAGTGCGGCACGCCCGGTTGTGGCTCGAATCCGTCGAAGATCAAGTCCCCGCGGATGTCAGCCCGCAGTGTTAGCTTCCAAACCTGACCTGATGGCCAGGGGCGTAGCTCTCGATTTGCTCCAGATGGCCGAACGAGTCAGCCCGCAGTGCGAAGCCGCAGAATACGAAGATCTGTCCAGGGAGAAAAGTCTCACCCCGGACCGTGTCGCGATTGACGAGCGAAGAAGCCATCGGGCCTAAAAGGCGACGACACAGAGGAACTCTCAATGAAAGCACCAATGTCGGTGTCAAAACCGGCGGATCTCGGGTAGGGGGTCTCGAACTGTGCGTCTAGGCGGATGGTAACAGGAGACAAGGGACACGATGTTTTTACCCAGGTTCGGGCCCTCTCGATGGAGGTAAAACCCTACTCCTTCTTGATTAATATTGATGATATGGGTTGTACAAGCGTAGATCTACCACGAGATTGGAGTGGCTAAACCCTAGAATCTAGCCTATGGTATGATTGTTGTTCATCCTATGGACTAAAACTCTCCGGTTTATATAGACACCGGAGAGGGCTAGGGTTACATAGAGTCGGTTACAATGGGAGGAGATCTTCATATCGTATTGCCAAGCTTGCCTTCCACGCCAAGGAAAGTCCCATCCGGACACGGGAGGAGTCTTCAATCTTATATCTTCATAGTCCAGGAGTCCGGTCGAAGGTCATAGTCCGGCCATCCGGACACCCCCTAATCCAGGACTCCCTCACCTTCCATGATGGAAGAGGAAGAAGAAGAAGAGGCTGTTGCTCCAGCTCCCAAAGGTCAGAAGCTCATGGGTGATGCCATAAGGTCAGGGGCTGCTTCATCAAAGCCCAAAGAAGCACCTAAGGCTGCTTCCAAGCCCAAGACTGCACCCAACAGGAATACCAGGAACATCCCAGCTGCTGAAAAGAACAAGGCCCCAGTGCCTGAAGTTGTTGCAGAAGAAGAAGATGATGAAGATCATGTTCTGAGAAAGTTAAAGCCTAAGATTCCAGATCACAACGATGCTCATCCTATTGCTGAGAACATGAAGCTGAGAAAAGATGCAAGACTCAGACAGTGCAAGTTGACTGATCCTTATGCAGTCAGAAGGAGAACTGATGTGGACTACAGGTTCCATACAAAGGAATAGCAGGACTTCTATGAGACTGTGCTGCTGGACAAGAAACCAATAGTCTGTGATATGAGATGGGTCGATTGGAAATACATCAAGGAGAATGAGGAACACTACCCAGGAGTGTTTGACAGCTTCAAGGGTTGTGGAGTGGATGACTTTGTTGGGCAGAAGCTCACAAAGTGGAATGATGAGCTCATAATGCAATTCTACTCCACAGCACATTTCTATCCAGATGGCAGAATAGTTTGGATGTCTGAAGGTACAAATAGAAGAATGGGCAAATCTGATCAATGCACCAAAGGAGAAAGAAGATGACTTGTATGTCTATGCCAAGAAGAAGATGGATCACAACTCTATGGCACATATGTACAAAGAGATCCCAGATAAAGCACTTGAGACTCACAAGTTTGGATCTGTACATTTTCTTCTGTCAGGACTGCCAACCATCAAGTGGATCCTCAGGCACACACTCTTGCCCAAGTCAGGTGATCATAACATGATCAGAGGCCATGCTATTAATCTGCTACACTTGTTTGATGTACCTCAAAATTTCAAGGTCATGAGCCTCATTGTTGAAACAATCAAGAGGACAGCTGCAGACCAGAAGAGAAGGTGTGGGTATGCCCCACATATCCAGGAGCTGATTAACTCCAAGATGGGCACTGGCACTTACTTGTTGGACAAGGATCACATGCCTATCTATCCAGACTTTGAGGACAACCAAGTGGTTATGGATGAAAATGAACCATCTTCAGTGCAAGAACAAGAGAAGAAGGAGAAGGCAAAGACTGAGAAGGCTGCCAAGATGCCAACAATTGATGAGGCATCTGAGTACTTCCTAAACCAGCTTGGTTACTTGATAGCATCCACTCTAAGGATTGAGAAAGGGTTGGCCACCCTAACTCAAAACCAGGAGAGCCTGGAGAGGATCATGGAGCAGAAGTTCTATGACTTGGATGTGAAAGAACTGAGATCCAGTCTGTTGTTGAGCAACTCCAAGATGACATGCAGGAGAGGAAGGGGAAGACAACCACTAAGGCATTTGCTAGAGTGCCTAGAGCTCAGAGATCAGCTATTGTGCCTGTGACAGACACAAGAGCAACATCATCAGCACCTGCTGCAGCTTCAGTGCCACCAGCTCCAGCATCTACTCCACCAGCTCCAACTTCATCAACTGATGCCTTCGTCCTTGGAGTCATATCTACACCACCACATCAAGACCAAGCCTGAGAGATGAAATAGTACTATGCATTTTCTAGGAACTTTTTGGTAACTTGTTGCCAAAGGGGGAGAAAAATGTATAGATCATAGGCTTCGGGAGAGAGAAAGTTTGCTTTTGTTCTCTCTTGTCTTTGTGGTTGAACCTTATTTGCTTTTGCTTGCTTGAGACACTTTATTGCCTGTGTGATACAATGATGATCATGTGTTTGATCATATGCTACATTAATGCTTGTTGGATGACAATATCCTTTTTATCTCTATATGATCATTCACTTTGCTTGGTGATGAGTGCATATATTTTGAATATTATCATTTTGAGCGCTCCACCAAGATGTATGTGACATGGGAGAGTACCTCATGAACCTAACTCAATGTGCATTTGCAGTCCAAAGCAAATCTTAAACTATGCACAAATTTAGGGGGAGCTCTCACATTTCACATACTTCTCAAAGCGACGATGTTATTCAATCTTATTATCATTTGTCGAAGCTTTGATCTATATGTTGTCATCAATTACCAAAAAGGGGGAGATTGAAAGTGCAACTATCCCTAGGTGGTTTTGGTAATTCCTAACAACATATAACTCATTGAGCTAATACAATTCCAAGACAAATATTTCAGGAAAGCTCAATGAATGGCATGGCATGGATGAGAAAAGTGGATCCCTCAAAATGCTAAGGATAAAAGGATTGGCTCAAGCTTCAAGCTCAAGACTCTACATTTTATATTTTAGTGATCGAAGATCACATTGAGTCTATAGGAAAATCCAATACTATCAAGGAGGGATGAGGTGTTGCTTAATGAGTTTCTTGCTTCATAGTGCTTAGTGATATGCTCCAAAACCCTCAACTACTTTCCCACATCCACATATGACCTAAACCTAAAGTCCAACTCAGACCCACCGATTCTTTCTATCTGGTGCCACCGAGTTCAGATGTCATAGCCACTGCCACAAACCCTAGGCAAATCGGTCTTACCAATAGGGATCTCAGTCTCACCGAGATGGGATTGTAATCTCTCTGTTTCCCTTCGTAACGTTTCGGTCTCACCGAGATGAGCGATCGGTCCCACCGAGATTGCAATGTAAACTCTATGTTTCCTTTTCGTAACATTTCGATCCCACCGAAAAGAGCGAACCGATCCCACCGAGTTTACCTGACCAACTCTCTGGTTAGCTTATTACTAAAATTGGTCTCACCGAGTTTGTGTAATCGGTCTCATCGAGATTATGTTATGCCCTAACCCTAACCATATCGGTCCTACCGAGTTGCATGTCGGTCCCACCAAAAACCCTAACGGTCACTAGGTTTACAAAATCGGTCTGACCGAGTTTGTTGATTTGGTCCCAACGAGATTGGTAAATTGTGTGTAACGGTTAGATTTTGTGTGGAGGCTATATATACCCCTCCACCTCCTGTTCATTCGTGGAGAGAGCCATCAGAACAAACCTACACTTCCAACTTACCATTTCTGAGAGAGAACCACCTACTCATGTGTTGAGACCAAGATATTCCATTCCTACCATATGAATCTTGATCTCTAGCCTTCCCCAAGTTGCTTTCCACTCAAATCTTCTTTCCACCAAATCCAAATCCTGTGAGAGAGAGTTGAGTGTTGGGGAGACTATCATTTGAAGCACAAGAGCAAGGAGTTCATTATCAACACACCATTTGTTACTTCTTGGAGAGTGGTGTCTCCTAGATTGGCTAGGTGTCACTTGGGAGCCTCCGACAAGATTGTGGAATTGAACCAAGGAGTTTGTAAGGGCAAGGAGATCGCCTACTTCGTGAAGATCTACCGCTAGTGTGGCAAGTCCTTCGTGGGCGATAGCCATGGTGGGATAGACAAGGTTGCTTCTTCGTGGACCTTTCTTGGGTGGAGCCCTCCGTGGACTCGTGCAGTCTTTACCCTTCATGGGTTGAAGTCTCCATCAACGTGGATGTACGATAGCACCACCTATCAGAACCACGGCTCAAAAATCACCGTGTCTCCAAATTGCGTTTGAAATCTCCAAACCCTTCCCTTTACATTCTTGCAAGTTGCATGCTTTAATTTCCGCTGCTCATATACTCTTTGCATGCTTGCTTGAATTGTGTTAAGATTGCTTGACTTGTGCTAAGTTTGCTAAAATCTGCCAAAGACTAAAATTGGGAAAAGGTTAAGTTTTTATTTGGTCAAGTTGTCTAATCACCCCCCTCTAGACATACTTCAAGATCCTACACTCGTCCACCGCGCCCTGCCGCCACCGTCTACCCTCCTAGATCTGCTTCCACGCCGCCGACAACCATCGCTACAGCAACCCTGTCAAATTCTCAGTAGATGCATACACGGCGTCGCACCAGAGGCGGTACTCTTCCGTATCTGCTCAACTTATTTATCGTAGCAAGAAAATAGATCGCCACTGCTTTACTCTGATTTCTTGTCCATCACTTACTTGCTAGTTGAAAGCAAACATTGGTTGCGAAGTTGCCTTTGTCCGGTTTGCACCTTCAGATCCGCCATGGCATGCTCAACACTATACTCCCAATGCTTATGGTTTTCCTCTTTTATATTCCACACTAGTTAAATCACAGTAGACTAAATTTATAAATTGGGTCAGTCGATTTTTCAGAGCTCGCCAGAGTTCGTCGGTGTGAACTAAGGGGCTCGGGTGGGGACGGTGGTTGTGGGGTGGTGGAGGGGCCTCGCCGAATGAAGAAAACTCGATGCAGGTGGGGGCGGGGTGGGGTGGGGGTGGTGGAGGAACACAGGCGGTGGGGCCGGTGGTCCAGCCGGCGGCCTGTGCGGTGTTCTATATGGGAAGAATCAGAGACAAGGAAGAAGAAGGGTTAGGAGACATAGGATCTTCATCGAACCGCCTGAAATGGTCAAGAGACAGCAGGGAGTTGCATTCTTAATGCACTCTAGTTCATCATGTGTGGCCACTGCGCAATGAACATTTTGTTATCCAAAGTCTGCTTGCTCTTCTTTAGCATGTTCCTCTTACGTTCTTCTTTAATAAGTACTCTCTCCATTCCTAAATACAAGTCTTTGTATAGATTCCACCATGGACTACATATGGAGCAAAATGAGTGAATCTACACTCTAAACTGTATCTGGATACATATGTATGTGATCCATAGTGGAAATCTCTAAAAAGACTTATATTTTGGAACAGAGGGAGTATGATAGTAGTACAGTATGTTCCTTGTAGTGAAGATGAGCAGGGACATTTGCAGTGTAGAGGTCTACACGGTTGGTTGTGATGGACACTTTGAACTCTTCGGGCCTCTTTGATTCGTAGGATTTTGTAAACATGGGAATAGGATTTGTAGTGGCCTGCCCACTTGAATCCTATAAGAATAGCAAGGAAATGCGGGGAGTTGTGTCGCCTTTGAGAGTTATACTGATATTAACAGTACCGCACCTTCAGCTGAAGAGAGCTGGTATCCGAAGCCTTTCTAGCCATATCGGCAATACTAGCACATATATTCTAGCAAGTTCCACTTTGTTGATTTTACTCTGATGCTTACGGTTTTCCCGTTATATCTACACTATGATCTATGTAGCTGCTTTGTGTCGCATTAGCAGCAGTCCACCTTTGAATCTAAACACTGCAATGACTTACAAAATTGGCACCAAGGCATTGAGTGCCATTCTAGATGCAATTAAACTCATACGCTCCCCACCTGTTGACTCTTGTTCAGAATATGATCATAATGACTCTTGTTCTAAATTGCCACATATAGAGAGACAACATGGAATTGCATTTGTTTGGGCGCTGTGATTCATCATTAGTGGGGAACCAACATTGTATGCAATGAAGTGGAACCTCAAGAATATGCTTCCTCTTCTTTTCTTTAACATGTTCCTCTTTGTTATTCTGTATTTAGTACGTAGAGTATGTTCCTTATCAGGAAGGGGAGCAGGGACATCTGCAGTCAACAGCTAATAGAGTTGGCTTGTACGTGATCGATAGGCTTTCAATTACTAGCGGCAATACAACACCGTATTTTCAAGCCAGTTCCACTTTCCCGATTTATATATTGTGGTTATGGTGTACCCCTTTTATGTACACTATGATCTTCCTAGTTGCTGTGTGCTCTTGTTATCATGGTTTGGCAATAAACTCTCTATACAGTATATTATGAACCTATCATCTGCCAACTATCCTTACTTCTGGAGCCTATTTTTTGTGTACTTGTGCGAGATTATATAAATGCACGCACCATATTACAGCACACATGAGCTCTCTCATCAGAATCCAGTGATAGCACACAAGTGTTTACAGGGGCGCCCCTATATTAGAATATCCTCTTCATTACAAAGATAATCTCACAACTATTTATGTATTCATGGTTCTCAGATATTATATGTAATTATAGTGAATATCAGAATCCACGCATCAGAAGAATATTGTGGAACACTGCAATGACTTAAAAAATTGGCACCAAGGCATTGAGTGCCATTCTGGATGCAATGAAACTCATACGCTCCCCACATGTAGATTCTTGTTCAGAATATGATCCTAATGACTCTCGCATATGTTGTCTTGCATTTCTTCTACTTTGTTGCACCACCATCTGCTTAGTTTACTCATCATATATGTCGAGATGCCATGCCCATCCATTATCAATACATATTACATCTGTCATCATACCATGTTTTTTCACTCAAATGTTGTTCTTGTGCATCAGACATCAAAAAGGAAGAGGGTGATTGCCGAACCTGAAGGAGCACCAGCAAAGTCCTTGAAAAACGTGGTTGCGCCGGAGAAATCAGACACCACCCCACTTATATTGGTTGTACAACCCATGACACAAAACGTAGGACCGACTCCAGCAGACTATACCCATACTTCACTGGCCACACCACTAGCCCCACCACACATGACCTGCACTCCAGCAAAAAGTATGCCGATTTTAGTTGCCATAGCACCAGCCGTACCACAGAAAAATCCCACTCTAGCAAAAAGTACAGCAAGTCCACCGGCCGAAGACCTATCCCAACTACAGAGACGGCCAATTCCTGCAGATTGGAACCCCATTCTAGTTATTCCCAGTTTAAAAGACAATACTATCAATGTTGTTCGGGACTACGTGCATATATTCCCATCATGGGAAGATTATAGTGAAGACAAACACCATTTTCACATCTTCCTGTCCCACTTACGTGTAAGTGCTATTATTCATGGTGATTATTTTCCTGTTTTCTATTGATTGAACACATCAATGATTTACATTACATTGTTGTAAGTAGGCGAGGGTCAATCTGGATAGTCATGACGAGCAAAGCTTGCTTGCGCTTTTCAAGGAAGCATTGCAGAAGTATCGGTGTTACCTGAGGAAATCACACTTTGATGGCAAGTCTATAAACGAATTTCCGGTGAAGTATCATGTGCTAAATTTATAAGACATTGAATGGAAAAAAACCTTGTTATGCACTGGTTTCATTCCGAGGATGAGGTACTGTCTATGATATCGCATGACAATTTGAACTTCTACTTTTCCGCATGTGCCTTACGGATCTTTTTTGCAAGAAATATGCTCGAAAAAGAATTCCGGTTTGAAAAGAACTACAGGATATCGCAAATATGCTGCCCGCTGCTTTGCTCTTGTTAGTACCTGTTATCCTGTATCACTGTACTTGCATACATACCTGGTTCATTATGTGACAGCAGTATGCATGATAGCTTGCTTATCAATTGTTCGCTCCAAATTATCTGATTTGTATGAATGGTTGCATTAGTGTAGAATATATCCAATGCCAATGAAATTTTTTACCTCTGCATTGCTCTTGTAAGTACCTGCTGTCCTTTATGAATGTTCTTATATTGACAGGTAGTTGTTCATGTACCATCACTTTGTAGCTTATTTTCCTTTGCCCTCCATTTTCTACACATAAGATCTATATTTACTCTTACAATAAGGTTGGATAACACCGATGGTACTGAAGAAGTTTAGCTCTGCATTGCTCTTGGCTGTACCTTTTGCCTGTATCACTATACTTACATTTATAGCTACTTGGTTATGTAGCATCACTCTTCATCTTATCTTAAATATTCTCCATTTTTTCTTATATTGTCACATCTATATTTACTCTTAACAATATGTAGAATAAAGGCAATGCTTATGAAGAAGATTATGTGGTAAACTTCTTGAATCCCCCCCATCAGAATGGACAAGGGATTTATAGAGCCTGCTTTCACCAATAATGTAAGTTTGTCCTTCTCAATCCTTCAAACTTTGTTGTGTATATTTGGTTAGGCATGACTGTAATAGCTGTTTATTTTTGGTGTTTGCATCAAATTGCATGTTTAAAGTTTATTATGTAGTTCCTAAACAAAAGTTTGTCCTTCTCAATTTAAGTTTTCAGTTGTACAACCAAGTTCGTTCTTCATGCCATGTAAATTAAACTATATAGAGCAAGTGATCGTATTTTGCCAATCTGAAATGGGATAAATTGACAGCACACTCCATTGATACTTATGAGTTCTTGATCTGTAATCCAGTGGTGTTGTGAAGCTGCCAACTCCTTCACAATGTCATTTCCTGCCATGTCTTGACCTTAACAACACCATATTGTGTTAATGCTATTTTAAACTGTGTCACTTTATTCGTGAGTAAGAAATGTGATGAATTGTCACCACTGATTAAGGATGGCAATGGGCAGGGTATGGGTAGGGTGGACCAATACCATACCCATGCCCGTATAGTCGATGGGTACAAAATTCTACCCATACCCATGGGTATGAAACTTTACCCATACCCATACCCGACGGGTACCCATACCCATTGGGTACCCAACGGGTAGATCAAATAGTACACAAGTTGTTCACAATTTACACTCATTGATAGCACATTTGACCCAAAAAAACAATTATCTCAGCTCAACAATAGGTAGATGACCACTATCAAAATTTAGAAGTCACAACATACTCATAAGTCAATAGGAGTAGATGAGTCACATGACAAATTAATGATTAATTGATGACAACTTAACATTAGTTCAATAGTGGGCTGGGTATGGGTATACCCGTGGGTACAAGGCCATACCCGTACCCTACCCATTACTTAATGGGTAGGGCATGGGTACTAGCCATGGGTATAAAAGTGTGCCCATACCCCGCCCATGCGGGTACGGTACCTGCGGGTACCCGTACCCATGGGTAAAATTGCCATCCTTACCACTGATACTTATATGTGCAAAACATGTGATCTGTCTACTTGTTTATCTTTCAGAGTGAGGAGGATATAAGTGTCAAACAAGTGCAGTCTTATCAGCTTGCTCAGTTGCTTGCGCTGCAGCTCCCGAGCAGGGCTAACCTTTCTTGAACTCTATTGAATTGTTGTCGGTTTTGTATATTATTTTGTCGGCGTGTTTAGTTGCACTGGTGGCGATCTTTGATGCCCAGTGTGTGTAATCTACTATCTTCTTGTGCTTTATTATCATAGTGGCGAACTTTGATGCCCAGTGGATGTAATATGTCATAATTTCTTTATTGTATAGTCTAGGGTTTTTTCTTATTCACGATGATGCAGTTATTTTACTGTAAATATATCCTGTCTTCGCAGTAAACCGGCCAAACCTTAAAATTACAGTACATAATCGGGTCGTCATGCAAATCACTATGTATGATCCGCATCATGGGCCCCGTCATCTTGGTCCGTTAACAGGCCTAAATGTAAACTGGCCCACTAGTAGATTCAGGCCTTGAATAGGCCGAGTAAACCGGCGGCCATATTTTCCCAAGAAAACTAAATGTGCTTTTAGGAGGCTGAAAAGTAGGTTGGGCCTGAAACATGCCGAACAGCTCACAGGCCGGCAGCAGGCCGAAATAGACCCTGGCCCATGATTGTGCCAATCAAATCATGGGCTTATAATAGGCCAAAATTGTCTCGGTCCTTGTTTGCCCAATTAGATTATCGGGTGTGAGCAGGCCGGATGCAAACGGGGCCGTAGTTTGGCCCAACTATATGACGGGCTTTTAACAGGTCGAAATGTTAAACATGCCTTTAACAGGCCGAAACTAATATCAGGCCAAATTACTAAATGGGCATTTATCAAGTGGGCCCAAAAGCATAGCATCCAGTTGACGGGCCGAATCTGATATGGGCCATAATTATCAGGCCGAATTACTAAATGGGCCTTTATCAAGTGAGCCCAAAAGCATAGCGTCTAGTTGATGGGACGAATTTGATATGGGCCATAATTTAGCCCAAAGCCTCTCAAAGGGCTGGACCTGATCTAGGTCGTAATTTGGCCTAGAACATGGTAGGCTTTTAACAGGATGGATCTCATATGATCCTTTATTAGGCCCGGAACGTGGCAGGCTGTTAATGGACCGGATCAAATATGGGTCGGCATTTGGCCCAAAACATGGCAGCCTGTTAATTGGCTAGCCTACTAGTGTCATCAAAATCTTTTGGGCCTTCAGCTGGGCTGGCCCATTATGGTCGGCGGAATCTCGTGGGCCTTTAGCTGGGCCGGCCCATTATGGTCCGCAAAATCTTATGGGCTTTTAGCTGGGCTGGCCCATTATGGTCCGCAAAATCTCGCGGGCCTTCAGCTGGGCCGTCCCATTATGGCCCGCAAAAACTTGTGGGCCTTTAGCTAGGCCGGCCCATTATGGTCCGCAAAATCTCATGGGCCTTTTGCTGGGCCGGCCCATTATGGACCGCAAAATCTTCTGGGCCTTTAGTTGGGCCGGCCCATTTAAACTTTATGGGCCACTTTTGGGCCGATCCACGTGTCAACATTTCATAAGCGCATCTCGCCCATTGGATGAGTGACACCTTGCCAATGGGGAGCTGACACGTGTTTCCTCCAGCCAATGATGATTTTACACGTGTAAAATCCCCATTGGTCCGGGCTGTTAACGGTTTATCGGATCCAAAACCGGACCCGATAGCTTAACGGTGTTCCGTTACGGTGGATGCCACGTGTCGGTCACCCTTGACGAAAGCAATTTTGTGACGCGTGATTTATCGTCATGGAAGTGGACACTTCCATGATGATAATTTTGGTAATGTCATGGAACACTTCTACGACAGCACAAGTATGACTATCTTGATTCTTTCATAATATTGTCATGGATGTACATGCATGACAGAAAACATGACCTACTGTGACAAACACGTATCATCACGGAAGTGTATTTTTTTTGTAGTGCCACTAGCGGTGGAGTGGTGGGACGGCTATCCGTCGCCTCCCCCTCCACGCCGGGAGAGGTACGCCTCCCCGCTGCCTGTTGAGCACCCAACGCTCAGCGGCCGGCTGGGTCGCCACGAGGGAGTTGGAGAAAACGACGCCTGCCATCGGATGGACTGCCTGGTGCGATCCCTGGCGCTAGAAGAAGAAGATGCGATTGGTCCGCCTTGTTTTGGCCCCCGCATCCACAACCAGCCCTTCCACAAAGGGTTCTCGCTCCTAAGAGACACGCCCAAGTACAACAGCTACGTGAAGCCGGAAGACTGGTTGGTCGACTACACCACCGCAGTCAACATAGCAAACGATAACAAGCTTGTTGCCGTGAAGTACGTCCCCCTCATGCTCAAAGGCACGGCGTGCACTTGGCTGAACAGCCTTGATACGTCTCCGTCGTGTCTACTTTTCCAAACACTTTTGCCCTTGTTTTGGACACTAACTTGCATAATTTGAATGGAACTAACCCAGACTGACGCTATTTTCAGCAAAACTGCCATGGTGTTATTTTTGTGCAGAAATAGAAGTTCTCGGAATGACCTGAAAATCCACTGAGCAACTTTTTGGAATTAATAAAAAATATTGGCGAAAGAATCAACGTCAGGGGGCCCACACCCTGTCCACGAGGGTGGGGGCGCCCCCTCCCCCCCTAGGGCACGCCCACTGCCTTGTGGGACCCCTGAAGCCCCACCGACCTCAACTCCAACTCCATATATTCACGTTTGGGGAGAAAAAAATCAGAGAGAGGGATTCATTGCGTTTTAGGATACGGACCCGCCGCCAAGCCCTAAACTCTCTCGGGAGGGCTGATCTGGAGTCAGTTCGGGGCTCCAGAGAGGGGAATCCATCGTTGTCATCATCATCAACCATCCTGCATCACCAATTTCATGATGCTCACTGTCGTGATTGAGTAATTCCATCATAGGCTTGCTGGACGGTGATGGGTTGGATGAGATTTACCCTGTCATCGAGTTAGTTTTGTTAGGGTTTGATCCCTAGTATCCACTATGTTCTGAGATTGATGTTGCGATGACTTTGCTATGCTTAATGCTTATCACTAGGGCCCAAGTGCCATGATTTCAGATCTGAACCTATTATGTTTTCATGAATATATGTGAGTTCTTGATCCTATCTTGCAAGTATATAGTCCCCTATTATGTGTTTGATCTGTTAACCTCGAAGTGACAATAATCGGGATACTTACCGGTGATGACCTTAGCTTGAGGAGTCCATGTATTCACTAAGTGTTAATGCTTTGGTCCGGTACTCTATTAAAAGGAGGCCTTAATATCCCTTAGTTTCCAATAGGACCCCGCTGCCACGGGAGGGTAGGACAAAAGGTGTCATGCAAGTACTTTTCCATAAGCACGTATGACTATATTCGGAATACATGCCTACATTACATTGATGAACTGGAGCTAGTTCTGTGTCACCCTATGTTATAACTATTGCATGAGGAATCGCATCCGACATAATTATCCATCACTGATCCAATGCCTATGAGCTTTTCACATATTGCTCTTTTCTTAGTTACTTTACTGTTGCCACTGTTACAATTACTACAAAACTGCTACTGTTACTTTTGCCACTGTTACTGTTACTTCCATACTACTTTGCTACTAAATACTTTGATGCAGATATTAAGTTATCCAGGTGTGGTTGAATTGACAACTCAACTGCTAATACTTGAGAATATTCTTTGGCTCCCCTTGTGTCGAATCAATAAATTTGGGTTGAATACTCTACCCTCGAAAATTGTTGCAATCCCCTATACTTGTGGGTTATCAAGACTATTTTCTGGCGCCATTGTCGGGGAGCATAGCTCTATTATTTGAGTCACTTGGGATTTATATCTGCTGATCACTATGAGGAACTTGAAAGACGAAAGAACTAAGATTTTTCCCTCAACTACGAGGGGAGGTAAGGAACTGCCATCTAGCTCTGCACTTGATTCTCCTTCTGTTTTGAGTATGCTTGCGACACCTGAACCTGCTTCTGCTATTAATTCTGATATGTCCATGTTATTGATGATGCCACTTCTGCTATGCATGATACTTATGATGAAACTACTTCTATGCTTGATACTACTATGCCATTAGGTGAATTTCTTGATGAATAACCTTCTAGGGCTAGAGAGAATGAAATTATTGAAACTGATAATATTGATGAAAGTGATGATGAAGATTCTCCCCCTAGATATGAATTTCCTGTTATGCCTGAGGGTTATGTTATGGATGAAGAAACTGCTAGAGATTTTCTTGCTTGCAATGATAGATCTGATCTTAAGAAGTTACTAGCCAAGCTTAAAGAAAAGTCTCTGAATGCTAGAATGAAATATAACCCTGCTTTTGCTACTTCACCTATCTTTGTTACTGATAAGGATTATGATTTCTCTGTCGATCCTGAGATAATTACTTTGGTTGAATCTGATCCTTTTTATGGCTATGAATCTGAAACTGTTGTGGCTCATCTTACTAAATTGAATGATATAGCCACCCTGTTCACTAATGATGAGAAAACTCATTACTACTATATCCTTAAATTATTTCCGTTCTCATTAAAGGGTGATGCTAAAACATGGTTTAATTCTCTTGATCCTGGTCGTGTGCGTAGTCCCCAGGATATGATTTATTACTTCTGTGCTAAATATTTCCCAGCTCATAAGAAACAAGCTGCTTTAAGGGAAATTTATAACTTTGTGCAAATTGAAGAAGAGAGTCTCCCACAAGCTTGGGGGAGGCTTCTCCAATTACTTAATGCTGACCCACCTTGCTACACTATCTTTTGTATTAAGTATACAAGACATCGGGTCCCCCGAAGAGCACTCGGGGACTACCCTTTTTATCTATATGATAAGTTTCATGCCTATGAATGTGTTACTTCATTTTTTCCGCCTGGCACCGAGTTCGACCAGTCGGCCCGGGGGCTTGCCGCATTGTATTATGTCAGTGCTACCTACAGTCAGACAAGTAATGTGTCGGCATCTAAACTCTCTCTTTCCAAAAGCCACAGCTCGGAGAGCAGCTGTCCAGCTGGCAAGAGTCAAAGGCAGAAAATGATGCCCACATGAAAAATGGCTAAGGACCAAAGCATTTACATAAGATAGGCCGGCTTCCCGCCTCGCCGACCGACTGCTGAGCAGCTGGCCGGCCGGCTTATCACTTACCTTGCTACGTCCTAGACGGCCGAAGTACTTGTCCTCCCAAACGGCTAAGTACTTGTCCCAGCCACAATCGGCAGAGAAGTTGCCTGGCTGGCAAGACGGCAGCCAAGGGAGGACGACAAAGGAAAAATCCAAAAAGGATAAAGGAAAGTCGAAACTGAGCGCAAGCATAGCATATGCGAAATAATATTTACATAAGCGAGGCTTTCAAGCCTCAGTTCAACGGAGTTTGAATACACCCCTAGTGGGTGGAACTGCGCGAATTTAACAAGTATTGTTCAAAAGACTAGTAGGCAGGGAAAATTAAAGATAAGATGGCGGCCTAGGCCAAGGGCGCAGCAGGCGAGTCTGGCAGGTTGGTGGAGTCGACGGCACCGGCTGGTGGAGTGGTCAGCTAGAGAGTCTCGGCTGAGTCATCCCCAGCAGCAGTCGGTGCGCTCACCGCGGCTCGTCGCTTAACGCACGGTCGAGTGGAGGCTGGCCGTCCATCCCATCCTCCGGCGCGGCGTCTTCACCATCCTCGCCCTCCTCGTCTTCGCCCTCGTCATTGGAGGCGATCTCCTCCACCGAGTCCTCGCCATCTTCTGGGTTCAGCCCGAAGAAGTCCGGCGGCAGCTCGGCACCCTCTTCGTTCAGCTCGGGGACGAAGATATTGGTGTCGGTGTAGTCGGCGATTGCCGCCGCACGATGAATAAGGGCAGGCCTCACCGCCACCAGCTCCTCGTTGGCCTCCTGCCAGAACGTGGCCAACTGGGCTAGATCTTGCCAAGGGTACCACGCCCTGACAAATTTCAAGGCCCGCCTTGCGCCTTCCCGGGCCGAGGCAGCCTTCCACGCCTCGAAGCGGCCGACTGCCACGTCCAGCCAGTCGGCTGTCCAGCTGGGGGTGCGTGGTGTTGGAAATATGCCCTAGAGGCAATAATAAATAAGTTATTATTATATTTCTTTGTTCATGATAATCGTTTATTATCCATGATGTAATTGTATTGATAGGAAACTTAGATACATGTGTGGATACATAGACAACACCATGTCCCTAGTAAGCCTCTAGTTGACTAGCTCATTGATCAATAGATGGTTACGGTTTCCTGACCATGGACATTGGATGTCATTGATAATGGGATCACATCATTAGGAGAATGATGTGATGGACAAGACCCAATCCTAAGCCTAGCACAAAGATCGTGTAGTTTGTATGCTAAAGCTTTTATAATGTCAAGTATCTTTTCCTTAGACCATGAGATTGTGCAACTCCCGGATACCGTAGGAATGCTTTGGGTGTACCAAACATCACAACGTAACTGGGTGACTATAAAGGTGCACTACAGGTATCTCCGAAAGTGTCTGTTGTGTTGGCACGAATCGAGACTGGGATTTGTCACTCTGTGTGACGGAGAGGTATCTCTGGGCCCACTCGGTAGGACATCATCATAATGTGCACAATGTGACCAAGGGGTTGATCACGGGATGATGTGTTACGGAACGAGTAAAGAGACTTGCCGGTAATGAGATTGAACAAGGTATCGGATACCGACGATCGAATCTCGGGCAAGTACAATACCGCTAGACAAAGGGAATTGTATACGGGATCGATTGAGTCCTTGACATCGTGGTTCATCCGATGAGATCATCGTGGAACATGTGGGAGCCAACATGGGTATCCAGATCCCGCTGTTGGTTATTGACCAGAGAACGTCTCGGTCATGTCTGCATGGTTCCCGAACCCGTAGGGTCTACACACTTAAGGTTCGATGACGCTAGGGTTATAAAGGAAGTTTGTATGTGGTTACCAAATGTTGTTCGGAGTCCCGGATGAGATCCCGGACGTCATGAGGAGTTCCGGAATGGTCCGCAGGTAAAGATTTATATATGGGAAGTCCTGTTTTGGTCACCGGAAAAGTTTCGGGTTTTATCGATAACGTACCGGGACCACCGGGAGGGTCCCGGGGGTCCACCAAGTGGGGCCACCGGCCCCGAAGGGCTGCATGGGCCAAGTGTGGGAGGGGACCAGCCCCAGGTGGGCTGCTGCCCCCCCCCCACAAGGGCCCAAGGCGCCTAGGGTTTGGGGAGGGGGTGCTTCCACCTAACTTGGGGGGCAAGTTTACCCCCTCTCCCCCCTTGGCCGCCACCCTTAGATGGGATTGGGGCAGCCGCACCCCTTGGGGTGGAAACCCTAGAGGGGGCGCACCCCCCTCCCTCTCCCTTATATATACTTGAGGGTTTTGGGGCTGCCAATACATGAGTTTCACCTCTCCCTGGCGCAGCCCTACCTCTGTCCCTCCTCCTCTCCCGCGGTGCTTGGCGAAGCCCTGCTGGATTGCCACGCTCCTCCACCACCACCACGCGTTGTGCTGCTGCTGGACGGAGTCTTCCTCAACCTCTCCCTCTCTCCTTGCTGGATCAAGGCGTGGGAGACGTCACCGGGCTGTACGTGTATCGAACGCGGAGGTGCCGTCCGTTCGGCACTAGGATCTCCGGTGATTTGGATCACGACGAGTACGACTCCTTCAACCCCGTTCTCTTGAACGCTTCCGCTTAGCGATCTACAAGGGTATGTAGATGCACTCTCCTTCCCCTCGTTGTTGGTTTCTCCATAGATAGATCTTGGTGATTCGTAGGAAAATTTTGAATTTCTGCTACGTTCCCCAACACGCGGAGCTTGGACGCCTGGCCAGAGGGCGGAAACCACCTGGGCTCCGACACACTGTAGTCGGCAGAGCATTCGATGAGCCGGATGGAGACGAGCCTGGATGGCAAGGAGCTGCTCGTCGAGCGACCGACGGGTGTTCGGCGCAATCTGCGCACCAGCCTGTCTTTTCTCTTCGCGGTGAGCTTCGATGGCTTGGATGGTGACGATGGCATAGCCAGGGAAGTACTCTGCGTAAGACGAAAAAAGGAATAACAAGTCAGAAGCTGGATCCTATAACAGTCGGCAGACAAAGGAAAGAAGAAAGCAAACTCACCGTCGACCATGTCCTCGATCCGGCCGTAGCCGTCGTTCAGCGCCCTCTCCGCATCGGCCCAGTTCGAGCACTGAGTCTCGAACTCGGCTTGGAGAGTGGCACCGCTGTCCTTCTCCGCCTGAAGGGCCATCTAGTGAAGATCCTCCTGGTCAGCCAGCTTCTTCACCAGGCGGTCGCGCTCCTGGGCCACCTTGCTACACTCCTCCTCCTTGGCACGCATTGCCGTCTAGGCCTCGCCCAACTGTTGCTGCAAGGCGGCGTTGGCCTCAGCAAAGACAACAAAGAAAGATGGTTAATAATCAAGAAAGGAAACAAGAAATTGTCGGAGAGATCCGGCCCGACTGCTCAGCAGTCGGCCCGAATCTCGGGGACTACACCCAGCGGGTGCGCTGACCCGCCCCCGCAAAAGAGAAACATGGCAGCCTGTTAATTGGCTAGCCTACTAGTGTCATCAAAATCTTTTGGGCCTTCAGCTGGGCTGGCCCATTATGGTCGGCGGAATCTCGTGGGCCTTTAGCTGGGCCGGCCCATTATGGTCCGCAAAATCTTATGGGCTTTTAGCTGGGCTGGCCCATTATGGTCCGCAAAATCTCGCGGGCCTTCAGCTGGGCCGTCCCATTATGGCCCGCAAAAACTTGTGGGCCTTTAGCTAGGCCGGCCCATTATGGTCCGCAAAATCTCGTGGGCCTTTTGCTGGGCCGGCCCATTATGGACCGCAAAATCTTCTGGGCCTTTAGTTGGGCCGGCCCATTTAAACTTTATGGGCCACTTTTGGGCCGATCCACGTGTCAACATTTCATAAGCGCATCTCGCCCATTGGATGAGTGACACCTTGCCAATGGGGAGCTGACACGTGTTTCCTCCAGCCAATGATGATTTTACACGTGTAAAATCCCCATTGGTCCGGGCTGTTAACGGTTTATCGGATCCAAAACCGGACCCGGTAGCTTAACGGTGTTCCGTTACGGTGGATGCCACGTGTCGGTCACCCTTGACGAAAGCAATTCTGTGACGCGTGATTTATCGTCATGGAAGTGGACACTTCCATGATGATAATTTTGGTAATGTCATGGAACACTTCTACGACAGCACAAGTATGACTATCTTGATTCTTTCATAATATTGTCATGGATGTACATGCATGACAGAAAACATGACCTACTGTGACAAACACGTATCATCACGGAAGTGTATTTTTTTTGTAGTGCCACTAGCGGTGGAGTGGTGGGACGGCTATCCGTCGCCTCCCCCTCCACGCCGGGAGAGGTACGCCTCCCCGCTGCCTGTTGAGCACCCAACGCTCAGCGGCCGGCTGGGTCGCCACGAGGGAGTTGGAGAAAACGACGCCTGCCATCGGAAGGACTGCCTGGTGCGATCCCTGGCGCTAGAAGAAGAAGATGCGATTGGTCCGCCTTGTTTTGGCCCCCGCATCCACAACCAGCCCTTCCACAAAGGGTTCTCGCTCCTAAGAGACACGCCCAAGTACAACAGCTACGTGAAGCCGGAAGACTGGTTGGTCGACTACACCACCGCAGTCAACATAGCAAACGATAACAAGCTTGTTGCCGTGAAGTACGTCCCCCTCATGCTCAAAGGCACGGCGTGCACTTGGCTGAACAGCCTTGATACGTCTCCGTCGTGTCTACTTTTCCAAACACTTTTGCCCTTGTTTTGGACACTAACTTGCATAATTTGAATGGAACTAACCCAGACTGACGCTATTTTCAGCAAAACTGCCATGGTGTTATTTTTGTGCAGAAATAGAAGTTCTCGGAATGACCTGAAAATCCACTGAGCAACTTTTTGGAATTAATAAAAAATATTGGCGAAAGAATCAACGTCAGGGGGCCCACACCCTGTCCACGAGGGTGGGGGCGCCCCCTCCCCCCCTAGGGCACGCCCACTGCCTTGTGGGACCCCTGAAGCCCCACCGACCTCAACTCCAACTCCATATATTCACGTTTGGGGAGAAAAAAATCAGAGAGAGGGATTCATTGCGTTTTAGGATACGGACCCGCCGCCAAGCCCTAAACTCTCTCGGGAGGGCTGATCTGGAGTCAGTTCGGGGCTCCGGAGAGGGGAATCCATCGTTGTCATCATCATCAACCATCCTGCATCACCAATTTCATGATGCTCACTGTCGTGATTGAGTAATTCCATCATAGGCTTGCTGGACGGTGATGGGTTGGATGAGATTTACCCTGTCATCGGGTTAGTTTTGTTAGGGTTTGATCCCTAGTATCCACTATGTTCTGAGATTGATGTTGCGATGACTTTGCTATGCTTAATGCTTGTCACTAGGGCCCAAGTGCCATGATTTCAGATCTGAACCTATTATGTTTTCATGAATATATGTGAGTTCTTGATCCTATCTTGCAAGTATATAGTCCCCTATTATGTGTTTGATCTGTTAACCTCGAAGTGACAATAATCGGGATACTTACCGGTGATGACCTTAGCTTGAGGAGTCCATGTATTCACTAAGTGTTAATGCTTTGGTCCGGTACTCTATTAAAAGGAGGCCTTAATATCCCTTAGTTTCCAATAGGACCCCGCTGCCACGGGAGGGTAGGACAAAAGGTGTCATGCAAGTACTTTTCCATAAGCACGTATGACTATATTCGGAATACATGCCTACATTACATTGATGAACTGGAGCTAGTTCTGTGTCACCCTATGTTATAACTATTGCATGAGGAATCGCATCCGACATAATTATCCATCACTGATCCAATGCCTATGAGCTTTTCACATATTGCTCTTTTCTTAGTTACTTTACTGTTGCCACTGTTACAATTACTACAAAACTGCTACTGTTACTTTTGCCACTGTTACTGTTACTTCCATACTACTTTGCTACTAAATACTTTGATGCAGATATTAAGTTATCCAGGTGTGGTTGAATTGACAACTCAACTGCTAATACTTGAGAATATTCTTTGGCTCCCCTTGTGTCGAATCAATAAATTTGGGTTGAATACTCTACCCTCGAAAATTGTTGCAATCCCCTATACTTGTGGGTTATCAAGACTATTTTCTGGCGCCATTGTCGGGGAGCATAGCTCTATTATTTGAGTCACTTGGGATTTATATCTGCTGATCACTATGAGGAACTTGAAAGACGAAAGAACTAAGATTTTTCCCTCAACTACGAGGGGAGGTAAGGAACTGCCATCTAGCTCTGCACTTGATTCTCCTTCTGTTTTGAGTATGCTTGCGACACCTGAACCTGCTTCTGCTATTAATTCTGATATGTCCATGTTATTGATGATGCCACTTCTGCTATGCATGATACTTATGATGAAACTACTTCTATGCTTGATACTACTATGCCATTAGGTGAATTTCTTGATGAACAACCTTCTAGGGCTAGAGAGAATGAAATTATTGAAACTGATAATATTGATGAAAGTGATGATGAAGATTCTCCCCCTAGATATGAATTTCCTGTTATGCCTGAGGGTTATGTTATGGATGAAGAAACTGCTAGAGATTTTCTTGCTTGCAATGATAGATCTGATCTTAAGAAGTTACTAGCCAAGCTTAAAGAAAAGTCTCTGAATGCTAGAATGAAATATAACCCTGCTTTTGCTACTTCACCTATCTTTGTTACTGATAAGGATTATGATTTCTCTGTCGATCCTGAGATAATTACTTTGGTTGAATCTGATCCTTTTTATGGCTATGAATCTGAAACTGTTGTGGCTCATCTTACTAAATTGAATGATATAGCCACCCTGTTCACTAATGATGAGAAAACTCATTACTACTATATCCTTAAATTATTTCCGTTCTCATTAAAGGGTGATGCTAAAACATGGTTTAATTCTCTTGATCCTGGTCGTGTGCGTAGTCCCCAGGATATGATTTATTACTTCTGTGCTAAATATTTCCCAGCTCATAAGAAACAAGCTGCTTTAAGGGAAATTTATAACTTTGTGCAAATTGAAGAAGAGAGTCTCCCACAAGCTTGGGGGAGGCTTCTCCAATTACTTAATGCTTTGCATTATCATCCTCTTAAGAAAAATGAAATACTTGATATATTTTATAATGGACTAACCAATGCTTCTAGAGACCACCTGGATAGTTGTGTTGGTTGTGTTTTCAGGGAAAGAACCGTTGATCAAGCTGAATTGTTATTGAATAATATGTTGACTAATGAAAACAATTGGACACTTCCTGAACCAACTCCTATGCTAACTCCAAAGAAAAGGGGTATTCTATTTCTCAGTCCTGAAGATATGCAAGAGGCAAAGAAATCTATGAAAGAAAAAGGTAGTAAAGCTGAAGTTGTTAAGAATTTACCTCCTGTTGAAGAAATACATGGCCTTAATTTACCACCGGTTGAAGAAATACATGGTCTTGATAACCCGACACACGTAGTAAAGGTAAATTCTCTCTATAGATATGATAAAGTTGAAATCCCATCTACTAAGTTTGCTAGCCAATGCTTAGATGAGTTTGATGACTTTATGGTTAAACAAGAAAACTTTAATGCTTATTTTGGTAGACAATTGAAAAGTAATGCTTATATGATTGGACACTTGAGTGATTATATGTCTAGAGTTAAGGGTGAACTTAAACTCATTAGTAATCATGCTTCTATGGTTACCACTCAAGTAGAACAAGCGCTTAAACCTCAAAATGATTTACTCAATGAATTAAATGATAAGAAAAATTATAATGTTGTTAGAGTTATGACTACATGTGGTAAAATGACTCAGGAACCTCTGTATCCTGAAGGCCACCCTAAGAGAATTGAGCAAGATTCTCAGAGAAATAATGTTGATGCACCTAGTCCTTTTAAAAAGAAAAAGAAAAATGATAGGACTTTGCATGCTTCTACTGAACCTGTTATAGACACACCTAAGAATCCCAATGATATTTCTATTTCTGATGTTGAAACACAATCTGGTGATGAACATGAACCTAGTGATAATGTTAATGATAATGTTAATGATAATGTTCATGTTGACACTCAACCTAGCAATAATAATGATGTAGAGACTGAACCTGATGTTGATCTTGATAACTCACAATCAAAGAATCAACGTTATGATAAAAGAGACTTCGTTGCTAAGAAGCACAATAAAGAAAGAGAACCATGGGTTCAGAAACCCATGCCTTTTCCTCCTAAGCCATCCAAGAAAAAGGATGATGAGGATTTTGAGCGCTTTGCTGAAATGATTAGACCTATCTTTTTACGTATGCGTTTGACTGATATGCTTAAAATGATTCCTTATGTTAAGTACATGAAAGATATTGTTACAAATAAAAGAAATATACCGGAAGCTGAAGTTTCCACCATGCTTGCTAACTATACCTTTAAGGGTGGAATACCAAAAAAACTTGGTGATCTAGGAATACCAACTATACCATGCTCCATTAAAAGAAACTATGTTAAAACTGCTTTATGTGATCTTGGAGCCAGTGTTAGTGTTATGCCTCTATCTTTATATCATAGACTTGAATTGAATAAGTTGACACCTACTGAAATATCTTTGCAAATGGCTGATAAATCAACCGCTATTACCTGTCGGTATTTGTGAGGATGTGCCTGTTGTGGTTGCAAACGTTACTATTTTAACGAACTTTGTTATTCTTGATATTCCCGAGGATGATAGTATGTTGATTATCCTTGGTAGACCCTTTTTGAATACTGCAGGGGCTGTTATTGATTACACCAAAGGCAATGTCACTTTTCATGTTAATGGTAATGAGCATATGGTACACTTTCCGAGGAAACAACCACAAGTTCATAGTATCAATTCTATTGGAAAAAATCCAACTATTATTATTGGAGGTTTTGAATTTCCACTTCCTACTGTCAAGAAGAAATATGATATTCTTATTGTTGGGGATGTACATATCCCTGTTGAGGTAACCTAGTGTTATTCGAAATTTCTCCGGTTCCATCTAATTCGGAATGAGTTTGTTAACAAGACTTGATCAACCTCGTTAGTGGATTCCTTTTGATGAGCATTAGATGGATGAAGTTAGAAAGCACAACTCTCTGTACCCTCCTTTTACTTTCTATTATTTAGATTATATAAAGCAAAAATAGTATTTTCTATCTGTTTTTTGATTTATCATGCAATAAAAAAATACCCCAAAAATAAAAGTTCTCCAAATGCCCTGAAAATGAAATATGATTTCTTTCTAGAATATTTGAGAATATTTGGCACTGAGAACACAGCAGGGGGGCCAAGCACCTGGCCACGATGGTCCAGGGCGTGCCCACCCCTCTAGGGCGCGCCCCCTACCTCGTGGGCCCCTGGTGGCCCCCCTCCACTTATTCCTACACCCACATTCTTGTTCTTCCTCCCAAAAAAATCACCAACCAGCTCAAGCACAAGTTCTAGCTCATCTTGCTGCCATTTTCGATGTCCTTGCTCAAAGCTCCATTCACAAAACTGCTTTGGGGGATTGTTCTTTGGTATGTGACTCCTCCAATGGTCCAATTAGTTTTTGTTCTAGTGCTTTATTCATTGCAAATTTTTACCACCTGGGTGACCCTGTTCTTGAGCTTGCATGTCAAATTTATTTGGTCCCAAGTAGTTATAATGCATGATATAGTCTCAAGGCACTTGTGGGAGTAGTTGCTATCAAGTTTATTAAGTTTGGTTCACTTTTATTTGAGTTACTAAAATTTCAGAAAATTTCAGAAAATGATGAAGAGATTTTTGAGGGGCTCTTCGAGCCAAAGCTCGAAGGATAAACAAAATAAGGAGAATAAAAAGCCCAAGTATAATCTCCCTCACGTCGCGGAGGTTCGGTCGTGTGAGTGGCCTTGTGATGAGTTCCTGAGAGCAGTCGGGATTCATGATGATTTTTATCATTTGGCTGAGAATGCAGGCCTCACCGACTTCCTCCACGACCAGCTTGATCAGTATCTCCTACTCACTAATACTTTCATGCAGAATTTTTACTTTCATGCTAAGAAATCCCCACCTTCGGTGGAGTTTCATTTATATGATGAGGTTAGGGAGATGTCACTATATGATTTTTGTGGGGTTTACAAGATACCCGTTGATGGTAGCATAGAGGAACCACATCATAGTGATGTGGATGGATTTATTGATATGGTCACTGTAGGGGAAATGAGGAAGGTTTCCGATGCAAGAATTACTAGCATACACTTTCCTGTTCTATGTTACTTTGCAATATTTGCTAGTAGATGCTTAATTGGTCGCAGGAACTGTGGAAACCTTAGTGCCCCTCATATTATTATTTTGTGACATGCTTTATTTCGCGATAACACTGTTAGTTTAGGAGCCATTATTGCTAAATGATTAAGTCTGAACCATACAAAGGGCCCCATCTTTGGAGGCATATTTGCTTCACGCCTTGCTAGACACTTTAGGATACCTATTAGGCATTATGAGAAAGAGGAAAAGTTGCTACCCACTATTTTTCTAGATTATGAGCGTATGGTAGCACATGAATTTATTGTTAAAAATGATGAGATGATGCTTAAGTATAATTTGAGATTTAATAAAACACACAATGAGACTATTATCTTGCCTGCTCCCTCTTTGTTTGACTTATCTTCAGGCACGTACCTCATCTCGCCGGAGGCCGTTCACGCATACCGGAGCCAGACACCAGCTCCAGAGCCTGAGCCGGAACCACCACTTGACCCTTATCAACAGTCCTTTTATCAGTGGGTCCGGAGGAGATTGCCAGCCAGTGGTACTCAGATAACACTCCTCAGTACACTGGAGAGAGTAGCTCTAATCCATGGCCATAGACCAACTTAGGCCAAAAGCCTAAGCTTTGGGGAGTACGTATTTCTCACCAACATTACATTCATGTTCACACACTCATGCTAGTTGTCGATGCTCATACTTTTTCATTGTACCATCCATGCTAGTTTATTTTCTTGTTCTCGCTTTCTTCTTGTGTGTTTCAATAACCTTAAGAAAAACCAAAAAAATTAGTTGTGGCTCTTAGCTAGTTGACTTTCCATGCCTGTGGTAGTAATTAAAAGAGAACTCAAAAAGATTTCTCGTTATTTTTTTGTTTGTTGGGAGCTTTCCCGTGTAAATAGTTTTATTTCTTTTCTTTCCTTTGGGGGTCGAGAGGAGAAGACCATGATGAAAATGTTGAGTGGCTCTCATATGCATTATTGTTTATTTAACCAAGAGCCCAATATTACCTTGTCTGCTCCCTTGAATTGAATGCTTGCAGATTCCAACTTAGTCCAATGCATGTGCACTATTATTATTTTCCACACCTTTCGGTCGTGCAAGTAAAAGGCAATAATGACGATATATGATGGACTGATTGAGATGAGAGAAGCTGGTATGAACTCGACTTATCTTGTTTTTGTAAATATGATTAGTTCATCATTCCTGATTCAGCCTATTATGAATAAACATGTTTGCAATGACAATTAGATATTATAGTTGCTTATGCCATGCTTAATTAGCTAGGAGCTTATAATGGTTTACCTTGCGTCCCAACATGCTATTAAAATGGTTGTGATGTGGTATAATAGGGTGGTATCCTCCTTTGAATGATTCGAGTGGCTTGACTTGGCACATGTTCACACATGTAGTTGAGACAAAATCAACATAGCCTACACGATATTTATGTTCATGGTGGATTATATCCTACTCATGCTTGCACTCAATGTCTATTAATTTTAATGCATGTTCATGACTGTTGTCGCTCTCTAGTCGGTCGCTTCCCAGTCTCTTTCTAGCCTTCACTTGTACTAAGCGGGAATACTGCTTGTGCATCCAAAATCCATAAACCCCAAAGTTATTCCATATGAGTCCACCATACCTTCCTATATGCGCTATCTACCTGCCGTTCCAAGTAAATTTGTATGTGCCAAACTCCAAACCTTCAAATGAAATTCTGCTTTGTATGCTCGAACATCTCATGTATCAACTAGGGTTGTCTGTATATTCCATGCTAGGCGGGTTATTCTCAAGAGGAGTGGACTCCGCTCCTCACTCACGAGAAAATGGCTGGTCACCGGGATGCCCAGTCCCATGCTCAAATCAAATCAAAATAATTGCAAACAAAACTCCCCTAGGATTGTTGTTAGTTGGAGGCACCCGTTGTTTCGGGCAAGCCATGGATTAATGATTGTTGGTGGACGGGGAGTATAAACTTTACCTTTCTGTTTGGGAACCGCCTATAATGTGTGTAGCATGGAAGATATCGAGATCTCTTGGTTGTTATGTTGACAATGAAAGTATACCACTCAAAATATTATTTATCTCTATTTCAAAATCGAGCTCTGGCACCTCTACAAATCCCTGCTTCCCTCTGCAAAGGGCTTATCTATTTACTTTTATGTTGAGTCATCATCCTCTTATTAAAAAGCACCCGCTGGAGAGCACCGCTATCATTTGTATGCATTACTATTAATTTATATTAAGTATGACTACGACTGGATCTCTTTTACCATGAATTACAATGTCTAGTCAGTCCTTGATCTTCAGAGGTGCTCTGCATTTATGTTTTGCGGTCTCAGAAAGGGCTAGCGAGATACCATCTTGTTATATCATATTATGATTGTTTTTGAGAAAGTGTTGTCATCCGAGATTTATTATTATTGCTCGCTACTTGATTATGCCATTGATATGAGTAAACATGAGACCTAAGTGTTATTGTGAATATGGTTAGTTCATAGTCTTTGTTGAAAACTTGAATGTTGGCTTTACATATTTGCAACAACAAGAGGAAACAGAGTTTGTAAAAGTTTTTCTTTATCACTTTCAGTTTGTCAACTGAATTGCTTGAGGACAAGCAAAGGTTTAAGCTTGGGGGAGTTGATACGTCTCCGTCGTATCTAATTTTCCAAACACTTTTGCCCTTCTTTTGGACTCTAACTTGCATAATTTGAATGGAACTAACCCGGACTGACTCTGTTTTCAGCAGAACTGCCATGGTGTTATTTTTGTGCAGAAATAAAAGTTCTCGGAATGACCTGAAAATGCACGGAGCAACTTTTTGGAATTAATAAAAAATATTGGCGAAAGAATCAACGTAAGGGGGCCCACACCCTGTACACGAGGGTGGGCCCCCTGAAGCTCCACCGACCTCAACTCCAACTCCATATATTCACATTTTAGGAGGAAAAAATCAAAGATAAGGATTCATCGCGTTTTACGATATGGAGCCGCCGCCAAGCCCTAAACTCTCTCGGAAGGGCTGATCTGGAGTCCATTTGGGGCTCCAGAGAGGGGAATCTGTCGCGGTCATCATCATGAACCATCCTCCATCACCAATTTCATGATGCTCATTGTCGTGCTTGAGTAATTCCATCGCAGGCTTGCTGGACGGTGATGGGTTGGATGAGATTTACCCTGTCATCGAGTTAGTTTTGTTAGGGTTTGATCCCTAGTATCCACTATGTTCTGAGATTGATGTTGCGATGACTTTGCTATGCTTAATGCTTGTCACTAGGGCCCAAGTGCCATGATTTCAGATCTGAACCTATTATGTTTTCATGAATATATGTGAGTTCTTGATCCTATCTTGCAAGTCTATAGTCCCCTATTATGTGTTTGATCTGTTAACCTCGAAGTGACAATAATCGGGATACTTACCGGTGATGACCTTAGCTTGAGGAGTCCATGTATTCACTAAGTGTTAATGCTTTGGTCCGGTACTCTATTAAAAGGAGGCCTTAATATCCCTTAGTTTCCAATAGGACCCCGCTGCCACGGGAGGGTAGGACAAAAGATGTCATGCAAGTACTTTTCCATAAGCACGTATGACTATATTCGGAATACATGCCTACATTACATTGATGAACTGGAGCTAGTTCTGTGTCACCCTATGTTATAACTATTGCATGAGGAACCGCATCCGACATAATTATCCATCACTAATCCAATGCCTATGAGCTTTTCACATATTGCTCTTTGCTTAGCTACTTTACTGTTGCCACTGTTACAATTACTACAAAACTGCTATTGTTACTTTTGCCACTGTTACCGTTACTTCCATACTACTTTGCTACTAAATACTTTGATGCAGATATTAAGTTATCCAGGTGTGGTTGAATTGACAACTCAACTGCTAATACTTGAGAAGATTCTTTGGCTCCCCTTGTGTCGAATCAATAAATTTGGGTTGAATACTCTATCCTCGAAAACTGTTGCGATCCCCTATACTTGTGGGTTATCAAGCCTCAAGCCCTACAGCGTCAATAGCTGGGTGGACTTCACCGAAGTCTTCGTCTGCAACTTCACCAGCACGTACAAGCGGCCGCCCAAGCCTTGCCAGCTCTCTCTGTGCGTCCAAGGCCCAGTCGAGTCCACTCGCGTCTACCTGACGCGGTGGGCCGATCTGTGCAATTCATGCGAAGGGGTGCACGAGGTGCAAGCCATAGAGTACTTCACTGCCGGGTGCAGAGAAGGCACACTACTCAAGCACTAACTCCTATGCAACGAGCTGACTACACTAGACAAGCTGCTGATCATAGCAGACAAGTAAGCCATTGCCGACTCTTCTATGAAGTCGGAGCTTCAGGTGGACGCCTCTGGGAAGGTGCTCCCTCTAGTTCCTAGGACATCGGTTGGTGACACCAGTCGACGCCCGCAGTAGAACGACAACAAGTGCAAGGCCCCGATGCCGGCTTCCACCAGCCGGCAGGTGGCGATAGTCGAAGATCAACAGCCAGAGGGACAGCCCATGCCCAAGCGTCAGAAAGGCGGCAAGCCGGCCTGGCATCCCACCTTCTCCTATGAAAAAACCCTTGATGCACCCTGCAAGTTCCGCAGCAGCGTGAAGCCATCCAATCACACCACCCAGAAGTGCCAGTGGCTCACCCGAATCTCCAATGGCAAGGGGCTGCTGCCTCCTCCGCCTGCTAGCCAGCCGCCTCCGGCTCCGCAGCAGTCGGCGGCCCATCCAGCAGTCGGAGCCATCCAGGATGAATTCCCTGAAGAACACAGAGCCTATGTTGTTTTCACCAGCCAGGCTGATGATAGACGCAACCGGCGCCAATAGCAACAAGAAGTCAATGCTGTCGCCTCGAAGGTTCCAGAGTTCATGCACTGGTCTGAGAGGCCCATCAGTTGGAGCCGAGCGGACCACCCAGAGGTGATGCCTTCTCTGGGTTCCTATGCCCTAGTATTGGATGCCACCTTTGCAATAGAGAGGCGAGTTGTACATTTCTCCCGAGTCCTGATAGATGGCGGCAGCAGCATCAACATCCTCTACCGCGATACCATGGAGAAGCTGGACATCAAGGCGAAGCAACTCCAGCCCAGCTGGACTATTTTCCATGGCATTGTGCCCGGCCTATCCTTCTCACCAATCGGCACGATCAAGATACATGTTCCTTTCAGAGACAAGTATCACTTCCGCCGCGAAGCAATTTGGTTTGAGGTGGTGGACCTAAAGAGCCCTTATCATGCGTTGCTTGGCCGACCCGCTCTGGCTAAGTTCATGGCAGTCCTTCATTACGCCTACCTCAAGATGAAGATGCCGGGGCCCAAGGGCATCATTACTATAGTCGGAGACTACAAAAAGTCGGTGGCCTGTGCAGCAGCTAGCAGCCGGCTGGCCGAGTCCCTTGTGATCACCGCAGAGAAGAAGCTCCTTGACCGGGTTGTGGCCATGGGTCGGCAAGTAGCTGGACTTGTCCCTAGACCCCAAGGAGTCGGAGACCCAGGGCTCCTTCCAGCCGGCCAAAGAAACCAAGAAGATACCCTTGGACCCGGACCACCCGAAGAGGTTCGCTCTCATAGGAACCAACCTTGACAGCAAATAGGAAAGCGAGCTCGTTGATTTCCTCCATGAGAATCGGGATATCTTTGCATGGTCCCCTGAGGACATGCCGGGTGTCCCAACGGATTTCACCGACCACAAGCTACATGTCAGAGCAGATGCAAAACCAGTCAAGCAACCCCTACACCAACTGTCGGAAGAGAATAGAAGAATTGTTGGTGAAGAGATAGCCCAACTCCTAGCAGCCGGCTTCATTATGGAAGTGTTCTTTCTAGAATGGCTTGCCAATCCAGTCCTTGTACTGAAGAAGAACAACAAGTGGCGCATGTGCATTAATTACACCAGCCTCAACAAGGCTTACCCCAAAGATCCGTTTGCTTTTCCTCGGATAGATCAAGTGATAGACTCCACAACCGGATGCGAGTTGTTGAGTTTCTTGGATGCCTACTCAGGGTACCATCAGATCAAGTTGGACCCGGCCGACCGCCTGAAGACCGCCTTCATCACAGCATTTGGAGCCTTCTGCTACCTGACCATGACATTCGGCTTGAGAAATGCCGGTGCCATGTTTCAGCGTTGCATGTAGAAGTTCCCCCTTAAATAGCTCGGCGGAAATGCCCACATCTATGTAGACGATATTGTGGTGAAGATGGAGAAGCGCGGTACCCTTTTGGAAGATCTCAAGGAAACATTTGACAACCTGCGCCATTTTCAAATCAAGCTGAACCCAGAGAAATGCGTCTTCGGAGTACCAGCCGGCCACCTCCTTGGCTTCCTGGTCTCTGAACGCGGCATTGAGTGCAACCCCGTGAAGATCAAAGCCATTGAGAGGATGGAGATACCCACCCAACTACGAGATATCCAGAAATTCATCGGGTGCTCGGCATCGCTCAGCCACTTCATCAATCGGTTGGGAGAGAAGGATCTTCCCCTATATCAACTCATGAAGAAACCCACTCATTTTGAGTGGAATGACCAGGCGGATGAAGCCTTTCTCTAGCTGAAGAAGATGTTGACCATGCCGCCTGTCCTGGCAGCTCCGACCGATAAAGAGCCCATGCTTCTTTACGTTGCAGCAACCAACCGGGTGGTCAGCACAGTCATTGTGGTACAGTGCCTAGAAGACGGCAAGGCACAGCCGGTCCAAAGGCATGTGTACTATCTGAGCAAGGTGTTGTCAGCCTCAAAGCAGAACTATCCCCACGACCAGAAGAAGTGCTACGGTGTGTACTTTGCTGCCAAGAAGCTCAAGCCATACTTTCAAGAGCACCCCATCACGGTAGTTTGCACCGCTCCGCTTGCCGAGATCATAGGCAGCCGGGATGCATCAGGCTGGGTGGCCAAATGGGCCATCGAGCTGGCACCATACACCATCTTCTACCAGCCCCGCACCGCCATCAAGTCCCAAGCACTGGCCGACTTCCTTGTCGACTGGGCCGAGACCCAGTACCTGCCGCCAGCGCCAGACTACACCCATTGGCGGATGCACTTTG
Source organism: Triticum dicoccoides (assembly GCF_002162155.2). Classification (NCBI taxonomy): domain Eukaryota; kingdom Viridiplantae; phylum Streptophyta; class Magnoliopsida; order Poales; family Poaceae; genus Triticum; species Triticum dicoccoides. The sequence goes on from NC_041385.1 coordinate 87,164,459, forward strand.
ATGGCTCCAAGATGCACACCGGTCTGGGAGTTGGCATCGTCCTCACCTCTCCCAAAGGTGACAAGCTCAGATACACATTGCAAATCCACTTTGCCACCTCCAACAATGTGGCCGAGTACGAGGCACTCGTACACGGGCTCCGAGTGGCCAAAGAACTCGGCATCCACCGGGTCCTGTGCTACCGCGACTCGGACTTGGTGATCCAACAGTCGTCCGGCGACTGGGACGCTAAAGATGCAAACATGGCAAGCTACCGCTTCCTCTTCCAGCAACTCAGCAGATATTTTGAAGGGTGCGAGTTCCTGCACGTGCCACGGGACGACAACGAGCAAGCAGATGCCCTGGCACGAATCGGCTCCACTCGGCAAGCCATACCAGCCGGTGTCTCCCTTCAGCGCCTCCTCAAGCCGTCTATCAAGCCTTCGCTGGAATCAGATTCCATCTTCGTGCCGGCTGCCCCTGAAACAGCCGGATCCAGCTCGGGGACCTCAACAGTCGGCTCGGGGAATTCGGTAGGCGGCTCGGGGACTGCTGCTGCCGCACCCGGCCCGGGGACTTCAGAACCCGCCCCGGGGACTGCAGCAACCTGCCAGGGGACTTCACCGACACAGCAGGCGGTGGCCGACTCCAACCCGCCACCTCCCAACCCAACCGCCCTAGTTGCAATGGTCGTGCTGACGGTAGAAGAAGTCGCGGCTCCATCATGGGTGCAGCCCATTCTCAACTTCCTGGTGAACAGAGAGCTGCCGACTGATGAGATCTCGGCCCGACAAGTATAGTGCCGAGCAGGAGCCTACATGATAGTAAACAGAGAGCTTGTCAGGCACAACATGACTGGAGTCTTCCAGCGATGCGTAGAGCCAAAGAAGGGCATGGCAATCCTCAAAGATATCCACCAAGGGAATGTGGCCACCACTCGGACTCAAGATCACTTGTCGCCAAAGCTTTCCGCCACGGCTTCTTCTGACCGACTGCTTTGGACGACGTCAAAGACTTGGTCAAGCATTGCAAAGGGTGCCAGGTATTCAGCTCCAAGCAACACTTGCCGACTTCTGCACTCAAGACCATCCCCCTTACTTGTCCCTTTGTTGTCTGGGGGATGGACATGGTGGGCCCATTCAAGATGGCATGCGGCGGCATGACTCATTTGCTTGTCGCCAGCGAAAAATTCACCAAGTGGATTGAAGCAAAGCTAATCAAGAAGCTAAATGGGCCTACTGATGTGACCTTCATCACAGATATCACCGTCTGGTACGGCATACCGCACAGCATCATCACCGACAACGGCACGAATTTTGCCAAAGGAGCATTGGCCCGTTTCTGCGTGACGTAGGGCATCCGACTGGACCTAGCGTCCGTTGCTTATCCGCAGTCAAACGGCCAAGTCGAGCGAGCAAACGGCCTCATCCTCTCCGCTATCAAGCCCCGACTACTTCAGCCACTAGAGTGCTCGGCTGGCTGTTGGATCGACGAGCTGCCGGTCGTCCTCTGGAGCCTACGCACCACTCCAAACAAGTCAACTGGCTTCACTCCCTTCTTCCTTGTGTATGGTGCCGAGGCCGTCATCCCAACTGACATCGAGTTCGACTCACCTCGCATCACCATGTACATGGAGGCGGAGGTGAAGGATGCACGGGAAGACAGCGTCGATCTGCTGGAAGAGGGTCGGCTGTTGGCACTCAGCTGGTCATCTACCAGCAGAGCGTCCGTCGCTATCACAGTAGGAAGGTCAAGCCAAGATCCTTCCAAGAGGGCGACCTTGTGCTCCGGCTGATCCAGCGAACTGCCGGCTAGCATAAGCTCTCGGCCTCTTGGGAAGGCCCCTTCATCATCAGCAAGGCCTTGGGAAATGACTCCTACTACCTGATTGATGCATAGAAGCCCAGGGCGCGCAAGAGGGACAACTCCGGCAAGGAATCAGAACACCCATGGAACGCAAATCTCCTTCAAAGATTTTACAGTTGATGCAGTATGTACCACACTATCTTTTGTATTAAGTATACAAGACATCGGGTCCCCCGAAGAGCACTCGGGGACTACCCTTTTTATCTATATGATAAGTTTCATGCCTATGAATGTGTTACTTCATTTTTTCCGCCTGGCACCGAGTTCGACCAGTCGGCCCGGGGGCTTGCCGCATTGTATTATGTCAGTGCTACCTGCAGTCAGACAAGTAATGTGTCGGCATCTAAACTCTCTTTTTCCAAAAGCCACAGCTCGGAGAGCAGCTGTCCAGCTGGCAAGAGTCAAAGGCAGAAAATGATGCCCACATGAAAAATGGCTAAGGACCAAAGCATTTACATAAGATAGGCCGGCTTCCCGCCTCGCCGACCGACTGCTGAGCAGCTGGCCGGCCGGCTTATCACTTACCTTGCTACGTCCTAGACGGCCGAAGTACTTGTCCTCCCAAACGGCTAAGTACTTGTCCCAGCCACAATCGGCAGAGAAGTTGCCTGGCTGGCAAGACGGCAGCCAAGGGAGGACGACAAAGGAAAAATCCAAAAAGGATAAAGGAAAGTCGAAACTGAGCGCAAGCATAGCATATGCGAAATAATATTTACATAAGCGAGGCTTTCAAGCCTCAGTTCAACGGAGTTTGAATACACCCCTAGTGGGTGGAACTGCGCGAATTTAACAAGTATTGTTCAAAAGACTAGTAGGCAGGGAAAATTAAAGATAAGATGGCCGCCTAGGCCAAGGGCGCAGCAGGCGAGTCTGGCAGGTTGGTGGAGTCGACGGCACCGGCTGGTGGAGTGGTCAGCTAGAGAGTCTCGGCTGAGTCATCCCCAGCAGCAGTCGGTGCGCTCACCGCGGCTCGTCGCTTAACACACGGTCGAGTGGAGGCTGGCCGTCCACCCCATCCTCCGGCGCGGCGTCTTCACCATCCTCGCCCTCCTCGTCTTCGCCCTCGTCATTGGAGGCGATCTCCTCCACCGAGTCCTCGCCATCTTCTGGGTTCAGCCCGAAGAAGTCCGGCGGTAGCTCGGCACCCTCTTCGTTCAGCTCGGGGACGAAGATATTGGTGTCGGTGTAGTCGGCGATTGCCGCCGCATGATGAATAAGGGCAGGCCTCACCGCCACCAGCTCCTCGTTGGCCTCCTGCCAGAACGTGGCCAACTGGGCTAGATCTTGCCAAGGGTACCACGCCCTGACAAATTTCAAGGCCCGCCTTGCGCCTTCCCGGGCCGAGGCGGCCTTCCACGCCTCGAAGCGGCCGACTGCCACGTCCAGCCAGTCGGCTGTCCAGCTGGGGGTGCGTGGTGTTGGAAATATGCCCTAGAGGCAATAATAAATAAGTTATTATTATATTTCTTTGTTCATGATAATCGTTTATTATCCATGATGTAATTGTATTGATAGGAAACTTAGATACATGTGTGGATACATAGACAACACCATGTCCCTAGTAAGCCTCTAGTTGACTAGCTCATTGATCAATAGATGGTTACGGTTTCCTGACCATGGACATTGGATGTCATTGATAATGGGATCACATCATTAGGAGAATGATGTGATGGACAAGACCCAATCCTAAGCCTAGCACAAAGATCGTGTAGTTCGTATGCTAAAGCTTTTATAATGTCAAGTATCTTTTCCTTAGACCATGAGATTGTGCAACTCCCGGATACCGTAGGAATGCTTTGGGTGTACCAAACATCACAACGTAACTGGGTGACTATAAAGGTGCACTACAGGTATCTCCGAAAGTGTCTGTTGTGTTGGCACGAATCGAGACTGGGATTTGTCACTCTGTGTGACGGAGAGGTATCTCTGGGCCCACTCGGTAGGACATCATCATAATGTGCACAATGTGACCAAGGGGTTGATCACGGGATGATGTGTTACGGAACGAGTAAAGAGACTTGCCGGTAACGAGATTGAACAAGGTATCGGATACCGACGATCGAATCTCGGGCAAGTACAATACCGCTAGACAAAGGGAATTGTATACGGGATCGATTGAGTCCTTGACATCGTGGTTCATCCGATGAGATCATCGTGGAACATGTGGGAGCCAACATGGGTATCCAGATCCCGCTGTTGGTTATTGACCAGAGAACGTCTCGGTCATGTCTGCATGGTTCCCGAACCCGTAGGGTCTACACACTTAAGGTTCGATGACGCTAGGGTTATAAAGGAAGTTTGTATGTGGTTACCAAATGTTGTTCGGAGTCCCGGATGAGATCCCGGACGTCACGAGGAGTTCCGGAATGGTCCGCAGGTAAAGATTTATATATGGGAAGTCCTGTTTTGGTCACCGGAAAAGTTTCGGGTTTTATCGATAACGTACCGGGACCACCGGGAGGGTCCCGGGGGTCCACCAAGTGGGGCCACCGGCCCCGAAGGGCTGCATGGGCCAAGTGTGGGAGGGGACCAGCCCCAGGTGGGCTGCTGCCCCCCCCCCCACAAGGGTCCAAGGCGCCTAGGGTTTGGGGAGGGGGTGCTTCCACCTAACTTGGGGGGCAAGTTTACCCCCTCTCCCCCCTTGGCCGCCACCCTTAGATGGGATTGGGGCAGCCGCACCCCTTGGGGTGGAAACCCTAGAGGGGGCGCACCCCCCTCCCTCTCCCTTATATATACTTGAGGGTTTTGGGGCTGCCAATACATGAGTTTCACCTCTCCCTGGCGCAGCCCTACCTCTGTCCCTCCTCCTCTCCCGCGGTGCTTGGCGAAGCCCTGCTGGATTGCCACGCTCCTCCACCACCACCACGCGTTGTGCTGCTGCTGGACGGAGTCTTCCTCAACCTCTCCCTCTCTCCTTGCTGGATCAAGGCGTGGGAGACGTCACTGGGCTGTACGTGTATTGAACGCGGAGGTGCCGTCCGTTCGGCACTAGGATCTCCGGTGATTTGGATCACGACGAGTACGACTCCTTCAACCCCGTTCTCTTGAACGCTTCCGCTTAGCGATCTACAAGGGTATGTAGATGCACTCTCCTTCCCCTCGTTGTTGGTTTCTCCATAGATAGATCTTGGTGATTCGTAGGAAAATTTTGAATTTCTGCTACGTTCCCCAACACGCGGAGCTTGGACGCCTGGCCAGAGGGCGGAAACCACCTGGGCTCCGACACACTATAGCCGGCAGAGCATCCGATGAGCCGGATGGAGACGAGCCTGGATGGCAAGGAGCTGCTCGTCGAGCGACCGACGGGTGTTCGGCGCAATCTGCGCACCAGCCTGTCTTTTCTCTTCGCGGTGAGCTTCGATGGCTTGGATGGTGACGATGGCATAGCCAGGGAAGTACTCTGCGTAAGACGAAAAAAGGAATAACAAGTCAGAAGCTGGATCCTATAACAGTCGGCAGACAAAGGAAAGAAGAAAGCAAACTCACCGTCGACCATGTCCTCGATCCGGCCGTAGCCGTCGTTCAGCGCCCTCTCCGCATCGGCCCAGTTCGAGCACTGAGTCTCGAACTCGGCTTGGAGAGTGGCACCGCTGTCCTTCTCCGCCTGAAGGGCCATCTAGTGAAGATCCTCCTGGTCAGCCAGCTTCTTCACCAGGCGGTCGCGCTCCTGGGCCACCTTGCTACACTCCTCCTCCTTGGCACGCATTGCCGTCTAGGCCTCGCCCAACTGTTGCTGCAAGGCGGCGTTGGCCTCAGCAAAGACAACAAAGAAAGATGGTTAATAATCAAGAAAGGAAACAAGAAATTGTCGGAGAGATCCGGCCCGACTGCTCAGCAGTCGGCCCGAATCTCGGGGACTACACCCAGCGGGTGCGCTGACCCGCCCCCGCAAAAGAGAAAAGGTGGAGTGCTTACTCCGGCTCTCGGACAAGTCAGCAGCCTTTTGAGCCAGCTCCCGAACCTGGGAGTTGAACGCGGCCGCACGGAGATTGTGATAATCCTGCAACAAAGACAAACAGGAAAGAAAGTAAGTCAGCACCCGAACCTACTTGAAAGTTCCAGGCCGCCTGCTCAACAGCAGGCCCAGAACTCGGGGACTACACCCAGTCGATGCGCTGACGCGCCCCCACGGAAGAATACAAGAATCAAAGACAAGAAGCTTACCTAGATGGACGTTCGCGATGCCAGGAACTCTTAGTTGTAGTGATGGAGGGCGGCGTCCTGAGCCTGAAGCCGAGCCCGGACGTCCTGTGTTGCCGCATTCAGCACGACCGTCCCGTCCCAGGCGTCCACTCCGGCGAGCCGATGCTGGTGGCCTCCTCCTCCAGGGCTGATGAGCTTGCACCCCCGGCCTCCTGCGGCCATGGCGATGAAGCTGCCTTCACCGCGCGTCGGCGGGCCGGAGAGCGGACCGTGGGGTCCGCCCCCGCCGCTAGTTCGCCGCCAGCCGGCGGCACCGGTGGTGCGTTGGGCAGGCTGCCTTGGTCCTCGATGATCGGCGTTGTCGCCCCCCCTCTCTCTCTCTATGGTTGGTTGGTCACCGCCGGCTCCCTCGGGCGGCACCGAGATCTCAGGCGCGGGTGGCGCGGCACGAAGTGGGATGACGAGCTGCAGAGTTCGGCCACGTACGGCCTCTTCCGCCTGCGCCTTGGCCGCGACGTCCGCTTGGGCCTCGGTCGCCGCGTTGGCCTCGGCCTTCGCGACTGCGTCTGCCTCCTCCTGTGCCGCCTTGGCGGCCGCCGACTACTGCCGTTCCACCTCCTCCCGCGCGTTTGTCTTCGTCGCCGCCTGGAGCTCGGCGAGCAGGTCAATGCGACGGGTGCTGGCGGAGCCTTCTGCCGTCCCGACCATAGAGACGGCACCAAATCGCCCAAGAGAGAGTGGGGCCCTGATCAAGCAAAGTAAGAAGAAACTCATAATGAAGCTGCGAGGAAAAAAAGAAGAGGGGACGTGAGAAGGAATCGAATACTTATGTAGACACCGTCGAAGGCTGCTTCACGACCTTCCGAAAGTGCTTCGCCTACGCGATGGCCTCCTCCCGCTTGGTCGCCGCCGTCGAGCTCTTGAGCTTCTTTGGCCGGCTGCCGTACATCAACGGTGCGTCCCGACGATTCTGCGCCGCCTGTAGCAGCCGGCGCGGCTGATGAGCTCGTGCCCACCCGATCGATGGCCGGCTGCCGACGCGGCGCGTTCTCCTCGTCGTCGTCATCCGGCCAGTCGTCGAGGCCGCCTCCACCTCCGAAGCCGCCTCATCCGCCACCACCGCATGTGGAGTCATCTTCTCCCAGGGCGGCCGCCCCCAAGTCGGGGTCGTCCACGTCACTCTCCACTTGATCGGGGGGATATTCGTGGCCCTGCTCCACGGCGTCGGCTGCCGACTGAGCGGCCGGCTGGTCAGGCGGCGAAGGAAAACCCGATAACTAAAGAGAAAAGAGAGGGAGTGGAAGACTTACTGCGGGCGGCGGGTGCGCGCGCGAGTACGTCTCCTTGCCGAACTGCCACTCCTCCACCAGGAGTTTGCAGTTCGAGATGTAGTTCACCAGATGAGCCACCTCCGCGTGCGGCATCTCCCTGGTGCATATCCGACTTGGGTCTTGGTGCCCGCTCATTTGGCAGATCATGTGAGGCCGGCCTTGAAGGGGGAGCACCCAACACACCACGAAGGCGGTCAGCAGGTCCGACCCCATGAGGCCTTCCATCTTCCTCATCACCTTGAGGCGCGTGACGGCGGCGGCAGAGGTGGCCGACAGCATCTTCGGTCGGTACGCCCAGTTGGCGCGGGGTTCAGCCAGCGGGCCGGCTACATAAGCCGGCAGGTTGATGAGGTCGGCCGCCGGGTGGACGTTCTTGACATAGAAGTAGGATTTTTGCCACACCTTGACGGGTTGCGTCAAGCTGATGGACGAGAAGGGGTTGTCGGAAGCCGGACGCCGCACCGCGACGAAGGTGTCGCACTGCGTCAACTTCTCCTTAGCGTAGGTGCCGAGCTTCGTGTAGAAGAACTCTCCCCAGAGCTCGATGGTGGGGAGGATGCCGAGGTAGCCTTCACAGAGGGTGATGAAGGCCGACAGCAGCACCACCGTGTTTGGTGTAAGATGGTGCGGCTGGAGTCCGTAGAACTGGAGGAAGCCGCTTGCCGGCAGGCCGAAGCCGCGGAGGCAGTGCGACCGGAAGATGACGCGTTCGCCTTCCCCCGGCGCCGGCAAAATCTCCCTCTCGGGCGGCAAGCGTACCTCCACGAAGCCCGTGCCGGGCAGCCGCCCCGTCTGGCGAATGAAAGCGAGGTGCGGGGGCGCCATGAGCACGAGAAGCTTGAAGGAGGCGAGGTGCGGGGGCGAGTACGCGAACCCGCGGCGGAGCAGCGGCGCTGCGGGCTGGATCGAGACAGCGGCAGCAGAGAGAGAGAGAGAGATAGAGAGAGAGAGAGAGAGAGAGAGAGAGAGAGAGAGAGGAAGAAGATGGCAAAGGAGGAGGAGGGTGCGCGTGCATCTGCCGCTCCGCTTCCCCCTACTTATAGCCCTGGGCGGCAGAGCCGAGGGGGCAATGCATGGGAATCGTGGGATTAACCGCGCCCACGTCCCCACGACCCCGCAATTATCGCGCCATAACAACGTGCATTTACCACGCCCGGAATGCCAACCGTCCGCCTCGGCCACAGCGGATCCACGCGTGGGCTGAGGCGCGGTAGTGGCGGGCCCCAGCCTGCGGCGATGTCCCGTCGCGAGCGTGGGCTGGCAGGCAGGTCCAGCCGGCTGGTGCCGCATGGCGCGCAGACAGCGGGCGGCCGGCTCGGCACCCGACGAGCGCTCCACCTGGCTCCCGCCTTCGTGTTTCGAAACCATCAAGACGGCATGTCTGGTCGTGTCCAAATCCTAGATGTCGGCTCTTCAGAGTATGAAGCTGCTGAGGCCTCTCGCCCTTTCAGCCTCAATGCTCCACCATCTTCGGGGACTACTGTCGGAGTAAATGACCACGGGTAGCCTTATCCGCTCCCCATGACGTTTCAAGACATCGGGACCGGCTGTGCCCCTCAAGCATCACGGATGAAGGTTCGCCTTCTTGTGGTCGGCTGGTCCAAGCGGCCGGCTGCAGGAAGGCGGCAAGGCCCAAAGAGCGGCCCCAGAGTGGGCCGACTCCTAGCAGGCGGCCCACCTTTGTGCCCTCATAGTTTGCACCCACCTAACGCTGACAAGACAGGGCGTGGCTACAGTGCGGCCTGCCACCCTCAAATCCCGGAATGGGCCTGGCCACAGTGCAACATACCGGGCGGCCATCCCTAACCCGGCGCGGCACTGTTGCCACGCTGACCATGACATCATCCATGGCAGAGCAGCCCTGCTCCCACGACGGGCTATCGGTACGGCCCACAGGCGGCGGACCCTACCTATCAGCGAGATACCAGAAGGCGGCAATGCCCAGAACAGTTGACCCTCCCCTTCCCTAGAAGTTTGTGCGCCATTAACCAGATAAGACGGGGTGTGGCTACAGTGAACGCCCACCAGGCGTGGTACTGTAGCCACGCTCTCCCCGACCAAGTCATCGTCATCAGGGGCAAGGCTATAGTGATCAGCAACCGACAGGGCCCGCAGGCGGTAGGCCCAACCTGTCGGCCGAGAGCCCGGTAGCCGGCGGGCCCCGGCGGCCGGCGGAGAAGCCGGCAACCATAGACACTGGCGGATTGGGCCTACATCCAGTCAGATTACCATTGTACCCCTGGGGGGTAGGCTTATATAAACCCCCCAGGGCAGCCATGCAAAGGGTTCAGCCTCTCAGATTACACACACCCACGTAGAGAAAGAGGAGTAGAGCTAAGCCTTGTCCTTCTTCCTCCTCCAGCCGAACAGCTCAAGGAGCAACCTTGTAGCCCTTGTTGATCTAGTGATCATGCGGAGACCCCGCAGAGCAGGACTAGGGGTGTTATCTCCTAGGAGAGCCCGGAACCTAGGTAACATGCGTCGGCGTGCATGTATACGCCTTATCCCGTTTCCAAGCACCGACGACGTCTTATTAGCTCCCACAATGATTAGCCATCCTTTGACATATGTCGCACCAACCACCCGACACACAATCTAGAACTAAAAATCTCGTCTTCACTTGCCGATTTAACCGCTGGATAATTTTAAACAAGTAAAACTACATACACAATTGTTAACAGATTACTGTAGGTTGTCATAAATCCTCCTGGGTCAACTGTGACAACTGAATAAACCATTTATCTGTGAAACTAGTAAAGACACGTTTGCGGAAGAAAATGAAGACGGGTTTTCTTCAACATTACATGATTCTCTATATTTGTAAGGAAAACATGGTAGTTTGCATTATCAACTTGTTCAACGTTGGTGCTCATAGAGCTCAATTTGAGTAGTAATAGAAATGGAACATTCTTTTGTAGTTCCAAAAAGTTATTTTTATGATTTGTCAGCAAAATATCATGATGTTCCATCACTTCTGGGAACATTGGCTTTTCGCCCACCTCGTGGCTCTTCTTGCAACTTTGTCGAGGGCAAAGAGAGGGGCAGAGGAGGCCTTCGTGAGTTCTTTCCATAACCAAGATGAGATTCACACACTCCCATTTAGGGGGTGTTTGGTTCAGGGACTTTTTAGTCCCAGAGACTAGAAAAAGTCCCTAAAAAGTTCCTAGGAACCAAACGGGAGGGACTTTTTCTACAGAGATTAGAAAAAGACTCTACTGAAGAGTCTTTTTTGATTAGTCCCTGGGACTAGAAAAAGTCTTAGAACTTCTGAACCAAACACCCTCTTAATCAGCTTGCAAGAGGCAAGACATGCATATGAAAAGTCGAGAAAGAAGTAGCAGTGGTAGATGAAGGTTGCCGGCATGTAAAAAAAAAGAAGGTTGCCGCGATTCCGTCTCAGTTTCGCGCCCACCGTTGCATGCATGCAGCGAGGACATTGGGGCGAACGACTGGTCCGAGAAACCATCACTGTCAGCGCCACAGTTCATAACAACCGTTCTTTTCTTTCTTCGGACAGCGTCACTGTAGCCTTCGAATCTGAAACTGGATCGAGCCAACCGAAGCACGGAGCAAACGTACACGACCTAGGACCAGAGAGAGACACCATGGCATTTTCACTTTGAGACAACAAAAGCATGAGTGTACTGATGGTACGTACCTTGGACCAAGGGGACACCATCATAGTCATCAGTCGGGGTGGCAATCAGACGATGGGCTGCATCATCGCTGCACCTCCAGCCGGAACATTTCGCCACTTTACGGGGAAGTGACTGGCGGTCAAATCTGAGACGATCACAGATTCACAGAACATAGACTGCCAACGATCCAAGGCTCTGTTATTCTTCTTGGTCAGAGAGCCCACGGTCGACACATCATATTATGGATCTGGGAGCATATATGTTTGCATTTTGGCTGCCGTATGTGGCCATGTCACATGTTTCTGATCATTCTGGGGACGCCCTTTGGCAGGCACGCATAGAGTAAAACAGAACGAACATACAGACAGGTCAGACAATTTGTCTACTTTGAGTTCGACGGTCTGTGTTGGTTCATCGAAGCAAGCTGCATGATCTTCATCGAGTGACATTCACGGGCAGGCGTTACACTATACACTTCCATTTCCGGGACAGTGAAAAGAGACGCGATTTTCGTGCAGACATTTCAGGCAGGAACAACCGATGGATTTAAAAAAAAAAAACTGTTGGATTAGTGTACTGAAGTGAGCCCATCTCCTTGGCCCACCACAATACAGGCCTTTACGGCCTATATAAAAAAGGCTCAGCTATTAGAGCTCATTTCATTGGTCCACCACAACACAGGCCTTTACGGCCTATATAAAAAAGGCTCGGATATTACAAAGACCTCCTATTTGACACTCTTCGATGCCTTCAAAAAAAATTGACACTCTTTGAAAAACTTTGTTTTTGCAAGAAAACATCCAGTCTATTTATCAACTATCAAGGCAGTATGAAGAACACCAGAAATAATAAAAAATTGCATCCAGATTCATCAATCATCTAGCGACAACTACAAGCACTAGAGCGAGCTGAAGGCGCGCGGTCATCATTGCCCCTCCTTAACTATAGAAAGTGCAGGGGTCCGGTTTTGGGAAGTTCCTCACTACTTTTGGGAACTTTCTAGAATGTCCTTCAATGTTTTTGTTATGTTTGATGTTTGCTTGTTTGTCTTTACATGTTTTTTCGGCTTTTTATTTACTTCTCAAAAAAAAATGTTCACGATCTCAAAAATTGCTTGAAATTTCAAAAAAAATGATTGATTTACAGAAAAGGTTTGTCTTATTTTTTAAAAACTTTAATCTTTTAAAAAAAGGTTCATGTTTTTAAAAAATGGTTATTTTTCAGGGAAAAAATGTCGCATTTAATAAATTCAAAAAAGTATGTGTTTCATTGAGTGTTCGGTTTTTTAGAATGTTCAAAAACTCAATCAAATTATATTTTGGAAAAATGATTGAAAATATGAAAACATGTTTGAGTTTTCAAAAAATATTGGCATTTAAAATGAATTTTTACTTTTTATTAGAATGGTTAGTTTTTTTAAATAAAGTTTGCTTTTTTTAAATGGTGAGAAATTTATAAAAAAATGTTCTCTTTTTGAATAACTAATGAATTTCATGTTTTTGGAATAAAGATTGAAAACTAAAGAAAACAAAGAAAAGCATAGAACCCAGAAAAGACAACTATTTTAGGGAAAATGGAACAGCCAACTGGATTGCTCGCGTTGCGCGTATAAAGAACACAAGAAGCAAGTTACACCCATGACATAGATCATGTAGCGACAACTATAAGCATTGAAGCGATCCAAAAAGCATCATAGTCATCGTCCCTCCCTCAGCGGAGCCGGGCAAACCTTGTAGTAGACAGTCAGGAACTTGTCATGCTAATGCCCTAATGGACTAGCACGCCAGAATAGTAACCATCGCTGATGAAGATAAGCGTAGATCAAAAGGACCCAACCTGTAAAAACACGAACGCGGACAAAAGATGATCGGATCCAAGCAAATCCACCGAAGAAAAACACAGATCGAATCCCGCCATATCTGACAAAGACACACCTCCACAAGCATTTCGACAACGCTAGATGCACTGCCGGGGGCTATGTGGAGAGAATCTTATTCCATCTTCAGAGAATCGTCGTCATATTGGTCTTGTTGAGCAGGATATAAACCCTAAACAAACAAAAAAACACCTAAAACCAAAGCAGGAGCCCTCCCACCGGTAAGGGTTGGGATCCACCGCGCCTCCTTGGCCCTAAGACCACAGTAGACGAGACTGTTCGTGCGACACCGACGGAAGGTGGCGAAACCCTAGCGTGGGAGTCACTCGTGAGAGCACAATGAGGAAATGTTTCGTGGCACCTAAGCTAAACATTATCTTGCAAAATGATGAACATTTTCTATATTTGTATGGACAATTTGTAAAGTCCACTGAGGTTGTAAAGATTCTTCTACATTCTCTTTGATATTGGATAGATAAATTATTACAACATGGTGAACATTTTCTACATAGGTATGATCGAATTTCTGAAGTGACATTAAAAAGAGAGCTTTCAATTGAGCCGCATATGAACAAAAGAAAACAAATTTTCCATGGAAAAACTTCTATTTTTCACATGTTAGTTTTAGACTCTCCCATAAAAATAAGACTCTTATATGCGCATTACTTTTTCGTGTAAAAAATGACTACTTTCTGATCCCGCCTAAAAGATAATTTGTGCATGAAAATTTATTTTCTATAGTACTAATAAAATAGCATAAAGCAATGTATTTTTCCTATGGAATTTCAAAAGCATTTTTTATGATTTAGTTATGATATTAATATTATAACACAAACTAAATTCTGATAGAATTTAACGTTGAAATATGAGCAATTTGCGTATTGTTCTTCGCAGCAAAAACATGTAACTAGTGCACATTTGAATTTTTCTTTTGATTATTTGTTGCCACCTCAAACCGAAAATATTTGTCCCGACTTTCATATCAAGTCTGTGTTTATGTATCTCATTTTTTTAGACACATTATAAACGAAGACGCTCATACATACGCCCGCCGCGTGCCTGGGCAAAAGTGATGCATGGACCTAGGATTTTGATTCTTCTCGCCTAGCCAGGTAGCCTGGCGGCGTTCTTGTTTAGATGGTGGCCTGTGCCTGGAAGGTCATCGGTTAAATCTAACATATAAAGCTCGCTAGACTACCCGCTCACCTGGGGCATTCGCGTCGCGCTTCTAATCTGACTCGCACGATCTGCCTTGCTGGAAGTTTTTTACCGCGCTGTCAAAAATCCCACGGCTTGTTTCTTTTCACGCATCTCTTTCTTGCTCAAGCAGATGACCGGTGGGTCTTTGTCTCTCGCGGGCCTGGCTTGACAGTGTGCGTGTTGTGTGTGCGTCGTCTGCGCCTTGGGTGAAAAAAACAATTTAACCATGTCAATCCTGGACGACTCATCCACCAATCTCGCGTCCTCCTCCCCACCAATCCCCTATCCTCCTCCAGCCCACCAATCCCCCGCGTCCTCCTCCCCACCAACCCTAGCCATGCCCTCGCCGCCACCTCTCCTTCCCCCGTTCGTCCTCTCCCGCCGCCGTCACCACCCCTATCTCTCCTCCTTTCTCCTCGACGCCATCAACGCGAGTGGGCACTCGGTGGATCTGGTGGTCAGTGCGGGATGCAACAGCGCATCTGGCCGGAGGAGAACGCGGCGGCTGCATCTCCTGGCAATGGTA
>NC_041385.1:87179265-87183753 GCF_002162155.2 Triticum dicoccoides
TGAGGAGGCGACATCTCGGGAGGTAGGCAAGAGGAACCAGGCGGTTCTCCTTCCATGGCGGTACCCCGACCTGTCGGATCTTCATCGTCATCAGCCCGGCGGACAGGTGTGGTGGATCTGCCTCCTCCTCTCTCTTTCAACCCCGGTAGTGCTCTTTCATGTACGCCGCCCTCTCCTTGACAACGGCAGCGCCAGGCCGTCAAATCCGTCACTGTCGCCGTTCTTCTGCTCGAGGCCTTCGTCGTCCATGTGCTTCTCCTAAATTTCCTCTTCTGTTGACTGGTTTTAGTTTACTGTTTGTATTAACTTTTCAGCTCATGGCAATTCAGTTCCAATGACAGGAATTTACTTTGTATGATCTCCTGTTTTTATTAGCTACAAAGATCATTCTACCTTTCCGTCAGTGTATACCTCCTTTGATTCTGCATCCGCTTGCTTTTTTTATAAAAAGTATGTTGCATGTTTGCTTACAGTACAAGACATACTTTCCTAACTTTTCTGTGTGATATATCTAAATTCTTTTGTAATGCTAATTTTACTAGGAAGACAGCGCGAAAGGCAGCATGGTACACACGCAAGACTTTCCATTACATGAGAGTTGCTCTGCCTGCAGTTTTAGTCATCTTGTGCGAGGGGGTGAGACACATGTTGCCGACTGATCTAGCAAGGCTTTTTTGCCAATGTATTCTTACCATCGTCATGGCCATAGTGGCGTGGATACCATCACTATTCCCTGGGCTGAAGCGGTTTCTGCCTCGGGTCACTTATATCTCCATAGAACAGTATCTAGATGAGGGGCATCCGGTGACTACATTCCATGAAACATTGAACTTTCAGGTTTATACCAGCGATGGCCGGAACTTGTGGCAGGGATTCATTGATGTCATTCTGAATGCCTATGATCAGAACAAGAGCTGGGCTGGCAACTTCCAGGATGAGGATCTTCGAATAGGTGCAAATGAGTATAAGATCGACAGGGAGGCAACCGAGGATGCTACATATGAGAACCTCCTCCTGGATCTTGCACAAATTGCTAATCTGTTGATCAGACACTTCATCACGGAAAACCAGTTCCCTCCTGGCTGTGTACAAGAGCTGTATGCCTCGTTGACAGAACCTCTGATGCCTGCTGTTCCAGTGCCTTCCCCTGTGGCTATACAGAAATTCCTTAAGTTCATGAGGAACTACCCTGGACTAAAGCACCCAAGGAGAACAAGCACATTTATCAGCAAAGTATTTCAGGCTGCCAGAGCCATGGGGGCAGCTCAGTATGCCAGTGTCATGACAGCGGTATCAAGGGTACAAGTGCCGCAAGACTGGATGAATGTGACTGAAGAATTGGGATATCCACTGCTGAACCGTACGTTCTGGTTTGATAGGTTGAATCCTTACAACCAGATGAATCTATATAATGATGGTCCAGATGAGTTGTTCCGGTTCTTGAGGAATCTGTTTGAGCACGGTGGTGACTATGATCGAGAGGGCAGGCCTGGCGCAGTGGTGAAGTCCTCCCCACTTGTGCCAAGAGGTCCTGGGTTCGAACCAGCCTCTCTGCATTGCACTTTGCAGGGGTAAGACTAGGTTCCTATAATCCCTCCCCAGACCCCACCTTGTGTGGGAGCTTCTATGCACTGGGTCTGTCCTGTTAATCTGCAGTAAGGTGTTCTATTTTTCAACGTGCTGCAGCTACCACTTTGCCACTGCCCTGACTCCTTCCTGCAGACCATGGATCTGTCGTTGATGCAGAGCGTCAACAGGGTGGAGGTTTGCCGCCCTAGCAGACTCGTGTGTTGTTGCCGCCGCAATCCTTCTCTTTGTTGGAGTCTTCCTCCTCTGGTACGTCCTCTCTCGCGACCCTCGTAGGTTCGTGGTTTCACTCCTGGAGTGGTGGATTCCTCGTTGATATGTTAATGCGGTTTGCTTGGTCTTGTTTCTTGCAGGAGAGAAAAAAATTGGTCTCTTTGACACGCTTGGGATCGACGGATCGTTCATGCCATGGTTGGATTTGAATGGGGCAGTGTCTATCCAAAATTTGTTTGGTTGACTGGACAATTTGTTTGTTTGGTTGTCTTAATGTAACCCGATTCGCATAATTTTGAAAACATCAGCAAAGATTTCAGTGGCTGGGAGTGTTTGCCAGAGTGGAAACGAAGCATTTGCTGGAAGGAGCTCAAGATTTCGCTATTACCCTGCTGATAGTTTTGTGAGGTAATTTAGCTACACATTTGCATGTTTCTTTTCTGCTGTAGCAATGCCTATTTCAATTTAGAAAGTAGATATATGAAGTGTGATTTAAGTGTCTAATAGCGGATGTTGTTAGCAGTCTAATTTCTCCCAAGCAACTGCTTTCAATGGAGACTTGACAGGTCTGGTTTTACTTCACGAAGCCATTTTCTGAATTTTCCGAAGTTGGTTGCACACCATGGCGTCATGAGAGAGAGAGAGAGTTTCAGTTCTTATGAATTAATGTTTCTTTATTTATTTAGAGCTTCTGTTCAGATCATTGACGTTTGCATATCCCCTGTTTGTAGTATCATTTTGTGTCTCATGTTATAACTACCATTTTTTCCCTCTACAACCTGTAAATTTCGAATTTAGTTTACTGATCTATGAAAGTCATGTATAACTTGGCAGAAATGTTATCCCTACAAATAAGAACACCCTTATTCTTTATTGTGCAGCAACCATGTTGACAAGCTGGCATCTCTTTGTTCTATTCTATTGACTTCTTGTGGCATTATGTATGAAGCCCTTTAAGCACAAACCTTTCGACGCAAGGACTGTCATGGGATTTGGAGTGCTCAATGGCATCTTAATTGGACTTCTCAACCAGAGTCTAGGTTTCAACTCTGTTGGTTTCTATCAGGTAAGCATTGTTCTTTGTTTCTGTCTGAACTTACATACAATGAATAGTCAATTCTTTTTGGTGTTGGAGTTGCAACTGTGACTGAAATCCTAATTTCTAAAAATAAGGCTGAACTATGTATATATTTGCAGAGCAAGTCGAGCGCATTAGTTGGATCCAGCTTCTTGATATTGCAGAGGACTCGTCAAAAGGTTAGCACTTATTCTGTAATGTGGATCACATACAAAATAGAAATTTTAGTTTCTGAAAATAGATTGAACCATTTATATATTTTTGGATAACAAGAAACCTCTAATATCTACGTATAACGATGGGCTACACAAGGATAACCTGATTAATGATGAGATAATCTGTTTTCTACAGCTTGAATTAGCAAAAAAAATTGTAATCAATGTATGTCCCTACATCTTAACAAGTCATCCATTAATCACACGTAATGTGTTAGCCTTCCTTTTTATGTACTGGAGTTTTCTCTAGGTCACTGTACAAAATAGGCATCAATGCACTTTCAGACAGTACACTCACACTCATGATTCTATCTTCTTTAATACCTACTTTACGATTTTGACAGTTTATTACATATGTTCTGTGCAATTGTCAACTTCTATAATTCGAAGTTAATTGTATTTGTTCTGTTTTGGCTGCTCTAACAGATATACAGGGTTCTCGGCTGGCTGCGAAGATTTGACAAGAGGCACAAGTAAAATAGATCATCTCTTGTGACTCTCAAGATATGTATCCAGAGGGCAAGTCAGGTCTCGAAATGCTGACTGAATATTCCATGGCCTTTGTTTTTCTTGCTAGGTGGATTACTACTTCCTTGGATATTTTCAGGTTATTATTTCCTTGCTCCCCTTTGCCGGCAAGCATTCTCATCTTCTGGTCACTTGCGTAAGATACAACATGCTAATGCTATCTTGGTTTGGTTTGCTCTTGCAGAAAATAAATGAAATGTGCAGACCGACAACATGGACGGCAGGTCTTGCGGCTCCCAGCGCCCTCAACCCCCCACTGACCCTCTCTCAATTTTGATCTCTCCTCTACTCTTCTGGTGAGTGGGAGCAGCATGTGGATATGTTGAACTATATATTAGCTTTTGATTGGTGCCCATGAAGTACTTCAGAATTCATTATATAGTTGTGTCGGTGAAGATGTCGTAGATTTGTTAATATAGAAAACACAAATTTTCATCTATATCTGTTGACCTTGTGTGCCATAGGTAAACATATTTTCCTATCTATTTCTATTCTTCAGCCTCTTTATATTTCAGGGTGGCGGTGAGAGCGGGTGTGAAACAGTAGAGGCGGGAGAGGCGGCCATAGGAAGTATATGATAGGAAAAGAATTGCTCTATGGCAGTGCTTTGACTCGGTGACCAGAGACTGACTGAGTGTGCTTGCAGTTTGAGGTTGATTTTTTCTGGTATACATATAATTGGAGGTATATGGTAGCAAAAGATAGTGGTATACATATAATTGGATTTTTTTTCTTAAATTATTGAAAGCTAGATAACTGGAGGTTGTGTATTATAAAAATGATGGACTATTTGGTGTCACCTATAACTGGTCTCGTCTTGTCTCTGTAGGTAGGCGCCATGGACGCCGCTCTTGTGCTCATCAAGGT
>NC_041385.1:87183839-87185982 GCF_002162155.2 Triticum dicoccoides
TGCTGCTCCTTGTTCCAGTCCCATGACAAGCAGCAGCAGTAGCATCATGGTCTGCCCCCTCCCACCCTCTCCCAATTTCCTCTCTTCGCTTCCCTGACCACGTCTCATCTCTGTTGGGTCAAGGTTGGGTTGGAGCTACAGTGGCCAGCCACCGGGACGACACTGATAGCCAAAGAAAGCTCCTTCCCCACCGCTGACAGCCAAAACCACTCTTGTGCTCATCAAGGTCCCTTTCACCTCTCTAACCTCTGTGTTAAGTCTGTCTGGTTCTAGGCCGATTCAGGTTTTTTGTTTTGTTTTTGCTTCCACTCTGTTTGATTTAAGCGTGGTGGTCAGATCCTCTTCAGATGTCCAGTTGAGACACCTACCCATTTCTTCTCTTTTTATCTCTTGAGAGGAGAGGATAGGATGCTAACTAGCGAAGTACTATACTACTACTACATTTCAAACCATAATAAGGTCCTTCGGTAAAAACAAAACAAGATTTGCAGCGTCACAGTAGCAAAATTCCAGCATCCACTAGCCACACAAAAAAGTATGTATCCAGTGATAATATAACGAGAGAGGAATTCAAGGATTAGTTTATTATTAACCTATGTAGTGTATGCACTGGTAGTTGATGGAGTTTCAAGCAGCAAGCATGGAGCACCTTCTTCTTTCTATCATGTCACTTACCTGATAATTTTGGTAATTCTCTCCGTAATGTCATTCATATACCTGATAAAGCCAATTTCTTTGGGGCTCTCTGTCATTCATATGTTCAGTGATGCAATCTGAATTATTATGTAGAGGTTACTCCAGTCCTCACTATTCTTCTATTTGTCCCTGTTTAGTGTTTTACTTTTTTTTATCAGCAGCACAATAGATAACCATATCTACATTTGTCTCTATTTTCTGTCAGGTTAGGCAACAGGATGGCAGTCACAGGAGCCATTGCATTTTCTTTGTCGCAATGGCATTAGGTAGTTGTACCTACTGCGGTTGTTACACTAATATCTATTTATTACATGTTGCTATAGTTACAAAGCTTCAACAGCTTACTATAAATTAGACTGGTTTGATTCCTAGATATTATTGTATTTTACCCGTAGGATCAATTTCCAATGAGTTGGTGCCTAGGGCCTTGTGGGGAGCACATTTTCTTTAGCTGCTGCCATTTATTCTGCTGCTTTCGTACAACCTAGCACTCTTCTGTGGTGGGCATATGTTATTTTGTACCAATGATAGATACAGAAAGTGCAAGACTTCTACTCTCTACTTAATGAACTGATTTTGCTTCAGGATAACTAGCTTGATTAATTAGCATGTTTCTGTGATCAATGAATTACTAAGGTTGTGACCCCAGCTTGGAGGCTTGAGTTCCTTCCGTAGTTCTTTATTTTACTTAAATGATCATGAACCCTTTACTTAACATATGTCCTTTTGTACCTTAGCAAAGGGTCTCGCCACCGCGCGCAGTCCACCTCTCCCCGCAGGCATGCCGGCCACCTCCCCACCTGACGCACATCTTTCCCATGGGGCCATGGAACACGGTGAGCAGCAGTGGTACGAACCACAAAATACTACTATGAGATTAGTTAAATTCAGTGTTCTGTTGTAACTTTAAAATTGAAAACCAAGTTTCCCTGGACAAATATAGTTTTTTGTGAGCTTATTATTGACAATTTATAGTAATATGCTATTATGGGCTTTGCTCCACCATGATAAGGAGGAAAGAACTGCAGGCTATATCGGAGATGGTTTGGCATACTGGCGGTTTCGCTGAACTCGAGAAAGTAGCTTCACAACACAATGTGTAGTTCAGTGTAGTTCACAACACAAAGCTAGCTCAACCACACAGGCAGATTGATTGATCCCTAATTCCTCTCCGTGGCCATTCTTTTATCGGTCTTTCTGATATCTAGAGTACTTTCATTTAAGACCAGAACATCAACTTGTTTTTTGTTCTTAATTTTGTTGGCATAATGGTTTTAGTAGTTGTGAAGGGGAGCCTTGGCGCAGTGGTAAAGCTGCTGCCTTGTGACCATGAGGTCACGGGTTCAAGTCCTGGAAACAGCCTCTTACAGAAATGTAGGGAAAGGCTGCGTACAATAGACCCAAAGTGGTCGGACCCTTCCCCAGACCCTGCGCAAGCGGGAGCTAC
>NC_041385.1:87185992-87203817 GCF_002162155.2 Triticum dicoccoides
TTAGCAAAGGGTCTCGCCACCGCGCGCAGTCCACCTCTCCCCGCAGGCATGCCGGCCACCTCCCCACCTGACGCACATCTTTCCCATGGGGCCATGGAACACGGTGAGCAGCAGTGGTACGAACCACAAAATACTACTATGAGATTAGTTAAATTCAGTGTTCTGTTGTAACTTTAAAATTGAAAACCAAGTTTCCCTGGACAAATATAGTTTTTTGTGAGCTTATTATTGACAATTTATAGTAATATGCTATTATGGGCTTTGCTCCACCATGATAAGGAGGAAAGAACTGCAGGCTATATTGTTCGTTGACATTCATGATCAGTTACACACCAAGCCTATATTTTTGCTGCTTCTACATGTTGCTATGATGGTCATTCAGCCCATTTTCTTATCGCATGACCTTGAAAAAGAGCTTATTTAGTTAATGATTTTCACTTACTAAAATTCAGATAGCTCTTGCTGTGTACGGAGCTGTTGATTACTCAAAACATGTTGATGTATTAGTTTGTTTCGGAGATGGTTTGGCATACTGGCGGTTTCGCTGAACTCGAGAAAGTAGCTTCACAACACAATGTGTAGTTCAGTGTAGTTCACAACACAAAGCTAGCTCAACCACACAGGCAGATTGATTGATCCCTAATTCCTCTCCGTGGCCATTCTTTTATCGGTCTTTCTGATATCTAGAGTACTTTCATTTAAGACCAGAACATCAACTTGTTTTTTGTTCTTAATTTTGTTGGCATAATGGTTTTAGTAGTTGTGCCATAAACAAAAGATATTAGCTCTTGACACCTCTTTATGTTTAATTTACAGGCTGTGTCACTTGTATTGAGCACACCAATCTGCCTCGGTAGACGGCTGCTGAAGTTGACCCACAGGTTGGAGACAAAGATAGTGTGACAATTGACTGACCTTGACATGTTTGAGAATTAGGCAATTGATTGTGCCATTTCTCTGCGCATTGGTACTTACTTTTAAAACCGGTAGATTTTAAGAAATATTTCCGATGCATTATAGAATGCCACCAAAACAGAATAACTCTCCTGCCTATTTCCATTTATTCTTAACATTGCTTGTTTTTCCTTATGATGCTACACTAGACTGCAGTTTTTGTTGTCACTGCAATGATGTATTTTTTGATTCCATCTGCTGTCGACGCAATGCACAGAGGGTTCAACAACTGAATATTGTTATGCTAACACATGTTTAGTTGGTGTGTGTTTTGTCAGATAAAATGCATGTTTCTCAGGAGACACATACTGTAGTTAATTCCGAAGGAGAATAGCAACCTTTGCTTCTGCTAGATACCTACTTAAATTTATTGATATTCAACTATTTTTGTTGTTTCGGTTTAGTTCCATCCAAGGCCACCAGTTGGTTATAAGTACTTCCAAATAGTGATCACCCAATCTTCTGTAGTATGTATATACTGATGGTAGTTTCTTCCACCGAATATGTGAACCTGGAGAAGACTCACTATGAAGGTCTCCTGACAACTAAAGTTTTACCTGCTATTAAAACGGTCGAAACAGAGTATGCAGATCTTCAGTAGCTTCGACAGATTTTTTTTTAACTACGATTGTTTCTGTATGCTTCTTCTCTAAGAGAAAATTGTGTTCTATTGTAGTTACAGTCAGTGGGGGCCTGAAAATTCACATCACCAAAAGAATTGTAGAATTTGATAAGAGAACATTTTCTTAATAAGTAAATAAGACGCAATTACAGTGTGTAACATTCTGATGAATGAACCTGCTGCAAGAGGCAAGTGACGATGCTTGATTTTATTAATTGTCAGGATGAAATATAAAGTAGTAAGGTAAGTGTGAGCGTTCACCTAATTTGTTTTTTACCTATTAAATGGCCAGTTGGCGACGTACTGTCAACTTGGTACATTCAACATGCGTGTTCAGGTTTTAGGATGAAATTTAATCCAAGATCATTACTTTATGTTTTCCTACGTATATGTTGGCATCTTTGACTTTGATATGTTCGTTGCACTCTATTGGGCCTACTTTTGAC
Source organism: Triticum dicoccoides (assembly GCF_002162155.2). Taxonomy (NCBI): domain Eukaryota; kingdom Viridiplantae; phylum Streptophyta; class Magnoliopsida; order Poales; family Poaceae; genus Triticum; species Triticum dicoccoides. Next base: position 87,188,015 of record NC_041385.1, read on the forward strand.
CCAAGTACATTGCCATGCAGTCGTGTGAAAAAGTATTGGGCTTGCAGTGAAAGAAGTTCCGGCCTTTTGAAGCAACAATTGACATGGCTGTACATACAAGTTTCTTTCTTGGATGTCTATTATTTGTTTTTCTGCTAGCTTTGATTTCTCTTTTTGGTCAGTTGAAACGGTTAGTCTTGATAGGTCGACCACTTATATTGTTTCGAAGGTTCAATGAGCATATGGTAAAGAAAGGTATCAATAGATTCACCAATGTAGATTACAAGAGTAAAGGTTTATCTAATGAGGCCTTGTCGCGGCGCTGCAAGTGTTGCCCCCCTCCTCCCCAAGGGCTAGGTGAAGGAGGATGCATGTGTGGTTCTTCTGCAGCTCGCAGCGAGGATTCTTGTGTCCAACCTGCACAAGAATGCCAAGAAGTCCTTCTCGGAGATGTAAGCCACGGTGCATGTTTCTGCCATAATTTCCTTTGGTTGGATTTCGTGGATTTAGGTGTTAAAAAATTATGGGTTGTAGATGCAGGATTAAGGACATGTACCTGCACTACAACGAGAGATCTTGGCTGCTTTTTTGTGGCTTCCAAACTTGAAATGTTTGTTTGGAAGTTAGTTCAGTTTTTTGTTGTGGATTCACAGCTTCTCACATGTACCGTCCTCTTAGACCTTTAGATTTTCAAAGAAACTAAATGAAGATATGGTGGTATGGTCTCAATAGTACAACTTAAAGCCTTCCATGCTTTATATTTTCTCTGAAATTTGCTCTTGAAATTTGCTCTTGAAGAATCATATGTATCTATGTTAGATTTGGTGAGAAAAGGCGGCTTCCAAGCAGAGCATGTGGGAGTGTTAGCACATTTGGTTTTTGACTTCGGTGTCTAAATATTCTCACAATACTTGGCTCCCTCTCGGCCTTTGCGCCATTGGCGCAACGAGTCATCTAGTATAAGAACTGAGAAAGCATCTCCAAAGTTATCTGCAAACTCCTAGTTTAGCCCCAGGTTAATACTGCCCTCTGCCCAGGCAAATAGAAAAGGACGCCTGGCAGGCTAATCATCTATTTTTCTCAGGCAACAAACAAAGCTTAGGAAGCTTCCAGGCAAGGTCCACGCCTAGCGTCACTCAGCGTGGATGCGAACCAAACTAGCTTATACACTCATCCTTTAAAATGCACCCTCTCTCGCTGAATATTTCCGAGAAACTCAGCTGATGCCTCATTTTGAGATTGACGAAATCATTACAGGCGTTTCTATAGTCGATGGGAATGTCTCCTCCCGCTAAACGAACTTCGGAGAAAGCCTGAAATAAATTAAGGAAAATGCGACCACCACTGCTAAGTCTAGAATTTAAATTCTGGTGGGCTGGTTCCTCCACACACCAAATCATTTGAGCTAGGCTCAATTCACTTATGTATTCTGTTCTGGAATATTTTTTTTGCGACAAAGAATGCCGACTTAATTAAAGAATGATGAGTTAGGGTTTCTCGTCATATGAAGAGATTTGGTGTCAGGTGATTCAGATCTATGCAAGGGTTCAATGACAATGACTATGGCTCCAAGCCGTTGTTCCTTAGGGGCACGTGCATGAACACTTCCTAGCTGTCATCGATAATGTCAAGCCGCCTCCGGTATGGGAGCGATGCCAGCGGCGCGTCGGCAGCTCGTTTTGGCGGCAGTAGTGGTTTTGGTGGTCTCGGAATTCCATGTAATTTTTACTATATTTCATATGCTCTGTACTTCGTGTGAACTTTTATAATAGATCTAATCCTTGCATAAAGGTGTTTCATATCGCATATTGTAGTGTTGCTGATATTTTTGTCCAACGGTTTTTTGTTACATGTGTGCATAAAACTATCTTATTGGTCGGTGGTGTGGAACTCTAGTTGCAGAACTATCAGTGTGTCATCGGCATGTAATTTTCATTTCTTTTGTGGATTTTCCATAATGCTGGACCTTTTTGAATAAAGGGCCCTGGAGAGAGATGAAAGAAATCAAATGATAAGTGCCGCACGTCAGGTGCATGGCACTCCGGCTCTAACATTTTTATGGCAATTTCAGTCATGTAAGGATGACAAATTTCGGTGACACACAACAAGTTTTCTGTCGAAAATTAAGTGAAGCACGAAGTTGCCATGCTTGCCAACTAAAATTATGATTCTCATGTAACTAAAATTGCCATAGAAACGTTTAGAGTTGCTATATGCTCGTACATGATGTTCGGCTCTTATGAAGGTCCTAAAAGAAATGCATGGACATGCATCCTCAATTCCTCACGAACTTTCCTTGATTTTCTCTTCTCCTCGGGGAAAAGAGGGAGAGGAGAAGGGCCATGGCCCATGGGTATGTGGATGATTTCGCGCGAAAGCTGCCAAGGTTGGCCCGCATGGATAGCACACCAGGACCTCCTATACGACACATTTTTAGTCATATAGGAGCTCGCACCGACACGAAGGTGCATGTGACCTATAAAACCCCAAAAACAATAGAGCAAGCAAGGATTCAATCCCACGACCTTGATCGCATCTGACTCGCATCTGACTCCTGACTACGAGCCGTTAGCCACTCCACCATACATTAGAAGCTCAACATGAAGGCGCGAAAACATACTAGAACACACAACCGGGTTGAGATTTGAAAAAAAAAATTAGAAACATTTCTTCAAAATTACGAACAATTTTGAAATGCAGCAATTTTATTTTGATATTCCATTTTTTTGGAAAAAAAACGTAATTTGTTTTAATTCTGAACAGATTTTGAAAATTATAAATTTTTATTAAAATTCATGAACATTGTTTGAAACACAGATTTTTTAGAAATTGTGCACAAATTTTAACAAACGAAAACATTTCTTGAAACTCGTGAACATATTTCGAAACATAAATATTTTATGAAATTGCAAACAAATATTAAAAGCGAGAACATTTTTTGAAATTCCAGAATATTTCTTGGAACACGAACATTTTATGAAATTGGGAACATGTTTTGAAACACGGACATTTTTAAAAATTGTGAACAAATTTTTAAAAATGAGAACTATTAATTTCTTAACATTTTTGAAAACACGAACATAAAAAAATTTAAAACCGATAATTTTTTTGAATTTCCTAAACAAATTTCGAATTGTGATTTTTCTTTTAAAAAAATTGAATTTCATGAACACTTTTTTTCAAACACAAATAGTTTTTTTTTTAAAATGAGCACATTTTTTGAAATTGTGAACATATTTTTAAGTTCCAAATAAATATTTGAAACTTCGACAGAAAGAAACATGGAAAAGAAAAAAAGTAAAAAGGAAAGAAAAAAGAAACAAAAATGCAAAAAGAAAACAATGAAAAATAAAAAGAATTAGAAGAAGGAAAAAGAAAAAGAAACAGAAAAAAGTAAAAGGAAATGAGAAAAATAGAAAACCGGTTCAGGAACCTTCTAGTAGGTTCCCAAAACCAATAGAACCCATTGAGAACCCTCAGAAGATTCCCCAAAACGGAAAGTTGTACCTACTATAGATGAACTAGGCCAATGGCTCGTTCGGTTGCCTCCTACGCAGACGAGATACTAAAGATACCCGTATGTACGAGAAATACGAAGGATTTCTTGGCATGGCATCCGAACAAAAAAGGGCACTTCATAGTAAGCTCCGCTCACAAGTTCATGGTTAGAACAAAGATACAACAGGAGAGCTGGCTCGACGGGAGAAGTGGAAGTTCAGATAATTCACAAGAGAAAGATTGGCCCTCCCTTTGGAATGTGGCGGTCCCTTCAAAAGTTAGGGTCTTTTTGTGGAGGCTGGCACGTTACTCGATACCTACTACTGATGTCTTGCATAGGAGAAACATGGCACAGGTAAATTCTTGTCGTTTGTGCGGATCAGAAGACACTTGGCGACACGCACTCTTGTCTTCCACAATGGGAAGGTGCACTTGGGCACTTTGAGATGAGGACCTTGTAGTCCAGATTACGGAGAATGTGGATCCTAGGGCAAAAAATTGGCTGTTCGAAATTAATGAATCACTGAGCCATGACAAGTTCACCAAGCTAGCGGTGACATTATGGTCTATATGGTATGCTCGGCGCAAGGCAATTCATGAAGCTATTTTCCAGAGCCCTCATCAAACAATATCCTTTGTGAATTCATGCATTAATGAGATCGAGCAGCTACCAAGAGGAGACGAGCATCCAAGGATGACGACTCAAGTTGATAACCAGCAGCGCTGGCTTCCCCCGCCGGCCAATATTATGAAGCTTAATGTGGATGTTGCGATAGCCCGTCACAAACATGGAGGTATGGCAACGGCGGTTTGCTGTGATCATAATGGTGTCTACCTTGGTTGATCAGCGATGGTGTTCTACATTACAGATCCGGTGTTGCTTGAAGCATATGCGTGTAGGAAATCCATAGCTTTGGCCGAGGACCTGGATATTCAGAACCTGATAGTTGCTTCAGATTGTCAAGGAGTAGTGAATGACATCAACCATGGATCAAGAGGCCACCATGCGGCAATCATACATGAAATCATAGTTCGTAGGAGTAATTTTCAGTCTTCTAGTTTGATTTATAAATGCAGAAACTTTAACCGTGAGGCTCATAATCTTATCAAGTTTGCTTGTAGTTTAGGTTTAGGCAGACATATGTGGCCTGCTATTCCTCATGACCCAGCCAGTGTACCTATGGACATTACCTTGAATCAACAAAGACGGCCAGTTTTCTAAAAGAAAAAGACTGTTCGACGCAAAATGCGTCAAATAATATATATTTTTGAGTACTCAAATAGGGATTTCCCACCACACCATCGTTTGGTTGGCAGTTGCCGTTGGCCTCCGGTCAAGTAACGTGGCTGCCGCTTCCTTGAGCCCGCACCGAGACAGTTGCAAAAGCGCCGAAAATTTCCTTGTCGCCGATCGACCATGCACACGCGCATGGGAGGCACCAGAACAATTCGGAAGATGTGCAAGCTGCAGGCCACCTGGATCATGGTTCTGCAGGATCAGATCCGGTCAAAAGCAGAACGAGAGCTGGCCTTGCTCTGCCCTCACGTACGTGCAGCCGGAGGTTGACGAGGTGTCGATCCGTCGATAGCGTTCGTCTCCGTCCGGAATACTCTACTCGCGCAGGTACGTGTTGACCTTCAGGCTTCAGCCCTCGTGCATGGCAAACCTCCAGGAGCCCACGAATCGCAACGGGAATGACACAGAGGAGCCCCGAAAAGTTCAGTCTTTTTTGCCTGTCGGCCTGGGACTGGGACTACGCATGCACCGGCTTCTGGATTGTTGCGTGGAACCGGCTAGCGAGGAGCGGCTGGCCTTTTGCCCTTGTGCGCTACGTAGCTCTCTCGATCGTTCTGGTGCAACAGCCATAACCTGCCACGAGACAAAAGGCAATGGTTGAAGCTGGCTAGGAAGGCGCTCGATTGGTCTGAAAGTTGCTGGCGATCACAAATGGGAAGAATGAGAGGCGGTACAAATTCCACTCAGCGTAGCTTCATTAGTGTGATTTTCTCTAGAAAGACTGACGATAACGTTGGCATATTCACACACCATCGCCACGGTAGTGTCAGTGCAAGCACCCAAGGATTTGTGATGTTAATGCATCCCAAAGCGTTTACATCTAGAAATTGAATACTCCGGTTTTTGGCAAAGCTATGCTACCGAGCTTTGTATGTAGCACCGCCACCAAGTACCTTAGGCTGGTTATAATGGAGAGTAACTTAGAGTAACATACATATTGTAGAGAGATAGGTTTGGCAATGCAACTCACCATAGTATTGATCGGATGCAGATGCACGTATATATGATGTACAATGTGGGCCTCAACCTCTAATATACAAAGACTAGGGGGTGGGCCGAGATATAACCCCCCCCCTCCCCCCTCCCCGCGCAGTCGAAGCGACGGCAGAGACGCGGAGACTGGACCTGAACTCCTCAAAGACGGGAGTAGGCAATTCCTTATTCATCACATCAGCGAAATGTTGTGCAGCCGGAATGTGGAGGACCCGAATGCGTCCAAGGGCCACCTGTTCGCGCACAAAGTGAATATCAAGCTCGATGTGTTTGGTCCGGCGATGATGAACGGGGTTGACGGACAAATAGATGGCGGAGACATTATCACAATAGACCACCGTAGCCTGGGAGACATCATGGCGCAGCTCCTGTAAGAGCTGACGAAGCCAGGACCACTCAATGACCGCGTTGGCTACCGCTCGATACTCAGCCTCCGCGATGGAGCGCGACACTGTTCGTTTAGATGACCACGAGATGAGGGAGGAGCCAAGGTAGACGCAATAACCCGAGGTGGAGCGGTGCGTGTCAGGACAGCCAGCCCAGCCAGCATCAGAATAAGCCACCATGTCCAGGGATGAGGATGCCGTCAATGTCAATCCCATAGTCATAGTGCCTCTAATGTACTGTAAGATCTGCTTCATCAGGTTCCAATGAGAGTCCGCGGGGAGTGCATGTGAAGGCACACCTGCTGAACTGCATACTGCAAGTCTGATGTGGTGAGAGTCAGATACTGGAGAGCACCAACAATATAGAGCGGTAAAACAAAGCATCCGACGCAGGAGAGCCATCAAGTGCAGAGAGCTTTGCCTTCGTGTCAACAGGAGTAGCGACGGGTTTGCAGTTGAGCATGCCGGCGCGCTCAAGCAACTCGTGTGCATATTTCTGCTGATGATGGAAAAACACATCTGTTCGCCAAGTCACCTCAATGCCAAGAAAATAGTGTAAGGCGCCCAAGTCCTTGATAGCAAATTCATCACGCAACCGAGTAGTGATCTGCTGGAGTAGTGATCGGCGGATGAGGTTGTCAGGATAATATCATCAACGTAGAGGAGTGGGTAAGCACTCACAGTGCCATGATGATAAACAAATAGCGAGGCATCCGATCAGGTGACGTAGAACCTAAGCTGTTGAAGAAAACCGGCGATGCGCTGGTACCTGGCACGAGGTGCTTGCTTGAGGCCATAGAGAGACCGCGAAATCAAGCACACATAGTCAGGATGAGTGGCGTTGACAAAACCAGTGGGCTGCTGACAATACACCCGTTCGCCGAGATGACCGTGGAAGAATGCGTTGGAGACATCCATCTGATGCGCATGCCAAGCGCGAGAAACCGCAAGATAAAGAACTGCGCAGATCGTGCCTGGCTTAACCACGGGCGCAAATGTCTCAATGAAGTCAACGCCGGCATGCTGGCGGAAACCACGAACTACCCAACGAACCTTATAGCTCTCGAGAGTGCTGTCTGGACGAGTCTTGTGGCGGAAGACCCATTTGCCAGTGGTGATATTGGCATGTGGCGACCGAGGGACGAGCTGTCAAGTGCGGTTCCGCTGGAGAGCATCGAACTCTTCCTGCATCGCAGCGGGCCAATGAGGATCCCGGATGGCGGCTCGAGATGACGATGGGAGATGGGACGACTCGGAGGTGGAGGTAGCGAGAAGATACTCATCGCTGTTATACCGCATGCTCGGGCGGTGGATGCCAACCCAAGACCGAGTCATGGGGCGGGGCAACGGGTCCGGGGCGGCAACGGGTGATGCTGATGAAGAACCCGTTGCCCCCAAGATGTCGTGCGAGGCTGCACCGGCGGAGGTGGGTGCCATGCACCGACACAGAGGGTGACACGAGGGGCGCCGAGGACGCTGGTGATGCCACGGGCGTCGAGATCTATATGACCGACCCAAGGAGGGGCGAATCCACTGAGGCAGTCGGGCGAGAAGGGACTCGACCCGCGGCGCGCGATGGAGCCTCAAAGCCAGGAGGCGGCCCGAGAGATGCTCTCGAGCGGCCATCACGAGAGGGGCTCGCCGAAGGACCGCTAGGAACCGGCGACAACGCAACATCCGAAGGTACCTGCTGAAATGGAAAGACCTTCTCATCAAAGTAAACGTGTCGCGATGTGATCACATGATGTGAGATAGGACCATAGCAGTGACAACCTTTGGTGTTGGGTGGGTTGCCGATGAAGATGCATGCCAATAAGCGAGGAGCCAGCTTATGAGGAGTAGTGGAAGCAATGCTAAGGTATCAAAGGCAGCCGAAGATGCGTAGCTCGTGTAAGTCGGTGGCGTGCAAAATAGAAGATGATGAGGAGCAAAATTCCCGTGAGTGCGACAAGGACGAATGAGAAGAAGTGATGCGGTGGCGAGCGCGTCCGACCAAAAATGTGGTGGCACATTGGCGTGAAAGAGAAGCGTGCGAACGCAATCATTAAGAGTGCGAAGGACGCGCTCGGTGCGCCCATTTTGTCGCGAAGTATACGGGCAAGTGAGATGAAATATCGTGTCATGTGTGGTAAGAATGTTGCGGATAGCAAGGTTATGAAACTCATTCCCGTTGTCTATTTGCAATGCATGGATGGGACGTCCAAACTGCAAGAAGACATAAGAGTAAAATGCGATGAGAGTGGAGATAACATCCGACTTTCGCCACAACGGGAAGGTCCACATGTAGTGTGAAAAATCATTAAGGATAACAAGATAGTAAAGATAGCCCGTATTACTTGCAACTGGAGAAGTCCAAACATCACTATGAATTAACTCAAACGGGTATGATGCGACATGCGATGAAGTGCTAAATGGAAGACGAACATGTTTGCCAAGACGACAAGCATGACAAGTGTAATTGTCGATCTTATTACACGTGAAAGTAAAACTCCGAAGAATATGACGAAGGGTGGCAGGGTTGGGATGTCCTAAGCGAGCATGCCAGAGATCCACTCCGGTGGAGAGCGCCATGGGTGCGGCGTCGATGGAGGCGGACGAGTGGACCGGGTAGAGCTCGTCAGGGCTGTCACATCGGTGGAGCACCATTCGGGTATGGGAATCCTTAACAGAAAAGTCAAACATGTCAAATTCAACGGTGACGGGATTTTCACATGTAAAAGAACGAACGGAAACAAGATTTTTAATAAAGTCGGTAGAGACAAGTATGTTAGATAATGATAATGGCATGGAATTGGATGGAAAAGTAGCATGACCAATATGTGTAATGGGAAGAGATGAACCATCACCCACGGTAATACAAGTGGAGGTATGGACGGGATGGGAGGTGAGAAGGTTACCGGGATTGGAAGCCATGTGAGCCGTAGCTCCAGTGTGCATGTACTAGTCACCGCCTTCGGTGTAGTTTAGTGGCGTAGGAGCAGAGTGCAGTGCTGCTAGTAAGGCAGGATCCCAGGGCGCTGGAGGGAGCGCCGGTGTCGATGGATGCGGTTGCGGTGGGGGCGCCGAGAGCAGTGGAGGGAATCCGCCGACCCGAGGCAGCGGCCCATAGGGCGCCAGATATCCGTACGGCAGTGGGGGCGCGTACTGCTGCGGGGCAGCATGCAGTGCCTAGTGAGTCGTTGGACGGGCGCCGAAGTGGCCGGGGACGGGAGCACGCGGACCGGCATAGAATAGGCATGGAAGACACCCGTCCATGGTTCTGCCCAGCGTGCCATGGCGCCGGCTGGTACTGCTGCTGCTGCTGGCGGGGCGCGGATGTCCCAACAGTGAAGGCAGTGTGGGTAGCCCGAGTACGCGCCATCTTCATCTGTCATTCCTCCAATTTCAAATACGCCACAACCTTGGGGAAGGTCGGGTTGGGGATGAGGGTGAGGTTGGAGGCGGCATTCCTGAACTCCTCGTTCAGGCCAGCGGTGAGAGTACTGAGAAGAAGCTCATCAGAGACCTTCTCGCCGAGATCATGGATCTCATCGAAGAGCTTCTTGAGGCACATGCAAAAGTCGTCAATAGACGAGTCGTGCTGCTGACACCCAAAAAACTCGCTGTGCAAGAGAACCTTGCGTTGAAGCTTGTTGTCGGTGAAGAATAAGTCATTGAGCTTAGTCCAAATGGCGTGAGCGTCATCCTCATCAGAGACCACTGTGTGGAAATGATCCTTCGTGATGGTGGTGTAGAACCAGCGGATGAGAGTGACGTCGATGGTCATCCACTCATCATCTTTCACCATGAGGTTGGAGTCCACGGAGCCATCGACGTGATCCCGGAGATTGTACTAACGGAAGACGAGAGAAAAATATGCTTTCCAGGCATAGTAGGTGGAGGTGTGGTGATTGAGGATGACAGGAACACGATCAAGGATGTTGAGGTCGCGAATGAGGACGGGATCGGGACTAGCGAACGGGTTGGTGCGGTTGGAGATGGACGACATGATGCAGTGAGAGGGAGGGAGGTGCGGTGGCTGTGGAGAACAATAGCGGCGGCGGGAGGGATGGCAGCAGCTGCGAGGGAGGGCAACGGCTGCGGGGCGGGATGGCGTATGTAGTGTAAGGGTGATGGCTGCGCTGCGGGAAGGCAAAGGGAAGAGGTGGCGATGGGTGCAAAATAGCGCCGACGAAGTTAGGGTTTTGGGGTTAGGGGACGGAAGCTAGGGGCGGCGGCGACCTAGGGAAGATGCAGCGGCGGCGTGGTGTGGCAGTGGTGGCTGGGAGCGGCGGCGACGATGATGATCACGGCGGCGGCTAAGGGTTAGGGCAGGATCGGAAGGTATGATACCATGTAGAGAGATCTGTTTGGCAATGCAACTCACGATAGTATTGATCAGGTGCGGATGCACGTATATGTGATGTACAATGTGGGCCTCAACTTCTACTATACAAAGACTAGGAGGTGGGCCAAGATACAAAATATACATGCAAAACCATATGTTCAACACATATGTTATTAGTCTATATTATTATCTTCATAGTGGGTTGTGTCATATGTGAGGCAACATAGATGTCTTTATTTATTACTCCCTCCGTCCCAAAATAAGTGTCTAAACTTTGGGGATGAAGGGAGTACTTTGTAGACTCATTTTACATTGAAAAGCGCTACATGATGGTAACATATTGTGTTGCTCTATTTGCCTCCCTCTCCTTATTAACTACTTGCCATCTCACCACTTTTGCTTATGTGGCATCTATATTACTTCCACTATGACCAGCCTTATGCACACGCGGTTACAGGATGTTTTACCTAGATACACAAGTCACAAAGTTGTACGACCGAATGGCGCCTCGTTATCTATGAAGACATCACCTCTCACAGAGAAAAAAGTTTTAATTAGACACACGGTGCTCAAATATGGGGTCTGTTCAATAATTATTTTACTGAAAAGTCCCGATAACTCATCTTTGACTGCGTATTATGTGTGTACTCGCTCCGTTTTTATTTAGTCCGCATATTAGGTTTGCTCAAAATCAAGCTTTGTAAACTTTGACAAAGTTTATAACCAAAAAATATTAATATATACAATAACAAATCAATATCATTAGATTTATTATTGAATGTATTTTCATATCATATAGATTTGTTATGCTAAATATTTATATTGTTTTCTATAAACTTGGTTAAACTTTATGAAGTTTGACTTCAGTCAACTCTAATATGCAGAGTAAATAAAAACGGAAGGAGTAATATTTAGTCTCATATTACTAGGGCGCGGGGACAGGGCGGGGCCGGGGGAGGGGGCGTGCAACGCTCACCACGCCATTGTGACACGATGTGTTTATTGTAAGTGAAGAGAGTCAAAGCATGAAAGTTGTGCTAACAAATTATCAACATAGGCAAACTACACATACGATTGTTTCGGAGTGAAGTGACGCCGATACTCTCTTAACTAATGACCATACTTAATTCAGCATCCTGATTGACAAAAAAGAATGCAAGCTATGCATTTGTATATTTCCTTGTTAATTAACTTAACTTTTGTTCATTTTTGAACAAGTCATCCATAGTGGACTGGAAATACAACCACCCGTGTAACCATCCAATCATTTGTTGGTTTTTAATCTCCATTCAATGTAATATGTGTTTGCACTATGGGCCTGTAGGCCTATTGTCCGCCTCAACTTGTTCGATCACTGGAGGTTCACCTGAAGCCATAGTCAGACAATCTGAAATATATTTCTTGGTTTCGATTTGAAGTTTAGCTGCATTTTTTTGTTTTGAGATGACTTCAGCAGCATTTTAGTCAACGTATATACTTGTAACTCGATAAATGTTGGGATCATTGATTTGAAAGTTTGTGTTTAAATTTTAGTCCATTCTAGGATGAGATTTTCTTATTGATAAGTCGATAGTGCTAGCCGTTTCTATCGATGTGCAGATAACGTCATGTGGCTCTGGGCATTTGACTTTTAAATTTATGGAAACCGTTTATAATCTCTATGTTTGGCGTTAAAAGATTAGTGGTACGTGGCGCAACAACTCCGCCATCCAGAGCACAAATAATCCTAGCTTCGCCCAGACGAATGCTCAAGGTCAAAGTGTTAAACCAGCCATGCATGATCCAGTAATCTGACTAAACTGTTCCCGCCTAGCACTGAAAGTTCGCCCACATTTTAGGCAACATACATGTAACTCAATAAACATGGAGACCTTCGATTTGGGAGTTTCAATTTAAAATTTAGTCCATTCTAGGATGAGATTTTCTTATGGGTAAGTCGATAACTAGCCATCCTATATCTCTACTCCTAATGGAGCAGTTGGTAGTCTCGCTTTCAGGTTTTTTTTCGTCCCACCTCCTATGGCTTTTTTTTGGTACCTCCCCCCACCTCACACTGAGCCGCCACGAACCGAAAAACCCTCGTACTGAGGCCCCCACCCACCCCCACGCACTCCAGGGCCTAACCTCCGATCGCACCCAAGACAAGCGAAGAAAATAAAATCTACGAAAATTAACCAACGAAAAAAAACCTAAGAAAATTAACCAGCGAAAAAAACTTCACAATTAAAACTTTCCTAACTTTTCAAAATTTCCTAACTAGACATGTTACAAACGGGCAAGAAACAATAGCACATACCAATCAATAAAATTCAGTTTCATGACAATCAATTATAAATCCTAACTTTCCTAATGCATTGATCTTTGCCTTTTGTTTCTAATTATTACGAGTCTCCCGCGCGCACGTACATGGCTCTGTACAGCCCAGTAAAATCCTCAACGATCCTCGTAACAATTACGACGCACAATTTCCTTCCTTAATTTCGTCCCCTTAATTTCTCGTTTTCTTCCTTGAGATGTGGTCCCTTCTCCCCTACTCCATCCCGTAACTCCCTCGGATTATATTTCCTTCTGCCACACCTCTGCTCTTCCTTCCCCCCTCCCGTTAACTACCTCAGTTCGACACTTGGTGATGGCACGTCCTACGTTGTGGTGGTGGTGACTGGTGACGGCTTCATGTCCATAGGGATCGGAGGTGGTGGCGTCCTGCAATGAAATCCCCTAGATCTCTCTTCCACCTGCCAATGGTATCGGTGGACACCGGCGACGGTCAGGTAGCGCCGGCGCCCATGGCTGCCGTCTCACAAGTCATCCTCGACATGGACGATCTCCTCCACAGTATCTGCGACCTATTTCTTCTTTCGCACATTATTTTGCTCTTTTTTTTCTTGGCCATGATCTGGGGCTGCGGAATACGCGGCAGGCAGCAGGATTGATATTCTGGATCTCGGGAATGGGCGAACACCGCTCGTCTTGGGAGGGAAGAGCGTGCACATCCTCATGGAAATAAAGCTGGTGGGGGGCTGCTGCGATGACGAGATCTCGCGAACACATGAACACCGACTCAAGGGCCACGACCTCGCCGGGCTGGGGGCTAGGGCTCGATGCCAACGCGCTCCACTTCCTGGTGCACCTCTTCGCCGACGGCCATGAGAACACATATGTGATCTGACAATCGATGGCTTCTGTATGATTCTATAGGTGTCAAACTACTCCAGGAGAGGCTCCATGATCATCCCGAGCAAGGTAGTTGAGAACGCTTTCCAATGATAATTGGGCTGGGATTTTTGCTAAATGCTTACAGAGACTACATGACCAGGTTTCACGGCGAGCAAGCAGGGTCCTTGATGGGATTGCTGCAGAGAACATTGGCTTGCCGGCAGTTGCGGTGTTCTGTCTTCCTGTCATGTTGTGATTCACACGTCACGTTCTCTTATATGAACGAGCATTTGGCTCTCCCAAGTCCGAAATGATCAAAAGGTAAATAAGCTTTTTGCTAGCATCATGGTATATGATCCACTTTTTGGGCTAATCTCATTATGTTTTGTTGTCTCAGATTTGACATATAGGATGTGCGCATGGGGATTGTGGATGCTGGAATCAAGTATGAAGTGATATGAAGATGTGCTCATGTCTTGAAGGATGTCATGCAAAATGTCCTCCCTCTGTATCAGGAAACGGTGCACATCGCTGACAGCAGCTATATAAGAGCATTGATTTTCTTCTTCTTCCTCTTTGGAGGCTCGGTAGGAAGTTCAGATTTTTTATTGACCATTTTATATAAACATATAATTGTGTACTTCCATTATAGATTCATACAATCTATATGCAGGTCGCAATCTTTTTGAGCGATTTAATCCCTTGCTGAAGATTTCGACAAATCAATTGTTGCTTCATTTTAAGGTACCGGAGACAATGCTGGGATAAGTTTGACTAGATTATTCAATTGAATGGAGAATTGATTCCGTTAAATTAGCAGCTTCACAATGTGAGCTGCTAAATAAATATATGTATGTTATTTTGATAGTTTTTTAGATTTTGAAATGCTCTTTGTTAAATCCATTTACAATTATTATCAGGTAAGCATAGTTTGTGACATGGATTATTTTGGTGCAAGTCATTTTACAGAAGTCTTCCTTGCAGCTGCATCACCAAGATTTTCAAACTTACAACAACGCTGCACTATTTTTGGAGTCATTCTTACCATGTAGTTTCCCGTGCTTCATGCAACATGCGATACTCGTAGAGGTAATAAACTAATAATTGGGTATAGTATAGAAAATCTTTTAATGAAGGCATAGTATATTATGTTGTAAGTGGAGCAGTACTGTAGCCGACAATTTTACCCTTTGTAACTTTTGTAGTCCATTAATTTTTACAACTCACTAACCTGTTCCTATATATAACGGTATGTAAGAGTAATATAGTCTCTAAACTCCAGAGCATTGAATTGTACAGATTTAGTACAATTTTACATGAAATGGCTTTTTAACTACCATATTCTACTCATAAAGTCATAATGACGACTTAAAAAATCTGAATAATCGTTTCTTCTGTTTTGGGTATGTAAGATGTGGACTAAAAGTGTTGCTCTTTGATACAGATGTGGATGTTGCAATATCATCACTATTATGCTTGGTTTTGGAAGAGTGTATCCAACAGGATGCACCTGACTATGACCAATTGTGCTTGCACAACACCAGGGAATGATTTTTGAGACATGCATAGTGGTTGGAGATGCATATAACTGCATGCCTTTCTACTTTGGGCTCGGGCTTGAGCCTCTGATCGTGTGAGGCGATGCGTGACTCTATGGGATGGTTTCATCGTGTATGCTATATAGAAAATTAGGTTGTACTATATACAGGTTTGCATTCGAATTGTATGCCCCTTTACAACTTTCATCTGCATGATTCAAAATATATGTTTTTCTACAATTTGTACTTTTTTTATGGTAGAGTCTCCCACAATGCATCTTCTTTTGAAGTTACATTTGTGTGGCACCTAATTATAGATTATTTGCAGCTAATACTGTTCTCGCCTTCTGATTGTTTATTCACACCATGTTTTAAGAGACATTATGCAACTCCATAGATGACAATAAGCTTGTCATGAATGGAAGTGGAGCTAAAGATGTATGAGAAGGAGAACTAATTAGAGAAGAAGTATATTTTTCAAGGAATTTGTTTTTTTAATCCCGTTTCTCCATTGATTCTGAGGCTGTTTTGAACTTGGAAGCTTGGTCTGGGTTATGGTGTTCAGCTTT
The DNA here is from genome assembly GCF_002162155.2 of Triticum dicoccoides. Lineage (NCBI taxonomy): Eukaryota > Viridiplantae > Streptophyta > Magnoliopsida > Poales > Poaceae > Triticum > Triticum dicoccoides. The sequence goes on from NC_041385.1 coordinate 87,203,758, forward strand.
TCGGTGGGTTTTGTCGATCAACTTAAATTCTGTGCTTGATGTCCCATCCTTTTGGCATCA
>NC_041385.1:87204145-87232323 GCF_002162155.2 Triticum dicoccoides
CAGTTAGTTGAATAAGGTGTTTGGCAAGCTGGAGGGTTCTTATTTTTTTTATAGAGATCAAGAATATTGTTCATGTTAAATTTCAGAGGTGATGTAGGTTCCACCATCTTGATGTTGATTTCCTTTTTGACCTGCTCGTCTGCTACAAGTACACTAATTGTTCAAGACACATGCAAAATATAGTAGTGCCTCCATTCCAAATTATAAGATGTTTTGGTAGGCTAAAATTTTTTAGCCTGCCAAAACATCTTATAATTTGGAACAGAGGAAGTATTAGTGTAGTGATTGAGATTGATGCTAAGGTCCAAGCATCGTCCGATATGCGGGGGAGAGACTGGGGAGTGGAGATAGTAAGATTAGTGACGTAGGTTGCGGGTGGTTGCTCAATGTAGACCTATGTTGCAGTAGAGGTGTGACAAAATTTTGTATGATCGATTTTTTGTCGCATGTTCGGTTTGGAGTAGGTTCTCCCTCTTACGACCACAAACCAATTACAAGAGTAAATGTGGTCCAATGGGTGGATGGGAGACGACACCACGCCCAACTTGCTTGTGTCGTCTCATGTAGACATTGCATGTGAGTGTCGCAGTTGAACACGTTCAATTGTGCGGATGAAGAGATGCTAACTATCGAGGATAAATTAAGCTAGAGGGATCACACCACATAGATACTTAAATTACAATAGAAAACTTATCGGTATGTGCATATATATATTTTCATCAATTCCGTGGCATAAAAAAAGCTAGGAAGGGGAGGCATCATAACAGATCCATTGGACATCTCCCCATTATAGAGATCATGAAAATTTCCCAAGTATGTCACAGTTGCACGGGCATTCAGCAACAAAAAATTGTATTTGTTGCGATCAAAGATGGAGAGACAAACATTGACATTGCACTGCATGCATCTTCATTATTCGTAGATAAGAAATCAATATACGATCATCTCTTTGGGTAAGTGAGGACCATTTCTTTTTAAAACATACGACATGCCGACATCTCTCATGGTACATGATGGCAATTTCATCGATTTGCTGAAGTTAAAAAGGTCTCAAACGATGGTAAAGCAAGATGAAGATGTTTCAAAGCGACAATAATACTAGAGTAAGGACGAATGAAATGAATAGTTGTGAATAGGGAGGAGGAACGATAAGAGATATGCCGCTTTATCTTTTTGCAAGGAGAATATTGAGGTCATGTTGCAACATAATTTATGTGGAACCATGAGAAAATTTAGGCCTTGTTGCAACATATCATTAGCTTCTCTTCATTAGGTACTTAAATATGACATTGGGAATTTAATCCTGCTTTGCTTGGGAATCACAGTGGTCATTAAAAAGGTGGGATGAGGGAGGAGAAATTTTATTGCTTGCTATAATGTACTTGAGGCATTTTCCGCCTTCTGCCCGTAGCAACACACGGGCATTGTCCTAGTATACCTAAATAGTTCATCCTCGCCATCTCAATTCTCTCAACATGCACATATGTCACATCATCATCCACTAATTAATTCTCTCAACATGCATGGAAATGCTATTTGACTACTCATAATGGGGAGTAACTTAGACTAGTAACATGCATATGTTACTGGTCTATGTTACTAATACCTTAGTCAGGGATTAAGACTACCACAGTGGGAGTAACATAGATGGTAACATCACACATATCCAGGCAAAATAGATGATGTGGCAAGTAATTAATGAAGAAAGAGAGACATGTGACATGTGGTAACATAGCTAGTTACTCATAGTCTCACTCCTAATGGAGCAGTTGGTGAATAGTCCGCCGGTTATTTTTCGCTGGGTTTTTTTCGTCTCGCCATTTTCGTTGGTTTATTTCCCTGGTTTTATTTCGTCTCCCTCCCACCTGCCTTTTCGCTTCACCACCCACATAAACCCATCAGATTAGTTACCATATAAAAAATAAATCACAATCAATCAAGTATTGATGGACCACCCACATAAACCCATCAAATTAGTTACCATATAAATAATAAATCACAATCAATCAAGTATTGATGGGATATTTCCTTATATTGATGTGATTTTCCCTTTCTTATCATCAATCATCTCTACTGCCTAAAAAAATGCGTAGTTTTCCTTTTCCTGCCAACCGACCGCGTCCCGTCTCCCTACGTCCTCCCTCGTTGCTCTGCCTCCCGCATGAAAAAACCCCTCTCGTTTGACCTCCCCCAAACCCCGCACAATGAAAAAACCCAACCGCCTACTTCCCCTCCTCTTGACCGCTCCATACGTCCAGATCGCAGCCCCATCCCCATCCTCCTCTCACGTCACGGCGACCGATGGACTGCCGCCACCACCCTCCTACTCTCTCGCCGCCGCTGTCCTCCCGCTCGCTCGCCACCGCCGTCGCCACCAATCCCGGCGAAGGCGCCGTTGCTGCTATGTCGCCTCCTTTCCCCACTGAAGCCTGACCATGGCAACGTCGCCCTCTCATGTGTCCCGCGGTGAGGTTTGGGGAGGCGCGACCACAATCCAGTAGGGATCTCACCGCGGACCCGTCCGCTGGGATGGGTGTTGCCTCCGTTGGGAATGTGATCGAGGGAGGGACTACTTCGTCGTCAAGGTCGGCGAGGCAGCGGCTAATTGGGAGCCCAATTGTGAACATGGGAGTTCATCCCCATGGAGGCGGCGGCCGTGGAGATTGGATGTGAAGCAACCCCACTTGCCGATGGTGAAGGCTTGCAGTCCATGTGCTCCTTTCTTCTCTCGGTATCCCCATTCCTTGCCTCCCATTACAAAAGCAAGCATGAATGAGAGCAGGGGCTGATTTTCATCAATTCATTTCTCATATTTTTAGTTGCTTTTTTGAGATTATACAAGATGCTCCCGATCTGTTTTGTCAAATTACTTGGATCGTCTTATGGAATTGACAGCCATCGTATTTTTCACCTCATGTTATTTCTTAATCCTTGTCCCAGTAGGCATCCACTACATGTTTGGTAATGACGTGATGTTGAGGCGGCTAGGAGAAGCTCAGCAGCCAGATCAAGGGCTATCGAGATGGGTCTGGGAGCCAAGCAGTAGTTCTTCTGTTTAATTTTGGTTATTATCTTTTCTATTGTTACGATTGTGGGATGGTTGATTTTGACTCGATGTAACATTTGCATTTGTTTCCCCAGCTTCTTGGCGTAGATGCGTGGCACTGCGGCAACTAATCAAGAGAGAGGGCAGTGCACATCAGAGCTACGCTGAATGTAGCGAGCCAACCACGAATTGGGTATGTTCACACGAGGGATGGGAGAGGAGAGGAACATTAAAAAATTTCATGATTTGGATGAAAATTTCAGTTCGTAGTTTCTCCGTACGTGGCAACACACTAGAAGTACTCATGGGCTTAGGATGAAAGTAGCGCCAGCAGAATCAGTAGGTTGGATGGGAAGGCGGCTGTTGCCCTTGTCCCTTGGTGCTAGCCTACCGTGGCGACCTCACTAACTTGCTCATTGTGAATACGAGTTTGTGGGTCGCGAGTTGCTGCAGATTTGTTTTTATCACTTTTTACAATATTTATTGATGTATCCCTAACTCATCGAGTCATTTTTAGCTTTGATTTCCCATATACGCCAGCCTAAATATCCCATGGTTAGAATATTGAACTCTTAAAGTTAATTCCCTCAGTTCTGGTGGCAAATATAATACACATAATCTATATTGTTATGCACTAGCGTGTGTGCGTGAAATAGATGAATTATGGTCCCGTACCCAATAAGATGGATATGTGTGTGTGTTAGAGAGAGGGAGAAAGGGAGAGAGAGTGAGGAAGAGGGAGGAAGAGAGTGTGTGTGTGAGGATTTGATGTAAAAAAGGTCGTCAGCGTCGTAATATTGAACTCTTAAAGTTAATGTGGCCCCGTTGCAACGCACGGGCATTCTTCTAGTATAAGTAACATCACACATATGTGGGGAGTAACATATGTGTGTTCTCATACAACACTTCATTACTCCCTTCGTTTTTATTTACTCGACATATTAGAGTTGACTGAAGTCAAATTTTATGAAGTTTGACCAAATTTATAAAAAATAATATAAATATTTATCATAACAAATCTATATGATGTGAAAGTATATTCATAATAAATCTAATTGTATTGATTTGTTATTGCTTATGTTAATATATTTTTTTATAAACTTGATCAAATTTTATAAAGCTTGACTTTTACCAAAGCTAATACGCGGGCTAAATAAAAAAGGAGGAAGTATGAGTAACTAGCTACTACCTCCGACATGGTTTATTGGTCCCCTTTGAATTTTGTGACAAATTTTGATCAAAGATTTCACTAACAAAATGTTAATACATGTCACCAAAAATTATATCGTTGGGTTCGTATTTGAACATTTATGACAAGCATTTAGATCTTGTGAGCTAAATCTATGATCAGAAATTGGCACAAAATACGATGAGACCAGTAAACCAGGACGGAGGTAAGTATGTTACTCAATTCATCTATGTCCTCATTAAATCATTGCCATATAAGCAAATTTGTTGAGTTGGACCCTATATTACTATTGAAGTTACTCCCACTATGGACAATATTTTCTCTCAACATGCACACATCTCAACTTACCACACATGTAACCTCATCAATCACAATTATATTTCTCTCAACATGCATTGAAAATACTACTTATATTCTATATATATTTACAACTATATAATAATCAAATACAATATATTGGATTCATTTTTATTTCATCAAAAAACATTGCAACCAATCCCGCCAGTGCGTGCGGTATCTGTTAGCATACAGAGTGTGCGTGCGCATGTGCATGGTCACCGCGCCTGTACATGGGCTAGGTAGTGCGTGAGTGGGTTTGTGTTCGTGCAGTAGTGGGGTTGAGATCCTCTGTAGTTGTTGGGGAACGTAGTAATTTCAAAAAAATTCCTACGCACACGCAAGATCATGGTGATGGCATAGCAACGAGAGGGGAGAGTGTTGTCCACGTACCCTCGTAGACCGTAAGCGGAAGCGTTAGCACAACGCGGTTGATGTAGTCGTACGTCTTCACGATCCGACCGATCCAAGCACCGAACGTACGGCACCTCCGAGTTCAGCACACGTTCAGCTCGATGAGGATCCCCGGGCTCCGATCCAGCAAAGCTTCGGGGATGAGTTATGTCAGCACGACGGCGTGGTGATGATGATGATGTTCTACCGGCGCAGGGCTTCGCCTAAACTCTGCGACGATATGACCGAGGTGGAATATGGTGGAGGGGGGCACCGCACACGGCTAAGGATCGATCCGTAGATCAACTTGTGTGTATATGGGGTGCCCCCCGCCCCCGTATATAAAGGAGGGAGGGGGGAGGCCGGCCGGCCCTTGTGGGCGCGCCAAGGAGGAGGAGTCCTCCTCCTAGTAGGAGTAGGACTCCCCCTTTCTTACTCCTACTAGGAGGGGAAAGGAAGGGGGAGAGGGGGGAAGGAAAGAGGGGGGCGCCGCCCCCCTCCTAGTCCAATTCGGACCAGAGGGAGAGGGGGCGCGCGGCCCACCCTGGCCGCCCCTCTCTCTTCCCACCAAGGCCCATGTGGCCCATTAACTCTCCGGGGGGGGGGGTTCCGGTAACCGTCCGGCACTCCGGTTTTCTCCGAAATCACCCGGAACACTTCCGGTGTCCGAATATAGTCGTCCAATATATCAATCTTTATGTCTCAACCATTTCGAGACTCCTCGTTACGTCCGTGATCACATCCGGGACTCCAAAAAAACTTCGGTACATCAAAACTTATAAACTCATAATAAAACTGTCATCGTAACATCAAGTGTGCGGACCCTACGGGTTCGAGAACTATGTAGACATGACCTAGAACTATTCTCGGTCAATAACCAATAGCGGAACCTGGATGCCCATATTGGTTCCTACATATTCTACGAAGATCTTTATCGGTCAAACCGCATAACAACATACGTTGTTCCCTTTGTCATCGGTATGTTACTTGCCCGAGATCTGATCGTCGATATCCAATACCTAGTTCAATCTTGTTACCGGCAAGTCTCTTTACTCGTTCCGTAATGCATCATTCCGTAACCAACTCATTTGGTCACATTGCTTGCAAGGCTTATAAAGATGTGCATTACCGAGAGGGCCCAGAGATACCTCTCCGACAATCGGAGTGACAAAACCTAATCTCGAAATACGCCAACTCAACATGTACCTTCGGAGACACCTGTAGTACACCTTTATAATCACCCAGTTACGTTGTGACGTTTGGTAGTACCCAAAGTGTTCTTCCGGTAAACGGGAGTTGCATATTTCTCATAGTTACAGGAACATGTATAAGTCATGAAGAAAGCAATAGCAATATACTAAACGATCAAGTGCTATGCTAACGGAATGGGTCATGTCAATCACATCATTCTTCTAATGATGTGATCCCATTAATCAAATGACAACACATGTCTATGGTTAGGAAACATAACCATCTTTGATTAACGAGCTAGTCAAGTAGAGGCATACTAGTGACTATATGTTTGTCTATGTATTCACACATGTATCATGTTTCCGGTTAATACAATTCTAGCATGAATAATAAACATTTATCATGATATGAGGAAATAAATAATAATTTTATTATTGCCTCTAGGGCATATTTCCTTCAGTCTCCCACTTGCACTAGAGTCAATAATCTAGATTACATAGTAATGATTCTAACACCCATGGAGTCTTGGTGCTGATCATGTTTTGCTCGTGAGAGTGGCTTAGTCAACGGGTCTGCAACATTCAGATCCGTATGTATCTTGCAAATCTCTATGCCTCCCACTTGGACTTGGTCCCGAATGGAATTGAAGCATCTCTTGATGTGCTTGGTCCTCTTGTGAAATCTGGATTCCTTTGCCAAGGCAATTGCACCAGTATTGTCACGGAAGATTTTCATTGGTCCCGATGCACTAGGTATGACACCTAGATCGGAAATGAACTCCTTCATCCAGACTCCTTCATTTGCTGCTTCCGAAGCAGCTATGTACTCTGCTTCACATGTAGATCCCGCCACGACGCTTTGTTTAGAACTGCACCAACTTACAGCTCCACCGTTTAATAAAAACACGTATCCGGTTTGCGATTTAGAATCGTCCGGATCAGTGTCAAAGCTTGCATCGACGTAACCATTTACGACTAGCTCTTTGTCACCCCCATATACGAGAAACATATCCTTAGTCCTTTTCAGGTATTTCAGGATGTTCTTGACCGCTGTCCAGTGATCCATTCCTGGATTACTTTGGTAGCTTCCTGCCAAGCTTATTGCTAAGCATACGTCAGGTCTGGTACATAGCATTGCATACATGATAGAGCCTATGGCTGAAGCATAGGGAACATCTTCATTTTCTCTTTATTTTCTGCTGTGGTCGGGCATTGAGTTTGACTCAACTTCACACCTTGCAGTATGGGCAAGAACCCTTTCTTTGCCTGATCCATCTTGAACTTTTTCAAAATTTTATCAAGGTATGTGCTTTGTGAAAGTCCTATTAAGCGTCTTGATCTATCTCTATAGATCTTGATGCCCAATATGTAAGCAGCTTCACCGAGGTCTTTCATTGAAAAACTTTTATTCAAGTATCCCTTTATGCTATCCAGAAATTCTATATCATTTCCAATTAATAATATGTCATCTACATATAATATCAGAAATGCTACAGAGCTCCCACTCACTTTCTTGTAAATACGGGCTTCTCCAAAAGTCTGTATAAAACCATATGCTTTGATCACACTATCAAAGCGTTTATTCCAACTCCGAGATGCTTGCACCAGTCCATAAATGGAACGCTGGAGCTTGCACACTTCGTTAGCACCTTTTGGATCTACAAAACCTTCTGGATGCATCATATACAACTCTTCTTCCAGAAATCCATTCAAGAATGCAGTTTTGACATCCATTTGCCAAATTTCATAATTATGAAATGCAGCAATAGCCAACATGATTCGGACAGACTTAAGCATCGCTACGGGTGAGAAAGTCTCATCGTAGTCAACCCCTTGAACTTGTCGAAAACCTTTCGCAACAAGTCGAGCTTTATAGACAGCTATATTACCATCAGCGTCAGTCTTCTTCTTAAAGATCCATTTATTCTCAATGGCTTGCCGATCATCGGGCAAGTCAACCAAAGTCCATACTTTGTTTTCATACATGGATCCCATCTCAGATTTCATGGCCTCTAGCCATTTTGCGGAATCTGGGCTCATCATCGCTTCCTCATAGTTCGTAGGTTCATCATGGTCAAGCAACATGACTTCCAGAATTGGATTACCGTACCACTCTGGTGCGGATCTTACTCCGGTAGACCTACGAGGTTCAATAGAAACTTGATCTAAAGTTTCATGATCAATATCATTAGCTTCCTCACTAATTGGTGTAGTTGTCACAGGAACCGGTTCTTGTGATGAACTACTTTCCAATAAGGGAGTAGATACAGTTATCTCATCAAGTTCTACTTTCCTCCCACTCACTTCTTTCGAGAGAAACTCCTTCTCTAGAAAGGATCCGATTTTAGCAACGAAAATCTTGCCCTCAGATCTGTGATAGAAGGTGTACCCAATAGTCTCTTTTGGGTATCCTATGAAGACACATTTCTCCGATTTGGGTTCGAGCTTATCTGGTTGAAGTTTCTTCACATAAGCATCGCAGCCCCAAACTTTAAGAAACGACAACTTTGGTTTCTTGCCAAACCACAGTTCATAAGGCATCATCTTAACGGATTTTGATGGTGCCCTATTTAACGTGAATGCGGCCGTCTCTAAAGCATAACCCCAAAACGATAGCGGTAAATCAGTAAGAGACATCATAGATCGCACCATATCTAGTAAAGTACGATTACGACGTTCGGACACACCATTTCGTTGTGGTGTTCCGGGTGGCCTGAGTTGCGAAACTATTCCGTATTGTTTCAAGTGTAGACCAAACTCGTAACTCAAATATTCTCCTCCACGATCAGATCGTAGAAATTTTATTTTCCTGTTACGATGATTTTCTACTTCACTCTTAAATTCTTTGAACTTTTCAAATGTTTCAGACTTGTGTTTCATCAAGTAGATATACCCATATCTGCTCAAATCATCTGTGAAGGTGAGAAAATAACGATACCTGCCGCGAGCCTCAACATTCATTGGACCACAAACATCAGTATGTATGATTTCCAACAAATCAGTTGCTCGCTCCATAGTTCCGGAGAACGGCGTTTTAGTCATCTTGCCCATGAGGCACGGTTCGCAAGTACCAAGTGATTCATAATCAAGTGATTCCAAAAGCCCATCAGTATGGAGTTTCTTCATGCGCTTTACACCGATATGACCTAAACGGCAGTGCCACAAATAAATTGCACTATCATTATTAACTCTGCATCTTTTGGTTTCAACACTATGAATATGTGTATCACTACTATCGAGATTCAATAAAAATAGACCACTCTTCAAGAGTGCATGACCATAAAAGATATTACTCATATAAATAGAACAACCATTATTCTTTGATTTAAATGAATAACCGTCTCGCATCAAACAAGATCCAGATATAATGTTCATGCTTAACGCTGGCACCAAATAACAATTATTTAGGTCTAAAACTAATCCCGATGGTAGATGTAGAGGTAGCGTGCCGACCGCGATCACATCGACTTTGGAACCATTTCCCACGCGCATCGTCACCTCGTCCTTAGCCTATCTTTGCTTAATCCGTATTCCCTGTTTCGAGTTGCAAATATTAGCAACAGAACCAGTATCAAATACCCAAGTGCTACTGCAAGCATTAGTAAGGTACACATCAATAACATGTATATCACATATACCTTTGTTCACTTTGCCATCCTTCTTATCCGCCAAATACTTGGGGCAGTTCCGCTTCCAGTGTCCAGTCTGCTTGCAGTAGAAGCACTCAGTTTCAGGCTTAGGTCCAGACTTGGGTTTCTTCTCTTGAGCAGCAACTTGCTTGATGTTCCTTTTGAAGTTCCCCTTCTTCTTCCCTTTGCCCTTTTGCTTGAAACCGGTGGTCTTGTTAACCATCAACACTTGATGCTCCTTCTTGATTTCTACCTCCGCGGATTTTAGCATCGCGAAGAGCTCGGGAATAGTCTTGTTCATCCCTTGCATATTATAGTTCACCACGAAGCTCTTGTAGCTTGGTGGCAGTGATTGAAGAATTCTGTCAATGACACTATCATCAGGAAGATTAACTCCCAGTTGAATCAAGTGATTATTATATCCAGACATTTTGAGTATATGTTCACTGACAGAACTATTCTCTTCCATCTTGCAGCTATAGAACTTATTGGAGACTTCATATCTCTCAATCCGGGCATTTGCTTGAAACATTAACTTCAACTCCTGGAACATCTCATATGCTCCATGACGTTCAAAACGTCGTTGAAGACCCGGTTCTAAGCCGTAAATCATGGCACACTGAACTATCGAGTAGTCATCAGCTTTGCTCTGCCAGACGTTCTTAACATCGTCAGTTGCATCAGCAGCAGGTCTGGCACCCAGTGGTGCTTCCAGGACGTAACTTTTCTGTGCATCAATGAGGATAATCCTCAGGTTACGGACCTAGTCCGTGTAATTGCTACCATCATCTTTTAACTTTGCTTTCTCAAGGAACGCATTAAAATTTAACGGAACAACAGCACTAGCCATCTATCTACAAACAAACATAGACAAGCAAAATACTATCAGGTACTAAGTTCATGATAAATTTAAGTTCAATTAATCATATTACTTAAGAACTCCCACTTAGACAGACATCTCTCTAGTCATCTAAGTGATCACGTGATCCAAATCAACTAAACCATGTCCGATCATCACGTGAGATGGAGTAGTTTCAATGGTGAACATCACTATGTTGATCATATCTACTCGGTCTCCGTGTTCCGAGGCCATATCTGTATATGCTAGGCTCGTCAAGTATGACCTGAGTATTCCGAGTGTGCAACTGTTTTGCACCCGTTGTATTTGAACGTAGATCCTATCACACCCTATCATCACGTGGTGTCTCAGCACGAAGAACTTTCGCAACGGTGCATACTCAGGGAGAACACTTCTTGATTATTAGTGAGAGATCATCTTAAAATGTTACCGTCAATCAAAGCAAGATAAGATGCATAAAGGATAAACATCACATGCAATCAATATAAGTGATATGATATGGACATCATCATCTTGTGCTTGTGATCTCCATCTTCGAAGCACCATCGTGATCACCATCGTCACCAGCGCGACACCTTGATCTCCATCGTAGTATCGTTGTCGTTACGCCATCTATTGCTTCTACGACTATCGCTACCGCTTAGTGATAAAATAAAGCAATTACAGGGCGTTTGCATTTCATACAATAAAGCGACAACCATATGGCTCCTGCCAGTTGCCGATAACTTCAGTTGCAAAACATGATCATCTCATACAATAAAATATAGCATCACGTCTTGGTCATATCACATCACCACATGCCCTGCAAAAACAAGTTAGACGTCCTCTACTTTGTTGTTGCAAATTTTACGTGGCTGCTATGGGCTTTTAGCAAGAACCGTTCTTACCTACGCATAAAAACCACAACGATAGTTCATCAAGTTGGTGCTGTTTTAACCTTCGCAAGGACCGGGCGTAGCCACACTCGATTCAGCTGAAGTGAGAGAGACAGACACCCGCCAGCCACCTTTAAGCACGAGTGCTCGTAACGGTGAAACCAGTCTCGCGTAAGCGTACGCGTAATGTCGGTCCGGGCCGCTTCATCTCACAATACCGCCGAACCAAAGTATGACATGCTAGTAAACAGTATGACTTGTATCGTCCACAACTCACTTGTGTTCTACTCGTGCATATAACATCAACGCATAAAACCTAGGCTCAGATGCCACTGTTGGGGAACGTAGTAATTTCAAAAAATTTCCCACGCACACGCAAGATCATGGTGATGGCATATCAACGAGAGGGGAGAGTGTTGTCCACGTACCCTCGTAGACCGTAAGCGGAAGCGTTAGCACAACGCGGTTGATGTAGTCGTACGCCTTCACGATTCGACCGATCCAAGCACCGAACGTACGGCACCTCCGAGTTCAGCACACGTTCAGCTCGATGACGATCCCCGGGCTCCGAACCAGCAAAGCTTCGGGGATGAGTTCCGTCAGCACGACGGCGTGGTGACGATGATGATGTTCTAGCGGCACAGGGCTTCGCCTAAACTCTGCGACGATATGACCGAGGTGGAATATGGTGGAGGGGGCACCGCACACGGCTAAGGAACGATCCGTAGATCAACTTGTGTGTATATGGGGTGCCCCCCGCCCCCGTATATAAAGGAGGGAGGGGGAGGCCGGCTGGCCCTTGTGGGCGCGCCAAGGAGGAGGAGTCCTCCTCCTAGTAGGAGCAGGACTCCCCCTTTCCTACTCCTACTAGGAGGGGAAAGGAAGGGGGAGAGGGGGGGAGGAAAGAGGGGGGCGCCGCCCCCCCCCCTCCCTCCTAGTCCAATTCGGACCAGAGGGAAAGGGGGCGCGCGGCCCACCCTGGCCGCCCCTCTCTCTTCCCACCAAGGCCCATGTGGCCCATTAACTCTCCGGGGGGGTTCCGGTAACCCTCCGGCACTCCGGTTTTCTCCGAAATCACCCGGAACACTTTCGGTGTCCGAATATAGTCGTCCAATATATCAATCTTTATGTCTCGACCATTTCGAGACTCCTTGTTACGTCCGTGATCACATCCGGGACTCCGAACAAACTTCGGTACATCAAAACTTATAAACTCATAATAAAACTGTCATCGTAACGTTAAGCGTGCGGACCCTACGGGTTCGAGAACTATGTAGACATGACCTAGAACTATTCTCGGTCAATAACCAATAGCGGAACCTGGATGCCCATATTGGTTCCTACATATTCTACGAAGATCTTTATCGGTCAAACCGCATAACAACATACGTTGTTCCCTTTGTCATCGGTATGTTACTTGCCCGAGATCTGATCGTCGGTATCCAATACCTAGTTCAATCTCGTTACCGGCAAGTCTCTTTACTCGTTCTGTAATGCATCATTCCGTAACCAACTCATTTGGTCACATTGCTTGCAAGGCTTATAAAGATGTGCATTACCGAGAGGGCCCAGAGATACCTCTCCGACAATCGGAGTGACAAAACCTAATCTCAAAATACGCCAACTCAACATGTACCTTCGGAGACACCTGTAGTACTCCTTTATAATCACCCAGTTACATTGTGACGTTTGGTAGTACCCAAAGTGTTCTTCCGGTAAACGGGAGTTGCATATTTCTCATAGTTACAGGAACATGTATAAGTCATGAAGAAAGCAATAGCAATATACTAAACGATCAAGTGCTATGCTAACGGAATGGGTCATGTCAATCACATCATTCTTCTAATGATGTGATCCCATTAATCAAATGACAACACATGTCTATGGTTAGGAAACATAACCATCTTTGATTAACGAGCTAGTCAAGTAGAGGCATACTAGTGACTATATGTTTGTCTATGTATTCACACATGTATCATGTTTCCGGTTAATACAATTCTAGCATGAATAATAAACATTTATTATGATATGAGGAAATAAATAATAACTTTATTATTACCTCTAGGGCATATTTCCTTTAGCAGTACCGTATGGTGCTGTAGTGTCGAAGACATGTGGGGCCAGGTCCCACGTGGCTGTGACTGTACAGCACCGTACAGTAATGCAGAGGATCCTAACCCGCAGTAGTGGCACATGATCTGGCCTCGTGGGCGTCCTGTAACTGTATATATATGCCCTCAGATGGCTAATGCAAAGTGTGTTGAACCTCATTCCTGCTTTCATGTGATCAGACGCCTAGGAGCCTCATCCTCTCGCGCAACCAACCACCTTCCGATGCCATGGATGGGTTCGACAACCACTCCCCTCCTCCCTCCCACGACGGCGATCTCCCTGATGACGATGGCCACCCTACCGCCATTCCTCCACCTCCGGTCGCGGCTCCGGCTGCACTCCATCTTGTGCTAGCTGCTCCCGTCGGTGTTGCTCCCCTTCCGGCTGCCTTTATTCTTCCCACCATGGATATCCGGCGCCATGTCCCGATCATCCTCGACCTCCACGCTGGCAACCATGCTCAGTGGCGCCGTCACTTTGACGCCGTCCTTGGCATGTTCGGGCTTCGCGACCACGTTTCTGCGACAGCCCCTCCACGCCCTGACGACCCCGAGTGGCTCATGGAGGATCACGCTGTGGTCCATTGGCTCTACTCCATCATTGCCCCGGAGCTACTCGATGCGGTGATGCAGCCCGAGGACTCCGCTCTCGCCGTCTGGACTGCCGTCGGCGAGCTCTTCACCGCCAATCACCTCTCGCGCGCCGTCTACGTCGACGCCGAGTACCACGCTGTTGTTGGAAATATGCCCTAGAGGCAATAATAAAAGTATTATTATATTTCAATGTTCATGATAAATGTCTTTTATTCATGCTATAACTGTATTATCCGGAAATCGTAATACACGTGTGAATACTTAGACCACAATATGTCCCTGGTGAGCCTCTAGTTGACCAGCTCGTTGTGATCAACAGATAGTCATGGTTTCCTGACTATGGACATTGGATGTCGTTGATAACGGGATCACATCATTAGGAGAATGACGTGATGGACAAGACCCAATCCTAAGCATAGCATAAAAGATCGTGTAGTTCGTTTTGCTAGAGCTTTGCCAGTGTCAAGTATCTCTTCCTTCGACCATGAGATCGTGTAACTCCCGGATACCGTAAGAGTGCCTTGGGTGTATCAAACGTCACAACGTAACTGGGTGACTATAAAGGTGCATTACAGGTATCTCCGAAAGTATCTGTTGGGTTGACACGGATCGAGACTGGGATTTGTCACTCCGTATGACGGAGAGGTATCTCTGGGCCCACTCGGTAATGCATCATCATTATGAGCTCAATGTGACCAAGGTGTTGGACACGGGATCATGCATTACGGTACGAGTAAAGTGACTTGCCGGTAACGAGACTGAACAAGGTATTGGGATACCGACGATCGAGTCTCGGGCAAGTAACGTACCGATTGACAAAGGGAATTGCATACAGGGTTTGATCGAATCCTCGACATAGTGGTTCATCCGATGACAACATCGAGGAGCATGTGGGAGCCATCGTGGGTATCCAGATCCCGCTGTTGGTTATTGACTAAGAGCGTCTCGGTCATGTCTGCATGTCTCCCGAACCCGTAGGGTCTACACACTTAAGGTTCGGTGACGCTAGGGTTATTAGGAAGACTAGTATGTGACTACCGAATGTTGTTCGGAGTCCCGGATGGGATCCTGGACGTCACGAGGAGATCCGGAAGGGTCCGGAGGTAAAGATTTATATATGGGAAGTTGTTAAACGGACACCGGGAAGTTTCGGGGTCATACCGGTATTGTACCGGGGCCACCGGAAGGGTTCCGGGGGTCCACCGGGAGGGGCCACCCCTCCCGGGGGGCCACATGGTCTGCGTGGGGCAGGGAGCCAGCCCCTGGTGGGCTGGCCGCACCCCCCTCCCTTGGGCCCATTAGCCTAGGGTTGAGGGGGAACCCTAGAGGGGGCGCCCCCCTTGGCTTGGGGGGCAAGCCACCCTCTCCCCTCTCCCCTAGGCCGTCGCACCTCCCCTAGATGGGTTCTGGGGGGCCGGCCCCCTTCTCCCTTCCCCCTATAAATATATGGGTGAGGGGAGGGCAGCCGCACCACCCTCCAAGGCGCAGCCCTCCCCTCCCCAACACCTCTCCTCCTACGTTGTGTGCTTGGCGAAGCCCTGTCGGAGTACTGCCTCTCCACCATCACCACGCCGTCGTGCTGCCGGTGGAGCTATCTTCCTCAACCTCTCCTTTCCCCTTGCTGGATCAAGAAGGAGGAGACGTCTCCCGTCCCGTACGTGCGTTGAACGCGGAGGTGCTGTCCGTTCAGCACTTGGTCATCGGTGATTCGAATCACGTCGAGTACGACTACATCATCACCTTGCAAGCTTCCGCACGCGATCTACAAGTGGTATGTAGATGCAAACTCTCTCCCTTGACTCGTTGCTTAGATGAACTCATAGATGGATCTTGGTGAAACCGTAGGAAAAATTTTAACTTTCTGCAACGTTCCCCAACAGTGGCATCATGAGCTAGGTCTATGCGTAGTTCTCTTTGCACGAGTAGAACACAATTTTGTTGTGGGCGTGGATTTTGTCATCTTACTTGCCTCTACTAGTCTTTTCTTGCTCAACGGTATTGTGGGATGAAGCGGCCCGGACCAACCTTACACGTACGCTTACGTGAGACCGGTTCCACCGACTGACATGCACTAGTTGCATAAGGTGGCTGGCGGGTGTCTGTCTCTCCCACTTTAGTTGGAGCAGAATCGATGAACAGGGCCCTTATGAAGGGTAAATAGAAGTTGACAAAATCACGTTGTGGTGATTCGTAGGTAAGAAAACGTTCTTGCTAGAACCCAATTGCAGCCACGTAAAAGATGCAACAACAATTAGAGGACGTCTAACTTGTTTTTGCAGCGATTGATCATGTGATGTGATATGGCCAGAAGTTGTGATGAATGATGAATTGTGATGTATGAGATCATGTTCTTTGTAATAGGATTCACGACTTGCATGTCGATGAGTATGACAACCGGCAGGAGCCATAGGAGTTGTCTTTATTTTTTGTATGACCTGCGTGTCATTGAAGAATGCCATGTAACTCACTTTACTTTATTGCTAAACGCGTTAGCCATAGAAGTAGAAGTAGTCGTTGGCGTGACAACTTCATGAAGACACGATGATGGAGATCATGATGATGGAGATCATGGTGTCAAGCCGGTGACAAGATGATCATGGAGCCCCGAAGATGAAGATCAATGGAGCTATATGATATTGGCCATATCATGTCACAACTATATAATTGCATGTGATGTTTATTATGTTTATGCATCTTGTTTACTTAGGACGACGGTAGTAAATAAGATGATCCCTTACAAAAACTTCAAGAAGTGTTCTCCCTAACTGTGCACCGTTGCTACAGTTCGTCGCTTCTAAGCACCACGTGATGATCGGGTGTGATGGATTCTTACGTTCACATACAACGGGTGTAAGACAGTTTTACACAGCGAAAACACTTAGGGTTAACTTGACGAGCCTAGCATGTGCAGACATGGCCTCGGAACACGGAGACCGAAAGGTCGAACACGAATCGTATGGAAGATACGATCAACATGAGAATGTTCACCGACGATGACTAGTCCGTCTCACGTGATGATCGGACACGGGCTAGTCGACTCGGATCGTGTAACACTTAGATGACTAGAGGGATGTCTAATCTAAGTGGGAGTTCATAATTTGATTAGAACTTTATTATCATGAACTTAGTCTAAAACCTTTGCAAATATGTCTTGTAGATCAATGGCCAACGCTAATGTCAACATGAATTTCAACGCGTTCCTAGAGAAAACCAAGCTGAAAGATGATGGCAGCAACTATACGGACTGGGTCCGGAACCTGAGGATCATCCTCATAGCTGCCAGGAAACAATATGTCCTAGAAGGACCGCTAGGTGACGCTCCCGTCCCAGAGAACCAAGACATTATGAATGCTTGGCAGTCTCGTGCTGATGATTACTCCCTCATTCAGTGCGGCATGCTTTACAACTTAGAACCGGGGCTCCAAAAGCGTTTTGAGCACCATGGAGCATATGAGATGTTCGAAGAGCTGAAACTAGTTTTTCAAGCTCATGCCCGGGTCGAGAGATATGATGTCTCCGACAAGTTCTACAGTTGTAAGATGGAGGAAAACAGTTCTGTCAGTGAGCACATCCTGAAGATGTCTGGGTTGCACAACCGTATGACCCAGCTGAACATTAACCTCCCAGATGAGGCGGTCATTGACAGAATCCTCCAGTCGCTCCCACCAAGCTACAAGAGCTTTGTGATGAACTACAACATGCAGGGGATGGAAAAGACCATTCCTGAAGTGTTCTCGATGCTGAAGTCAGCAGAGGCTGAAATCAAGAAAGAACATCAAGTGTTGATGGTCAATAAGACCACTAAGTTCAAGAAGGGCAAGGGTAAGAAGAACTTCAAGAAGGACGACAAAGATGTTGCCGCGCCTGGTAAGCCAGTTACCGAGAAGAAGTCAAAGAATGGACCCAAGCCTGAGACTGAGTGCTTTTATTGCAAGGGGAAGGGTCACTGGAAGCGGAACTGCCCCAAATACTTAGCGGATAAGAAGGCCGGCAACACCAAAGGTATATTTGATATACATGTGATTGATGTGTACCTTACCAGTACTCGTAGTAACTCCTGGGTATTTGATACCGGTGCCGTTGCTCATATTTGTAACTCACAGCAGGAGCTGCGGAATAAACGGAGACTGGCGAAGGACGAGGTGACGATGCGCGTCGGGAATGGTTCCAGAGTCGATGTGATCGCCGTCGGCACGCTGCCTCTACATTTACCTACGGGATTAGTTTTGAACCTTAATAATTGTTATTTAGTGCCAAGTTTGAGCATGAATATTGTATCTGGATCTCGTTTAATACGAGATGGCTACTCATTTAAGTCTGAGAATAATGGTTGTTCGATTTATATGAGAGATATGTTTTATGGTCATGCTCCGATGGTCAATGGTTTATTCTTAATGAATCTCGAGCGTAATATTACACATGTTCATAGTGTAGATGCCAAAAGATTTAAAGTTGATAACGATAGTCCCACATACTTGTGGCACTGCCGCCTTGGTCACATTGGTGTCAAGCGCATGAAGAAGCTCCATGCCGATGGACTTTTAGAGTCTCTTGATTATGAATCGTTTGACACGTGCGAACCATGCCTTTTGGGCAAAATGACCAAGACTCCGTTCTCCGGAACAATGGAGCGAGCAACCAACTTGTTGGAA
Organism: Triticum dicoccoides; assembly: GCF_002162155.2. Classification (NCBI taxonomy): domain Eukaryota; kingdom Viridiplantae; phylum Streptophyta; class Magnoliopsida; order Poales; family Poaceae; genus Triticum; species Triticum dicoccoides. The sequence continues at coordinate 87,223,020 of NC_041385.1, forward strand.
ATCATACATACCGATGTGTGCGGTCCAATGAGCGTTGAGGCTCGCGGAGGATATCATTATGTTCTCACTCTCACTGATGACTTGAGTAGATATGGGTGTGTCTACTTAATGAAACACAAGTCTGAGACCTTTGAAAAGTTCAAGGAATTTCAGAATGAGGTAGAGAATCAACGTGACCGAAAGATAAAATTCTTACGATCAGATCGTGGAGGAGAATACTTAAGTCACGAATTTGGTACACACTTAAGGAAATGTGGAATCGTTTCACAGCTCACGCCGCCTGGAACACCTCAGCGAAACGGTGTGTCCGAACGTCGTAATCGCACCCTATTGGATATGGTGCGGTCTATGATGTCTCTTACCGATTTACCGCTATCATTTTGGGGATACGCTCTAGAGACAGCTACATTCACTTTAAATAGGGCACCGTCTAAATCGTTGAGACGACACCGTATGAATTATGGTTTGGAAAGAAACCTAAGCTGTCGTTTCTAAAAGTTTGGGGATGCGATGCTTATGTCAAGAAACTTCAACCTGAAAAGCTCGAACCCAAGTCGGAAAAATGCGTATTCATAGGATACCCTAAGGAAACTGTAGGCTATACCTTCTACTTAAGATCCGAAGGCAAGATCTTTGTTGCCAAGAACGGATGCTTTCTGGAAAAAGAGTTTCTCTCGAAAGAAGTAAGTGGGAGGAAAGTAGAACTCGATGAAGTACTACCTCTTGAGCGGGAAAGTGGCGCAGCGCAGGAAACCGTTCCTGTGATGCCCACACCAACTGAAGAGGAAAACAATGATGATGATCAAGGTACTTCGGATCAAGTTACTGCTGAACTTCGTAGGTCCACAAGGACACGTTCCGCACCAGAGTGGTACGGCAACCCTGTCCTGGAAATCATGTTGTTAGACAACAATGAACCTTCGAACTATGAAGAAGCGATGGCGGGCCCGGATTCCAACAAATGGCTTGAAGCCATGAAATCCGAGATAGAATCCATGTATGAAAACAAAGTGTGGACTTTGACAGACTTGCCCGATGATCGGCGAGCGATAGAAAACAAATGGATCTTTAAGAAGAAGACGGACGCGGATGGTAATGTTACCATCTATAAGGCTCGACTTGTCGCTAAGGGTTATCGACAAGTTCAAGGGATTGACTACGACAAGACTTTCTCTCCCGTAGCGAAGCTGAAGTCCGTCCGAATCATGTTAGCAATTGCCGCATACTATGATTATGAGATATGGCAGATGGACGTCAAAACAGCATTCCTTAACGGGCATCTTAAGGAAGAACTGTATATGATGCAGCCAGAAGGTTTTGTCGATCCTCGGAACGCTAACAAAGTATGCAAGCTCCAGCGATCCATTTATGGACTGGTGCAAGCATCTCGGAGTTGGAACATTCGCTTTGATGAGATGATCAAAGCGTTTGGGTTTATGCAGACTTATGGAGAAGCCTGCGTTTACAAGAAAGTGAGTGGGAGCTCTGTAGCATTTTTCATATTATATGTAGATGACATACTCTTGATGGGAAATAATATAGAATTTCTGGACAGCATTAAGGCCTACTTGAATAAGTGTTTTTCAATGAAGGACCTTGGAGAAGCTGCTTATATATTAGGCATCAAGATCTATAGAGATAGATCGAGACGCCTCATAGGTCTTTCACAAAGCACATACCTTGATAAGATTTTGAAGAGGTTCAAAATGGATCAGTCCAAGAAGGGGTTCTTGCCTATGTTACAAGGTGTGAGATTGAGCTCGGCTCAGTCACCGACCACAGCAAAAGATAAAGAAGAGATGAGTGTCATCCCCTATGCTTCAGCCATAGGATCTATTATGTATGCCATGCTGTGTACCAGACCCGATGTAAACCTTGCCGTAAGTTTGGTAGCAAGATACCAAAGTAATCCCGGCAAGGAACACTGGACAGCGGTCAAGAATATCCTGAAGTACCTGAAAAGGACGAAGGACATGTTTCTCGTTTATGGAAGAGACGAAGAGCTCGTCGTAAAGGGTTACGTCGACGCTAGCTTCGACTCAGATCTGGATGACTCTAAGTCACAAACCGGATACGTGTATATGTTGAATGGTGGAGCAGTAAGCTGGTGCAGCTGCAAGCAGAGCGTCGTGGCGGGATCTACGTGTGAAGCGGAGTACATGGCAGCCTCGGAGGCAGCGCATGAAGCGATTTGGGTGAAGGAGTTCATCACCGACCTAGGAGTCATACCCAATGCGTCGGGGCCGATCAAACTCTTCTGTGACAACACTGGAGCTATTGCCCTCGCCAAGGAGCCCAGGTTTCACAAGAAGACCAGGCACATCAAGCGTCGTTTCAACTCCATCCGTGAAAATGCTCAAGATGGAGACATAGAGATTTGCAAAGTGCACACGGATCTGAATGTCGCAGATCCACTGACTAAACCTCTCTCGCGTGCAAAACATGATCAACACCAGAACTCTATGGGTGTTCGATTCATCACAATGTAACTAGATTGGTGACTCTAGTGCAAGTGGGAGACTGTTGGAAATATGCCCTAGAGGCAATAATAAAAGTATTATTATATTTCAATGTTCATGATAAATGTCTTTTATTCATGCTATAACTGTATTATCCGGAAATCGTAATACACGTGTGAATACTTAGACCACAATATGTCCCTGGTGAGCCTCTAGTTGACCAGCTCGTTGTGATCAACAGATAGTCATGGTTTCCTGACTATGGACATTGGATGTCGTTGATAACGGGATCACATCATTAGGAGAATGACGTGATGGACAAGACCCAATCCTAAGCATAGCATAAAAGATCGTGTAGTTCGTTTTGCTAGAGCTTTGCCAGTGTCAAGTATCTCTTCCTTCGACCATGAGATCGTGTAACTCCCGGATACCGTAAGAGTGCCTTGGGTGTATCAAACGTCACAACGTAACTGGGTGACTATAAAGGTGCATTACAGGTATCTCCGAAAGTATCTGTTGGGTTGACACGGATCGAGACTGGGATTTGTCACTTCGTATGACGGAGAGGTATCTCTGGGCCCACTCGGTAATGCATCATCATTATGAGCTCAATGTGACCAAGGTGTTGGACACGGGATCATGCATTACGGTACGAGTAAAGTGACTTGCCGGTAACGAGACTGAACAAGGTATTGGGATACCGACGATCGAGTCTCGGGCAAGTAACGTACCGATTGACAAAGGGAATTGCATACAGGGTTTGATCGAATCCTCGACATAGTGGTTCATCTGATGACAACATCGAGGAGCATGTGGGAGCCATCATGGGTATCCAGATCCCGCTGTTGGTTATTGACTAAGAGCGTCTCGGTCATGTCTGCATGTCTCCCGAACCCGTAGGGTCTACACACTTAAGGTTCGGTGACGCTAGGGTTATTAGGAAGACTAGTATGTGACTACCGAATGTTGTTCGGAGTCCCGGATGGGATCCTGGACGTCACGAGGAGATCCGGAAGGGTCCGGAGGTAAAGATTTATATATGGGAAGTTGTTAAACGGACACCGGGAAGTTTCGGGGTCATACCGGTATTGTACCGGGGCCACCGGAAGGGTTCCGGGGGTCCACCGGGAGGGGCCACCCCTCCCCGGGGGCCACATGGGCTGCGTGGGGCAGGGAGCCAGCCCCTGGTGGGCTGGCCGCACCCCCCTCCCTTGGGCCCATGCGCCTAGGGTTGAGGGGGAACCCTAGAGGGGGCGCCCCCCTTGGCTTGGGGGGCAAGCCACCCTCTCCCCTCTCCCCTAGGCCGCCGCACCTCCCCTAGATGGGTTCTGGGGGGCCGGCCCCCTTCTCCCTTCCCCCTATAAATAGATGGGTGAGGGGAGGGCAGCCGCACCACCCTCCAAGGCGCAGCCCTCCCCTCCCCAACACCTCTCCTCCTCCGTTGTGTGCTTGGCGAAGCCCTGTCAGAGTACTGCCTCTCCACCATCACCACGCCGTCGTGCTGCCGGTGGAGCTGTCTTCCTCAACCTCTCCTTTCCCCTTGCTGGATCAAGAAGGAGGAGACGTCTCCCGTCCCGTACGTGTGTTGAACGCGGAGGTGTTGTCCGTTCAGCACTTGGTCATCGGTGATTCGAATCACGTCGAGTACGACTACATCATCACCTTGCAAGCTTCCGCACGCGATCTACAAGTGGTATGTAGATGCAAACTCTCTCCCTTGACTCGTTGCTTAGATGAACTCATAGATGGATCTTGGTGAAACTGTAGGAAAAATTTTAACTTTCTGCAACGTTCCCCAACAGCTGTTGTTCAGGGCGAGCTGTCCATCATGCAGTACTACACGAAGCTGAAGCTCTTCGCGGACCATCTCCGCGATCTGGGGCAGCCCGTCACCGAGACCCGCCAGGTATTCCATCTCCTGCGTGGTCTTGGTCGCCAGTACCACCATGCCATCCCGCACATCACTGCTCGCGTGCCGCTCCCCACCTTTCTGGAGACTCGCTCCTTCCTCATGCTCGAGGAGCACCGCGCCGAGCAGTCCGCGCGCCTGCAGACGGCGCATGCGCTGGTGGCTGGGCGCAGCACTCCTGCGTCACCCCCGCCCCCCTCCCCAACCGGTGATCCTCCTGTCACTGATCCCACCGCGTACCGCAGCTTGGTCGGTGCCCTCCAGTACCTGACGATCACTCGGCCCGAGCTCGCCTACGCCGTGCAGCAAATATGCCTCCACATGCATGACCCTCGCGAGTGTCACCGCGCGCTCCTCAAGCGCACGCTGCGCTACGTCCGCGGCACCAGCGAGCTCGGTCTTCATCTTCACGCATCGACGGCGCTCGATCTTCGCGTCTACACGGATGCCGACTGGGCTGGCTGCCCTGACACACGCCGTTCCACCTCCGGGTTCTGTGTGTTCCTTGGCGACGCCCTCGTCAGCTGGTCGTCTAAGCGCCAGGCCACGGTGTCGCGCTCTTCTGCTGAAGCTGAGTACCGTGGCGTGGCCAACGCCGTTGCTGAGTGCGTGTGGCTGCGGCAGCTGCTCGGTGAACTCCATTGTCCCCTCCGCTCTGCCACGCTGGTCTTCTGCGACAATGTGTCGGCCGTCTACCTCTCCAGCAACCCTGTGCACCACCGGCGTACCAAGCATATCGAGTTGGACATCCTCTTCGTTCGGGAGCGCGTGGCGCTCGGCGAGTTTCGCGTCCTTCATGTCCCTACGCGTCAGCAGTTCGCCGACGTGACGACGAAAGGATTGCCCACTGATGTCTTCAGGGAATTTCGCTCCAGCTTGTGCGTCTCTACACCCGACGCTCCAGCTGGGGGGGAGGGGGTGGTTAGCATACAGAGTGTGCGTGCGCGTGTGCATGGTCACCGCGCCTGTACGTGGGCTAGGTAGTGCGTGAGTGGGTTTGTGTTCGTGCAGTAGTGGCACACGATATGGCCTCGTGGGCGTCCTGCAGAGGCGGAGCCAGGATTTCTCAAAGCCTAGGGCTAAGATTAAATGGCTACAAATAGCGCCTAATACTAATATACCACACATACCAATGCATGTCAGATTCATAATATATACTTTGCGTTTAGCACGAGCAGAAATTCAATAAAAGAAAAGAATGTAATAACCCATTTAACATAGTGCGTCATTGCAAAAGTTGGTACCTTATTAGTGAAAACTTGCTTCATGTGAACCCATCATTTCTTCATCAGCAATAGTAGAAAGACAAAATTCAGTATTAAAAATCAAGACACGAGTCATAGACTAAGTCAATTGCATAAATTTTGAAAATGAAAACATAATATACCATTATAATGAAGTGCACTAGGTGGATACATGGTTAATTTTCTTGTCCATTAGTAACTCCAACTTGTATTGATTCTCTAGTTGATTCCTTGGTGCTGCTATTGTTGAATGTTTTCTGGTTGGATGCTATTTTAAATGAAGATTTAATTATATGGGCCTCATCTTGGATTTCTATTCTTTTCCTGTTAACAATGCATGAAACAAAATTGACTAAAGTAATACAACCACTGTAAAGCAATACAAAAGCGTTTAGATTAATAAAGTAGTGATCTTATATTTCTTTAGGAGGGAGTACAGTTTAGCATCATCAACTAATTGACTTTGGCAGATACAAAGGAACTAGGAACGCATAAATTAGATGATACAAACTAGAAATTACTTCCAGCTGATTGTGCACGCACTGCAGATCTGCAATGAGTAGGAGTTGAACGATTGGAGCACCAGAGGAGGGCGAAGGGCGCTGCTGGAAACGAGAGCGCCATGACGCAAGTCCGATCTGTTCTGGGAATTTGATGATGGCGGCGCAGCTTGTAAACGAGGTTTTTCTTCTTTGATCGAGCGAGAGCAAGACGATCGATGATCTGGGCACTTTACGATCCTTTTTAACTGCAAAAAATCATGGAGATGGGCTGAGATACCTGTACGTATATGGCCTGGGAGGCCTGGGCAGGCCTGGGGGTGGGCTTTACGCCTGGGGCTGGGCCTTTATAAGTCTAAAAATCATAAAATTTGTGACTGGATTTATAGCTACTAGCTGGGCCACGCCTGGGGCTATAGCCCCAGTTGCCCCAGGCCCAATTTCGCCCCTGGCGTCCTGTAACTGTATATATACGCCCTCAGATGGCTAATGCAAAGTGTGTTGAACCTCATTCCTGCTTTCAAGTCTAGTTTCTATCGATGCAAATGCCACAACATGGAGGCGGCGACATCGCACGGCTCTGGACATCGACTTAAAATTATGAAAACCGTTCACAATCTCTCTGTTTATAGTTAGTACGTGGTGCAACAACCCCATCCAGAGCACAAATAACCCGTACCTTCGTCCAGACGAATACCAACGGTTAAACAAGCCATGCGTGGTCCAGTAACCGTTTTTTTTTTCATGGCCTAGCACTAGGCAACTAGACCAATGGGGACGTATCACGTACCACGCGCCTGGAAAAGTACAGTACATGGCACCGGTCGGTGGCTTCGCACCAATGAAAACCGGCCCGTCGCGCTGTCGGCCGAGTCGTTCTGGGCTCGCGGCAGAGCGCCAACGCAATCCCGCTGAAAACGGAGTGGATAGGGTAGTTTCACCGGCCCGTTCAACTCGACCGGCGACGTGAGAAGAGCGAACAAGTGTCTGGGACGCTGGCGCATAGCGCTCAGGATCGAGGGTAAAATGAACACCTGGAAGAGCTGGCGAGGAGAAGGCGCCATTGGCCATGCTCCATATGTCCCGGACAGACACCGGGCACGGCGCGTCAACAAGAAAGAAAAAAAGGACACCGGCCACGGCCAGCGTACGCAACACACACGCAGCTTGAATCCTGCGACGACCAGGATCCACGCGCAGCACCGGCCACCCCGGCGCGCGCGCGCGCGTGTCGCGCCACAGCCCACAAGTGTCCAGGCTCCACCCGGGCCCCGCTATATCTTAGACGGAAGCAATGCGATCATGACTGATTTAAAAAAATCAGAGTATGACTGATTTAAATTAATCAGCCGCACACGCATGGTCTCAGCTACTCCGACTGGTACGTGGTACAGCAACAGCAAGTACCGGTCGCTGTCGACGAGGTCGGCGCAAAAGTTAACCGAACGGGAGCATGGCAGTTAACTCACGCTACTCATCGTTCTTGGTGAACCACGACGTACGTACGTGGCGTTCACCCATTTGCTTGCACCGCAAGCGGCAGTACGCAGTAGGGCTCGTCGTCGACACGGTTAACATAACGGATTTGGTTGAAACATCGTCAAGATTGACTCTTGCACCGGCCGACTTGCACCGGCCAAATTAGCTGCTCGAGTTTGGTGCGTGCTTTCGTACCTTAACGTAGTACGTACCTCCGGGACAGCGACAGGCCACGCGGGCATCGTCGGCGGACGAGAGCGTCGACGCGCTGCCAGCTGCAGACTAGTTTGGACCTGCGGCCCACGGCCCATGCAGAGGAGTACAGCCTGTGGCCCACGGCCGATTGCATTCCAGAGCCGGGGAGGCTCTGTCCTCTTCTGGAGAGGCCTCGACGGCTGTGTTTGTTTTTTTCTTTTCATTTTTTGGTTTTTCCTAAAAGAGACGACGCTTTTTTGTCACCGCCAACACATGCACGTCCCCCGCTTCGCACACGTCCAAAGTGGACGTGTCAACCGCAGGCCGCGCGGCTGGTTATTGGAGTATAGGCATGTACCTGGCCATGCCATGTATTGGAGCAGAAAAGGTTTTAGAAACACGTACTCCCTCTGTTTTAAAATATATAAGTGTCGGGAGTACATTTGCATGTAGGATACGGCAAGCTTGGAAGTGCATCATCAATAAACGGAAAATCATAGTGATTTGATTCCTTGCACGCGCAGCAGGATGTCAACAGGAAGTATATCACTTCTGTATGTGTTATCACTTATCAGCTATTCATTGCCCCAGATCATAGGATGCCTGAATACCCCGACGCAAAATTGGCCTCGCAGCAAGGAAAGCGATATATCAGAGAGGAGGAAGATATGGAGAGATGATTACCACGCAGAAACTCTGTCACATCCCTAGTTCTGGCCTGACCTATGCTTGCTTCCATCTGTGCATCATGCTTAAAATTTTGAAACTTGAACTGAGGAATTTGGAAGCCTCAAAACCCTAAATAAAAGAAAGGCAAAAACCCTAAAATCTCATTCATTGTTCCAAAATGCTCTTCTTAGATGTTTAATATTTTTGGCAAGGGTTTTGATCCAAACCAAAAATAATGAACATTTTAAAAGGATTTATTTTTGGGACTTTGAATTTAAATCATTAGCTATTTGAATTTGAATTATATTCATATAACTAGAATATAATTTCAAATACCCCTGAAATATTTTATGAGCTTTTGGAAAAGTCCATCTAGCAAAATAAAAATATTCAGCGGAGCTTTTGGCATTGTTTGAATTATTTTTAAATTCAAAACAGTGGCAAAAGAATTAAATAAAAATAAAACAGAACAGAAATTTAAAAAAGAGCAGAAGGACTTACCTGGCGCCCACTTACCTGGCCCAACTCCAGCTGGCGGCCCAGCCCACCACCGCTACCCCCCCTGTCGCCTTCCTCCTCTGCCAGGAGGACGGGCACGCGCCCGGCGCGCGCGGCCACGCGCCCCGGCCACCTCCTCCCTGCCTGGCTGTCTCCTCCTCCCCTGGTCGCCTCCCGTGACGCCACGCAGCCCCTGGCTCCCTCTCTCACTCTCCTCGCTCCTTCCCTCCGTCCCTATCCCCCTCTGCTCCCTCTCCCTCCCGCGACCGAACGGAGCCGTCGCCGCCGGCCAGCGCTCGCGCGGCCACCGCCACCCCCACGCCTCACCGACGCCCCAGGAAGCTCCGCCTC
>NC_041385.1:87232592-87259897 GCF_002162155.2 Triticum dicoccoides
CCGCCGGCGAACTTTCGAGGATTCGCGAGCTCCAGCCCCTCCCCGGCCTCGCCGTTGCCTCCACCGGATCCGCTGTGAGCTACTCTTCCATTCCCCTCCTCCTCGCGCTCGTTCCCGTACTCTAGCCGCCCTTTTCACCGGAGCCGATTGCTCCTCGCCGCCGGCCATGGCGTGGCCGTGGCCACAGCCACCGCAGCTCGCTCCCGAGCCCACCAGCGTGCTCACCGCAACCTTAGGAACCCAAAGCACCTAACCACTCGTCCTCCCGTGCACCGCAGCGCCGGTCCCGCGAACCCCCGAGCTCCGGCCGCCACCTCGGGCTCCACTCCGGCGAACCCAGGCCACCCCCCGCACCTCCCGTTGGTCCCCCTAGATGCGCACGGGCACGGGCTACCTCCTGGTGCCCTTGGCGCGTCGATCCGTCGTCTCTGGCGCAACTCCGGCGAGCCACCGCCGCGTCTGGTCGTTGCCGGCGGCTAGACGCCGGTGGATTAGCCCCGGTTGACCAGGGATTTGACCCCCCCTGGGTCACTGACGTGTGGGCCCGTCCCCTGCTAACTTTGGTTAAGTTAATAACTAATTTTAATTAAGCCACTGACTCACTGACATGTCGGCCCTAGTGCCCCTAATCTTTAATTAAACTAAACTAAACCCCCCTGTTTAACCCGTGTCACTGACGTGTGGACCCCACACGTCAGGTTTGACGCTAGCCAGCCGCAGTTGACCTGCTGACGTCATGCTTACTCAATGCTGACGCAGTAAGTATTTCTGGATTTAAATAAATCTTAAATGATTTAATAATTTCAGAAAATGCCTAAAACTTCTAAAATTCATAGAAATTCAACCGTAACTCCAAATTAAATAAATTATATATGAAAAATTATCAGAAAAATTCAAGGAATCCATCTGTACCATTTTCATGCATGTTAGAACAACTTATAGGTGTTGTTTAGCACAAATCATATTAATGATATTTAAATATCCACATACGGAGTTTGAGTTTGAATCTTGGATTCAAACCAACTTCATTTAATCTGGTTTTAGTTGCATTAGCACAAAACACAGCATATTGCCATGTCACATTCATGCATCATGTTGTGCATTGCATTTGATTGTGTTTTTCCTCAGTTGCCGGTGATTGCCCCCTTTCGATAGACGTGATACCGACGATGTGATCGATGACACCGATGAAAAGCTATACTATCTTCAGAAGTGCCAGGCAAGCAAAACCCCCTTGTTTATTCCGATACAATCCTACTCTCTCGCTCCTGCTCTCTTTTAATGCATTAGGACAACACCAATTCATCTGTTACTTGCTGCGGTAGCTGAACCCCTTTATCCTTTGCATGACTTGTCATTGCCACAGTAAATAGATGAAACCCACTAGCATGAGTAGGAGTTGTTTGAGCCCTGTTGTGCCTACTCATTCATGCTTGTTTGTCATGCCTGCTACTGCTTAGAGTTGAGTCAGGTCTGATTCATCGGGGATGAATCAGAGGCGTGTGAACATGTCCTACTGTGTGTGAGCTAAGTGTGTGAACACGATTTGGTAAAGGTAGCGGTGAGAGGCCATGTAGGAGTACATGGTGGGTTGTCTCATTGCAGCCGTCCTCAGGAACTGAGTTCTGTGTTTGTGATCCATGACCAGCTACTACCACGCATTGGAATGCTTAAGTGCCCATCTCGACTTATTAATCAACTTGATCTCTGTCCAGGAGTTGCAATTAGTTTTTGGTGTTTGTAGGTAGTGTTAGTAGTCTACCAAGTGGCACCCGGTACAGGTGGGCTTGGGACAGACTAGGCACAGTGGCACGGTGTACCAAGTGGCACCCGGATGGTGGGCTTGGGAACCCTGCTCACATCGTTTGGGGCCGTAAGCGACACCCCGGCCGGATCTCCTTGCGGATGGAACCCGAATAGGCGATAAACCTGGACTAGAGACTTGTTCGGTTAGTCAGGTCGTGGCCGACTCCCTCGCCCGGCTTCCGCTTGAAGGTTGCCGAGGTACATGACGTGTACAGGGCGGTAAGTGGCGAGAGCGTGTGTGAAGAAGTACACCCCTGCAGGGTTAACATCATCTATTCGAATAGCCGGATTCCTGGGATATGGAAACTTGGACCCCTTGCATAGTTCATAGACAAGTGAAAGTGGATACTCTAAAATACGCAAGATAAGCGTGAGTGCTATGGATGGCGTTCTCGTAGGGAGACGGGAGCGGATCCATAGTGGTGTATTGATATGGTGAATATGTGGACTCGTGTGCGCCACCTCAAAAGAGTTACTTGCAGTCGTAGTTTAGGATAGCCACCGAGTCAAAGCTGGCTTGCTGCAGTCAAACTCCACCATCCCCTTTGTTGATAATAATGCATATGTAGTTAGTTCTGATGTAAGTCTTGCTGGGTACATTTGTACTCACGTTTGCCTATTTTATGTTTTGCAGAGAGACTTCGGTCTCGCTAGTAGTACCGCGTGGACTTCGACGTTTAGCTTGTTACCTCAGCTACGATCTTGTGCCCTCGGCGGGATCTGGTAGATAGTCAGGCTTCTCAGCCTTTTTCATTTCTAGATGTCTGTACTCAGACATGTTAAGCTTCCGCATGTGCTTTGATTTGTATGCTCTGAGTGTTGGGTCATGAGACCCATGATTGTAATATCTCGCTCCTCGGAGCCTATTGAATAAAATATTGAGTTGTAGAGTCATGTTGTGATGCCATGTTGTATTTGCACATATCGAGCATATTGTGTGTATGTTATTGAAATGCTTGGTATGTGTGGGATCTGACTATCTAGTTGTTTATCTTTAGTAGCCTCTCTTACCGGGAAATGTCTCCTAGTGTTTCCACCGAGCCATGGTAGCTTGCTACTGCTCCGGAACACTTAGGCTGGCCGGCATGTGTCCTTCTTCGTTCCTGTGTCTGTCTCTTCGGGGAAATGTCACGTGTTGAATACCGGAGTCCTGTTAGCCCGCTACAGCCCGGTTCACCGGAGTCCTGCTAGCCCAGTGCTACAGCCTGGATTCACTCACTGATGACCGACACGTTCGATGTTGGGTCATGGATGCCTGTCCCTGTAAGTTTGTGCCACTTTGGGTTTACGACTAGCCATGTCAGCCCGGACTTCTTATCATATGGATGCTAGCGACACTATCATATACGTGTGCCAAAAGACGCAAACGGTCCCCGGCAAAGGTAAGGCGACACCCGTGGGGATACCGTGCGTGAGGCCGCAAAGCGATATGAGGTGTTACATGCTAGATCGATGTGGCATTGAGTCGGGGTCCTGACAAACTCGATCGCCGCGTGATTCTAATTCTACGGATAGTACATTATCCTGCTTATCCATTATATAGAAATGAATATCCAAATCCAAATCCAAAGGAAAAAAAAACAAAAGGAAGGGAATGGATGAATTAGCGTGCGAAGCTTCGCGATTTTATTAGGCCGGTGAGAGCTACAGTTTAGAAATGCTAAGAGAAAAGGAAAATTTCGCACCGCCAAAATAACATTTCCATTCGGGGGAGCAGAGCTTTCCTTGTGGGCCGCACCCAAATCCCCTATAAATCCAGCGCCAATTGGCCGCCGATCAATTCGCCAAAGCACACAACACGAGCTTACAGCAAAGCCAAGCATACGAAAGCAGAGCAAAACCCCAAGCATCCACCGCAAGCGAGCCGAGCACCGCCGACCGGCCATGGCTCCCAACCTCAGCAAGGCGACGGACGACCTGCTCGGCGACGTGGCCGTGGACGGCCTCAAGCAATCGCCGCGCTTCACGCTCAAGGGCAAGGACCTCGCCGTCAACGGCCACCCGGCCCTCCTCGACGTCCCCGCCAACATCCGCCTCACCCCTGCCTCCGTCCTCGTGTCCGCTGCCGAGGTTGCCGGCGCCACCGACGGCAGCTTCCTCGGCTTCGACGCCCCGTCGCCGGAGAGCCGCCATGTGGTGCCGATCGGCAAGCTGGTTGACACGCGGTTCATGAGCATCTTCCGCTTCAAGGTATGGTGGACGACGCACTGGGTGGGCACCGCCGGCCGCGACGTGGAGAACGAGACCCAGATGATGGTGCTCGACCGCACCGCCGACCGCCCCTACCTGCTCCTCCTGCCCATCGTCGACGGCGCCTTCCGCGCCAGCCTCCAGTCCGGGGAGGACGACCACGTGGCGCTCTGCCTCGAGAGCGGCTCCTCTGTCGTGAAGGGGGCCGTGTTCAGGAGCGCCGTGTACCTGCACGCCGGCGACGATCCGTTCGAGCTGGTGAGGGAGGCGGCCAGGGTGGTGCGCGCCCACCTCGGAACCTTCCGGCTGCTGGAGGAGAAGACGCCGCCGCCGATCGTGGACAAGTTCGGGTGGTGCACCTGGGACGCCTTCTACCTCAAGGTGCACCCGGAGGGGGTGTGGGAGGGCGTGCGCGGGCTGGCGGAGGGCGGGTGCCCCCCGGGGCTCGTGCTCATCGACGACGGCTGGCAGTCCATCTGCCACGACGAAGACGACCCCGCCGACGGCGCCGAGGGCATGAACCGCACGGCCGCCGGCGAGCAGATGCCGTGCCGGCTCATCAAGTTCCAGGAGAACCACAAGTTCAGGGACTACAAGGGCGGCCTCGGCCTCGGCGGGTTCGTGCGCGAGATGAAGGCCGCGTTCCCGACGGTGGAGCAGGTGTACGTGTGGCACGCGCTCTGCGGCTACTGGGGCGGGCTCCGGCCCGGCACGCCGGGGCTGCCGCCGACCAAGGTCGTCGCGCCCAAGCTCTCCCCGGGGCTCAAGCACACCATGGAGGACCTCGCCGTCGACAAGATCGTCAACAACGGCGTCGGGCTCGTCGACCCGGAGCACGCGCGCGAGCTCTACGAGGGCCTCCACTCCCACCTCGAGGCCTCCGGCATCGACGGCGTCAAGGTCGACGTCATACATGTGAGTCTTTTTCAGAAACTTCAGCTTCATCCTTCATTTGCATCATTAGCGTGTCAAATTACCACCGAATTTTGTCAGCAGCTCGTACTTGATTCATTTTAGTAGCCAATAATGTTTTGCTTCCATGCATTTGAATTAATCTCGTAGTAGAAGTGTAGAGAAGATAAGCGGTGGAGTGCACCGTGCACGTGATGAGCGATGAGGTTCTCGAGCTTTCCGGTGTAACTAAAATAACTAAAACGTGTAGAAAATATATGAAATTGCAACCATTAGTAGTCACTGTCTTTAAGCTGTTGGGGAATTAGCTCTGCCACAAATGGTCCACAACGGTGGATGATTTCGAAGGCTATCCTTTTCTGCTTTTATTAGTACCAAAATCCAATCTTGTTCAACTGACACACCCAGTGACCTGACCTGGACGGTAGGATAGAGAAGTATTTGACATTTGACACCATGTTGATACGTGTAATTAGAACAGCCAAGAAACTGCTAATTACTTTTGATGTGACTTGTCACCGACAGAAACAAATAAAAAAGATGAACTTCGACTTTTTTTTAAGAATAGCGGATAAACTTGACTGTGCTGACTTTTTGTCTGACCGTGCGTGTGCAGCTGCTGGAGATGCTGTGCGAGGAGTACGGCGGGCGGGTGGAGCTTGCCAAGGCCTACTTCCGCGGGCTCACGGAGTCCGTGCGCCGGCACTTCGGCGGCAACGGCGTGATCGCCAGCATGGAGCACTGCAACGACTTCATGCTGCTGGGCACGGAGGCGGTGGCGCTGGGCCGCGTCGGCGACGACTTCTGGTGCACCGACCCCTCCGGCGACCCCAACGGCACCTTCTGGCTGCAGGGCTGCCACATGGTGCACTGCGCCTACAACTCCCTCTGGATGGGCAGCTTCATCCACCCGGACTGGGACATGTTCCAGTCCACGCACCCCTGCGCCGCCTTCCACGCCGCCTCCCGCGCCGTCTCCGGCGGCCCCGTCTACGTCAGCGACTCCGTCGGCAGCCACGACTTCGCGCTCCTCCGCCGCCTCGCTCTCCCGGACGGCACCATCCTCCGCTGCGAGCACCACGCGCTCCCCACCCGCGACCTCCTCTTCCTCGACCCGCTCCACGACGGCAAGACCATGCTCAAGATCTGGAACCTCAACAGGTTCTCCGGCGTGCTGGGCGCGTTCAACTGCCAGGGCGGCGGGTGGAGCCCCGAGGCGCGCCGGAACAAGTGCTGGTCGCAGTGCTCCGTCCCCGTCACCGCGCGCGCCGGCCCGGCCGACGTCGAGTGGAAGCAGGGCACCGCCCACCCCGTCGCCGTCGAGGGCGCCGCGCAGTTCGCCGTCTACTTCGTCGAGGCCAAGAAGCTGGAGCTGCTGCTCCCGGAGGAGACGGTGGAGATCACGCTCGAGCCGTTCAACTACGAGCTCCTCGTGGTGGCGCCCGTCCGGGTCGTCTCGCCGGACAAGGACATCCGGTTCGCGCCCATCGGGCTCGCCAACATGCTCAACACCGGCGGCGCGGTGCAGGCCTTCGAGTCCAGCGAGGGCGGCAACGGCGAGGTGACCGTGGAGGTGGCTGTCAAGGGCGCGGGGGAGATGGCGGCCTACTCGTCGGCGAAGCCCAGGCTGTGCAAGGTTGAGGGCGAGGACGCCGAGTTCGCGTACAAGGACGGCGTGGTCACAGTGGCCGTGCCGTGGTCCGGCTCGTCGTCCAAGCTGTCTCGTGTCGAGTATGTCTATTGACGTCTCGGCCTCTTGTCAACCGGGAGCTTAGCACGTTTCGCGTCCAAATAATTTTATTTAGGTGGAGCTTCTAATTTGTACAGCTCTTATCTTTAGTTTTTTGGTTTGATTTACCCTTTTTACTCGTGAGGATTTCATCTATCTAAATTGAATCAATAAAATTTCTGGTTTTTGTTACGACTGAGTATCTATTCTGAATTGATAGAATATTATGATTTTGCTTATTCAGCATCCACGTACTTGCACTTACGCTTTGTTTTTGCTAGATACTCTAACAGCGCCATGCAAAATAGGAGGTATGCAAATTGGAAATATTAGTGTAGGTTCTGGAACAAAATTGGTGGTTTTAAACAGCTGAGTATGAATTTCAACGGGAAAAAAAATAAACCTAAGTAAATTTAGTAATACCGAACATTGAAATTTCAACGGACGCCCACGTCGGCCAGAAAAGATCCGCCGCAGATTGAGCTACCGAGCGTCATCGGTGTTTGCGGAAAATTTTTGCAACATGTCATGTTGCGAATTTTTTTCAAGGTAGGTCAAGTTGCAGTTTTTATTAATAGAGGTCTTGTTATATTATTTTTTTTGCAACAAACGTCTTGTTACAATTGTTTTTTTCTGCAACAGAGGCCTTGTTGCAATTTTTTTTTTTTGCAATAGAGGTCTTGTACCTTTATTTTTGCAACAAAGGTCTTGTTATAATTTTTCTTTTGCAACAGAGGCCTTGTTGCCAAAACTCTTTGTAGCGGACAACAAGTAGCGACCACGACGATGGAAAGGGATGAGGGGTATGGGAGGAGAAGAAAAGGAGGGAGGAAAGGAAAGGGCAGCGACAGATCCTGCCTCACCGGTAAACAGTGGCTGCCGGCCAGCCTGGTGGCGAGCACAGGCGCGCATATGGCGTGGGTGACGTTTTCCCTTGGTGGTGTTGATTTGAGAGCAGGTGTTGTCCTTACATCCCCC
The DNA here is from genome assembly GCF_002162155.2 of Triticum dicoccoides. NCBI lineage: Eukaryota > Viridiplantae > Streptophyta > Magnoliopsida > Poales > Poaceae > Triticum > Triticum dicoccoides. Next base: position 87,240,208 of record NC_041385.1, read on the forward strand.
ACCGGAGACACGGTTCAATACGTACTCTAAATACTATACACATACTCCAACAATGCAGCCGAATACGAGGCTCTGTTGCATGGTCTTTGCTACGTCTTGAGCTAGCGTTGGTTTTCCCCGAAGAGGAGAGGGTGATGCAGCAAGTGTAGCGTAAGTATGTTCCTCGGTGTTTGAGAACCAAGGTATCAATCTAGTAGGAGGCTCCTCCAAAGTCCCACGCGCCTACACAAACAAACTGAGAACTCGCAACCAACGCAATAAAGGGGTTGTCAATCCCTTCACGGTCACTTGCGAAAGTGAGATCTGATAGAGATAGTATGATAAGATAAATATATTTTTGGTATTTTATAATATAGATGCAAAAAGTAAAGATGCAAATGAAAGTAGATTGAAAGCAAATATGATAAGAGATAGACCTGGGGGCCATAGGTTTCACTAGAGGCTTCTCTTGATAGCATAAGTATTACGGTGGGTGAACAAATTACTGTCGAGCAATTGATAGAAAAGCGAATAATTATGACGTTATCTAGGCATGATCATGTATATAGGCATCACATCCATAACAAGTAGACCGACTCCTTCCTGCATCTACTACTATTACTCCACACATCGACCGCTATCCAGCATGCATCTAGAGTATTAAGCTCATAAGAACAGAGCAACGCATTAAGTAAGATGATATGATGTAGAGGGATAAACTCATGCAATATGATATAAACCCCATCTTGTTATCCTCGATGGCAACAATACAATACAAGTCTTGCAACCCTTTCTATCACTGGGTAAGAACACCGCAAGATTGAACCCAAAGCTAAGCACTTCTCCCATGGCAAGAAAGATTAATCTAGTAGGCCAAACCAAACCGATAATTCGAAGAGACTTGCAAAGATAACTCAATCATACATAAAAGAATTCAGAGAAGATTCAATTAATATCCATAGATAAATCTGATCATAAACTCACAATTCATCGGATCTCGACAAACACACCGCAAAAAGAGATTACATCGAATAGATCTCCACAAGAGAGGGGGAGAACATTGTATTGAGATCCAAAAAGAGAGAAGAAGCCATCTAGCTAATAACTATGGACCCGTAGGTTTGTGGTAAACTACTCACAACTCATAAGAGGGGCAAGGATGTTGATGTAGAGGCCCTCTGTGGTCGATTCCCCCTCCGGCAGAGTGCCGGCGAAGGCTCCAAGATGGGATCTCGCGGATACAGAAGGTTACGGTGGTGGAAATTGTGTTTCGTGGTGCCCCCGGATGTTTTCGAGGTCCGTAGGTATATATAGGAGGAAGAGGTACGTCGGTGGACGCCCGAGGGTCCCACGAGATAGGGGGGCGTGCCCTACAGGGGGGCGCGCCCTCCTATCTCGTGGAGGCTCCGGCTGTTTCTTGACTTGCACTCCCAAGCTCTCCGGATCTTGTTCGTTCCAAAAATCACGTTCCCGAAGGTTTCATTCCGTTTGGACTCCGTTTGATATTCTTTTTCTTCGAAATACTGAAATAGGCAAAAAAAACAGCAATATGGGCTGGGCCTCCGGTTAGTAGGTTAGTCCCAAAAATGATAATAATGTATAAAATAAAGCTCATAAACATCCAAAACAGGTAATATAATAGCTTGGAACAATCAAAAATTATAGATACGTTGGAGACGTATCAAGCATCCCCAAGCTTAATTCCTGCTCATCCTCGAGTAGGTAAATGATAAAAAGAGAATTTTTGATGTGGAATGCTACCTAGCATAATTCTCAATGTAATTTTCTTTAATGTGGCATGAATGTTCAGATCCAAATAATACAAAATAAAAGTTTATATTGATAAAAGAAATAGTAATACTTCAAGCATACTAATCAAAGTAATCATGTCTTCTCAAAATATCATGACAAAAGAAAGTTCATCCCTACAAAATCATATAGTTAGGCTATGCTTCATTTTCGTCACACAAAGATGTTCCCAACTTCTATACCCCCGATGACAAGCCAAGCAATTGTTTCATACTTAAATAATCTCAAACTTTTTCAACCTTCACGCAATACATGAGCGTGAGCCATGGATATAGCACTATGGGTGGAATAGAATATGATGATGGGGATTGTGTGGAGAAGATAAAAAGGAAAAAGTCTCACATTGACGAGGATAATCAACGGGCTATGGAGATGCCCATTAATTGATGTCAACATGAGGAGTAGGGATTGCCATGCAACGGATGCACTAGAGCTATAAATGGATGCTCAACAAAAGAAAACTAGTCAGTGTGCATCCAACTTGCTTGCTCATGAAGACCTAGGGCATTTGAGGAAGCCCATCGTAGGAATATATAAGCCAAGTTCTATAATGAAAAATTCCCACTAGTATGAAAATGACAACTTATGAGACTCACTATATGAAAAACATGGTGCTACTTTGAAGCACAATATATGAGACTCACTATATGAAAAACATGGTGCTACTTTGAAGCACAATATATGAGACTCACTACATGAATAACAAGGTGCTACTTTGAAGCACAAGTGTGGAAAAAGAGATAGTAGCATTGCCCTTTTTATTTATTTTCTTTTTTTCTTTTTTTTCTTTTTCTTTTTCTTTTTTTCCTTTTTTTGGGCCTTTCTTTTTTTCTTTTGTCCTTTTTTTTCTTTGGGCAATGCTCCAAAAATGATGATCATCACATTTCTATTGATTACAATATATGAATTACAACTCGAAACTAGAACAAGATATGACTCTATGTGAATGCCTCCGGCGGTGTACCAGGATGGTGCAATGAATCAAGAGTGACATGTATGAAAAATAATGCATGGTGGCTTTGCCACAAATACAATGTCAACTACATGATCATGCAATGGCAATATGACAAAAGTAATGTATGTCATGATGATGATAAACGGAACGGTGGAAAGTTGCATGGCAATATATCTCGGAATGGCTATGGAAATGCCATAATAGGTAGGTATGGTGGCTGTTTTGAGGAAGATATAAGGAGGTTCATGTGTGATAGAGCGTATCGTATCACGGGGTTTGGATGCACCGGCGAAGTTTGCACCAACTCTCAAGGTGAGAAAGGGCAATGCACGGTACCGAAGAGGCTAGCAATGGCGGGAAGGTAAAAGTGCGTATAATCCATGGACTCAAAATTAGTCAAAAGAACTCATATACTTATTGCAAAAATTTAGAAGTCATCAAAAACCAAGTACTACGCGCATGCTCCTAGGGGGATAGATTGGTAGGAAAAGACCATCGCTCGTCCCCGACCGTCACTCATAAGGATGCACAAGCCAGGTACACTTCATGTTTCAAATTTGTTACACAACTTTAACCATACGTGCATGCTATGGGACTTGCTAACTTCAACACAAGCATTATTTAAATTCATAATCACCCAACTAGCATGACTTTAATATCACTACCTCCATATCTCAAAATAATTATCAAGCATCAAATTGATCATAGCATCCAATTCACATCCTATGATAGTTTTTATTATACCCAACTTGGATGCTCATCATTCTAGGACCAAATTATAACCATAGAAAATACCATGCTGTTCTAAAAGATTCTCAAAATAATATAAGTGAAGCATGAGAGACTAGCAATTTCTTCAAAATTAATCCACCACCATGCTCTAAAAGATATAAGTGAAGCACTAGAGCAAAAACTATCAAGCTCAAAAGATATAAGTGAAGCACACAGAGTATTCTAGCAAATTCTAATCAAATAGGCTTCTCCCAAAAGGTGTGTTCCAGCAAGGATGATTGTGGTAAACTAACAAGCAAAGACCAATATAATGCATGACGCTCCAAGCAAAACACACATCATGTGGTGAATAAAAATATAGCTCCAAGTAAAGTTACCAATGAATGAAGACGAAAAAGGGGATGCCTTCCCGAGGCATCCGCAAACTTAGGCTTTTGGTTATTCTTGAATATCTTGGGGTGCCTTGGGCATCCCCAAGCTTAGGCTCTTGCCACTCTTTATTCTATAGTCCATAAAAGTTTTACCCAAAACTTGAAAACTTCACAACACAAAACTCAACAGGAAATCTTATAAGCTCTGTTAGTGAAAGAAAACAAAACCACCACATAAGGTACTGCAATGAACTCATTCTTTATTTATTTTGGTGTTAAACCTACTGTATTCCAACTTCTTTATGGTTCATAGACTGAATTACTAGCCATAGATGCATTGAGATAAGCAAACAACACACGAAAAACAGAATCTGTCAAAAACAGAACAGTCTGTAGCAATCTGTAACTAACGCAAACTTCTGGAACTCTAAAAATCCTACAAAAATAGGACGTACTGGAAAATTTTCTTATTGATCATCAGAAAAAAGAATCAATGCAAAATCTCGTTTCTGTGATTTATTGAATTTTTTTCTCGTGAGCGCAAAGTTTCTGTTTTTCAGAAGAATCAAATCAAGCATCATCATAGTTTATCCTATAGGTTCTACTTGGCACAAACACTAAACAAAAGATAAAAACACATCTAAACAGAAAGTAGAAATAAAATTTAACACTAAACAGAAAAAAAACAAATAACATAAAGAAAATTGGGTTGCCTCCCAACTAGCGCTATCGTTTAACGCCCCTAGCTAGGCATAAAAGCGAAGATAGATCTAACGAGTGCCATCTTTGGCACTTGATTCATAAGTAGCACGCATGATAGATTCATAAGGTAATTTGACTTTCTTTATTGGAAAGTGCTCCATGCCTTTCTTTAAGGTAAATTGGAATCTAATGTTCCCTTCTTTCATATCGATAATCGCACCAACCATTCTAAGAAAAGGTCTACCAAGGATAATAGGGCAAGAAAGATTGCAATCTATATCAAGAACGATAAAATCTACGGGCACCAAATTTCTATTTGAAACAATAAGAACATCATTGATCCTTCCCATAGGCTTTTTAATGGTGGAATCCGCAAGGTGCAAATTTAACGAGGAATCATCAAGATCATGAAAATCTAGAATATCACATAAAGTTTTTGGAATAGTGGAAACACTAGCACCCAAATCACACAAAGCAAAACACTCAAAATCTTTGATTCTAATTTTTATAGTAGGTTCCCACTCATCATTAAGTTTTCTAGGTATAGAAACTTCCAAATTAAGTTTTTCATCATAAGATTGCATCAAGGCATCAACAATATGTTTGGTAAAAGCTTTGTTTTGAGTATAAGCATGAGGAGAATTAACAATGGATTGTAACAAGGAAATACAACATTTTAAAGAGCAATTACCATAATCAAATTCCTTGAAATCCGAGATAGTAGGTTCAACATTATTAGAAGTTGAGGATTCTCCAATCTCTCTTTTACCAAATTTAGCATTAAGATCTAAAGACTCCAAATTCTTGGGACGCCTTCTAGGCAAAGTTAATTTATTATTAGTCCCATAATCATCAAAACTCATATTGCAAAACATAGATCTAATAGGAGACGCATCAATAACTTTAAGATCCTCATCATTATTTTCACGGAAACTAGAAGAACACGCTTTTATAAAGCTATCTTTCTTAGCACGCAATCTAGCGGTTCTTTCCTTGCACTCGTCAATGAAAATTCTCATCACTTTGAGAGACTCATTGATATCATGCTTAGGAGGAGAAGGTCTAAGTTTAAGAGAATCAACATCAAGCGAAAGTCTATCAACGTTCCTAGCCAAATCATCAACTTTGAGCAATTTTTCTTCAAGCAAAGCATTAAAATTCTTTTGAGAAATCATAAATTCTTTCACATTATTCTCAAAATCAGAGGGCGTCTTATTAAAATTACCATAAGAATTATTGTAGGAATTTCCATAATTATTAGAGGAATTACTAGGGAACGGTCTAGCATTAAAATTCCCTCTATAAGCATTGTTTCCAAAACTATTCCTACCAACAAAATTCACATCCGTATATTCATTATTATTCTCAATCAAGGAAGACAAAGGCATATCATTAGGATCAAGAGGAGTATTTTTAGTAGCAAACATCTTCATAAGTTCATCCATCTTTCCACTCAAAACATTGATTTCTTCTATAGCATGCACTTTTTTACTAGAAGATCTTTCGGTGTGCCATTGAGACTAATTAGCCATAATATTATAAAGAAGTTTTGTAGCATCTCCTAACGTGATTTCCATAAAGGTGCCTCCCGCGGCCGAATCTAAGAGATTTCTAGAAGCAAAGTTCAAACCGGCATAAAATTTTTGTATGATCATTCATAAATTCAAACCATGAGTAGGGCAATTGCGAAGCATCAATTTCATTCTTTCCCAAGATTAGGCAACATGCTCATGATCAAGTTGTTTAAAATTCATAATGTCGTTCCTAAGAGTGATGATCTTAGCGGGAGGAAAATACTTAGAGATAAAAGCATCTTTACACTTGTTCCAAGAATCAATACTATTTTTAGGCAAAGACGAAAACCAAACTTTAGCACGATCTCTAAGTGAAAACGGAAATAACTTCAATTTGACAATATTGTTATCCGTATCTTTCTTCTTTTGCATATCACACAAATCAACAAAAATGTTTAGATGAGTAGCGGCATCTTCACTAGGAAGGCCGGTGAATTGATCTTTCATAACAAGATTCAGCAAAGCAGCATTGATTTCACAAGACTCAACATCATTAAGAGGAGCAATCGGAGTACTAAGGAAATCATTATTATTGGTACTCGAGAAATCACACAATTTGGTATTATCTTGCACCATGGCAACAAGTAATCCAACACACAAGCAAACAGAAAAAGGCAAGCGGAAAAGAGAGGAGGAGATTAGGAAAGAGAGGGCGAATAAAATGGCAAGGGTGAAGTGGGGGAGAGGAAAACTAGAGGCAAATGGCAAATAACGTAAATGCGAGGGAGATAGGTTTGTGATAGGTACTTGGTATGTCTTGACTTGAGCGAAGACCTCCCCGGCAACGGCGCCAGAAATCCTTCTTGCTATGTCTTGAGCTAGCGTTGGTTTTCCCCGAAGAGGAGAGGGTGATGCAGCAAGCGTAGCGTAAGTATTTCCCTTAGTTTTTGAGAACCAAGGTATCAATCCAGTAGGAGGCTCCTACAAAGTCCCACGCGCCTACACAAACAAACTGAGAACTCGCAACCAACGCAATAAAGGGGTTGTCAATCCCTTCACGGCCACTTGCGAAAGTGAGATCTGATAGAGATAGTATGATAAGATAAATATATTTTTGCTATTTTATAATATAGATGCAAAAAGTAAAGATGCAAATAAAAGTAGATTGAAAGCAAATATGATAAGAGATAGACCCGGTGGCCATAGGTTTCACTAGAGGCTTCTCTCGAGAGCATAAGTATTACAGTGAGTGGACAAATTACTGTCGAGCAATTGATAGAAAAGCGAATAATTATGAGGTTATCTAGGCATGATCATGTATATAGGCATCACATCCATAACAAGTAGACCAACTCCTGCCTGCATCTACTACTATTACTCCACACAACGACCGCTATCTAGCATGCATCTAGAGTATTAAGTTCATAAGAATAGAGCAACGCATTAAGCAAGATGATATGATGTAGGGATAAACTCATGCAATATGATATAAACCCCATCTTGTTATCCTCGATGGCAACAATACAATACGTGTCTTGCAACCCTTTCTGTCACTGGGTAAGAACACCGCAAGATTGAACCCAAAGCTAAGCACTTCTCCCATGGCAAGAAAGATCAATCTAGTAGGCCAAACCAAACCGATAATTCGAAGAGACTTGCAAAGATAACGCAATCATACATAAAAGAATTCAGAGAAGATTCAATTAATATCCATAGATAAATCTGATCATAAACTCACAATTCATCGGATCTCGACAAACACACCGCAAAAAGAGATTACATCGAATAGATCTCCACAAGAGAGGGGGAGAACATTGTATTGAGATCCAAAAAGAGAGAAGAAGCCATCTAGCTGATAACTATGGACCCGTAGGTCTGTGGTAAACTACTCACAACTCATAGGAGGGGCAAGGATGTTGATGTAGAGGCCCTCCATGGTCGATTCCCCCTCCGGCAGAGTGCCGGCGAAGGCTCCAAGATGGGATCTCGCGGATACAGAAGGTTACGGTGGTGGAAATTGTGTTTCGTGGTGCCCCCGAATGTTTTCGGGGTCTGTAGGTATATATAGGAGGAAGAGGTACGTCGGTGGACACTCGAGGGTCCCATGAGACAGGGGGCGCGCTCTACAGGGGGGGCGCCCTCCTATCTCGTGGAGGCTCCGGCTATTTATTGACTTGCACTCCAAGCTCTTCGGATCTTGTTCGTTCCAAAAATCACGTTCCCGAAGGTTTCATTCCATTTGGACTCCATTTGATATTCCTTTTCTTCAAAATACTGAAATAGGCAAAAAAAAGAGCAATATGGGTTGGGCCTCCGGTTAGTAGGTTAGTCCCAAAAATGATAATAATGTATAAAATAAAGCCCATAAACATCCAAAATAGGTAATATAATAGCATGGAACAATCAAAAATTATACATACGTTGGAGACGTATCGTTGACCCGCAAAACGCGTTTGCGGTTCCACGAAGATCGCGTTTGCGGGTCGAAAACTAGTGCGGCCGAACAAAACCCATATCTAAACCTGCATAATTTAAAAAAACACTTTCGCGGGAGAAATTGCACAAACATAGTTCATCACATGATCAACAAACTACAAGCATAGTTATAGTACATACTAAGTTAAAGTAGTACTAGAGGGGTCAGATCCGACGGCGGCGAGGTCGCGGCAAATGGACGACGACGTGGAGAAGCCAGATGCTCAATCCTCCTCGCCGGAGCTGCACAGGTCGACGTACACAGTCATCTGCTCCACGCGGATGCGGTGCCACTCCTCGGCCTTCTCCTTGGCGGCAAGGTTGGCGGCGACTGCCTCCCGCAACTGGAGAGCTTCAAGCTCCTCGGCGTGGCGCTGGCGCTCCGCCTCCTCGCGCATGCTCCGCTCGGCGACGGCGGCCGCAATGGCGTCGACGTCGGTGACGTAGTCTTCCGGCCCGATGACTCCATGACGGCCGAGCGGGGCGGGCTCTGTCGGTGTCAAAAACGGCGGATCTCGGGTAGGGGGTCCCGAACTGTGCGTCTAAGGCTAATGGTAACAGGAGGCTGGGGGCACGATGTTTACCCAGGTTCGGGCCCTCTCGATGGAGGTAATACCCTACTTCCTGCTTGATTGATCTTGATGATATGAGTATTACAAGAGTTGATGTACCACGAGATCGTAGAGGCTAAACCCTAGAAGCTAGCCTATGATTATGATTGTTGGTGTCCTATGGACTAAACCTTTCGGTTTATATAGACACCGGAGAGGGCTAGGGTTACACAGAGTCGGTTACAGAGAAGAAGATCTACATATCCGAATTGCCAAGCTTGCCTTCCACGCAAAGGAGAGTCCCATCCGAACATGGGACGAAGTCTTCAATCTTGTATTTTCATAGTCCAATAGTTCGGCCAAAGTATATAGTCTGGCTGTCCGAGGACCCCCTAATCCAGGACTCCCTTAGTAGCCCCCGAACCAGGCTTCAATGACGATGAGTCCGGCGAGCAAAAATTGTCTTCGGCATTGCAAGGCGGGTTCTTCTCCAAATCCAGAGTACCTGTTGTAGCGAGTAGTGTCCGGCTTCCCATTAACATTGTACTCCTCGGCTTCTGTGCTTCAATAATGGTTATCTCCACGTGTCGAGTGAATACGAGAAGTCGGGGCATTTTTACATTTGCCACCTTGACCATGTAAGTAAATCGTCTATTTAAAGAGACGGGGATCCTCAGATACGAATCACACCATCCTCCCCTCAGCAAGCATCTCATCAGAGTGCGCTCGGAAGAAACCATCCAATCATGGCTGGCCGTCGCAGCTCCTCCTCTTGCTCCCGTAGCACTAAGCCAGGTGATTGGGAGAAGTGTTCTGTTCCCCATAGCCGATTAGTAGAGTTGCAGACCCAGGGGTTTCTCCCGCCTGCATACATGGTCCCCGTCTGAGTCAGACTAGCCACCTATAATGGCGAGGAGCAAGCAGAGAGCTTTCCCAACCCATCCGAGGGGAGCGGGTATGCCTTGTCCCTTATTTGCTGAGGGGACTCGGGTTTCCAATCCACCCATTCCTCCGCGGGCTCCTGGAGTTCTATGGCCTCCAGTTGCATAATTTTACCCCTGCCTCCGTACTGCACATCGCAGGTTATGTTGCCTTTTGCGAGCTATTTCTGGGCTGCGAGGCTCATTTCGAGCTATGAAAGAGGCTATTCTGCCTCATCCCTCGTAATCAAGAGGGATCAATATATCAAGTGGGCGGAGCCGAAATATGGCGCGTCGTCGAGACCGGATACTTGTTCGGCACTCCAAAGAAGGCATCCGAAGACTGGCCCTCGGAGTGGTTTTATGTAGAGGACGTTCCCCTTCCGGACCCAATTCGGACGGGCCTTCCTGAGTTCAGTAATGCTCCGCTGAAGAAACGCCAAAGCTGGCGCTCGCGGAGCCCCCAGGAGGAAGATAATAGAGAAGTCCTTTACCTGATGGGCAGGATAAAAACACTGGCCAAATCAGAATTCACAATAATCAAAGTTATGTCAATATGCATAATGCGGGGGGTGCAGCCACTTCAATATCGGGGGAAACCCATGTGGCACTTCAACGAAGAAGACGATGCTACCCGCTATGGTCGTAAAGGTCCGGACTCCGCCGCCGCTCTGGCGAAAATACTGTCCGACTTATACCAGGGAGAAGAAGAGGAGTTCCTCCGTATTAAGCCATGGGATGGATTTTTTATGTACAACCCCCCAAGCTGGGTGAGCTGCTATCCTTTACTCAACTCCATTCACTCCCGCATTCTTTATCATAAATACTTACCCTGCCAATTCCTAGCAGGAACTGAAAAAGGCCGTAAGGGAGATTCACATCCCCTCTCCACAGCTAGAGGACCCTGACCGGGCCCTCGACCCCGGACTTGAAGAAAATCCATACATATCTGTGGAGCTTGTCGACGGGACATTTTACCAGGCAAGCCGTGACGGCACCTTGGTGGCCATCATCTCCGACTATCCTGGACTGCTCCCTGTGTCAAATGTAAGTAAAACAGAAATCCTAGCTTCCGAAAAGGATCCCTTCCTTATGCCTTACCCCGTGCACATATATTGTACTATATAGAAACGGCTACCGGAGGCCGTGGCGAGCCCACGGGGGCTCATCAGCAAAGGGCACCCAAGCCGGGCAGGCTTAAGAGGAAGGTGGTTAGGATTGAGACGTCGTCACAGAGGTATAATTTAAAACTTGATCCGTGATTATCGTCTTTGAAATGTAATAGCGTCCATTGTGTCCTGGCAAAAAGGGTAGTCGCCGGACTATGTCCGGAGACCCTGCCAACCACTCCTCTACTAGCTGGATACCAGAACCGGCCTCAAGGGCGGAGGCTAACATGGGGACAACGCCGAATTATCCTCCTGCAGAGGATGCAGATAGGATCTCCGCTACGAATTCCGAAGTGGAGAGCGCCATGAATCACCGGCGCCGACGGGCCGTACTCCGCGACGCTAGTTTCTTCGAAGAGGCATTTAATGCCTTCAACTCAGGAGACGCGTACATCCGACCTGCTCAAGACGGGCTCGCTAGAGCCACGGACCACTATGTAAAGGATATACGGGTAAGAAAATTTGATAAGTATGTATATCAGTAGCCCTTGAGACTTGAAACAGTTGGCACAACTGATTTAAGGATCATTGTATGTATAGGTTCTTGTAGAGAAGAATACCCATTTATCTCAAGAGCTAGAGGAATGCAAGGCCCAGCTGAGGGCCGCAGTTGCCAAAATAGAGGAATCCAAGAAGGCCTCATCTGGTAATACTTGTCTCAATCAAAGAGAATGTAAGTGCGTACACCAGTTAATATTCGGCATGCTTTACAAATCAAACAATAGATTCCACAGACAATCCCGAAGAGAATCTGAAGATCGTACGAGAGGATGAGCCGCAAGCTCGAAGACAGCTAAAGGCTGGCGAGCGTGTGCTTACACAGGTTAGGCGGGAGGAAAACGATCTCCAAGATGCCAATATCCAGCTGGGCGTCGAATTAGCAGATGTTCGGGCCCAGCTTGCTGACTCCGTGAAGGAGAATAGGAGGCTTCGACGCGACATTTATGGTAAGTGCTTAAACGAACCGTTGTACAGTTCAGCGAAGAAACGAGTTAACAAAGTTATGTCTGTAGGTATGCTGACAGACCGTCCTGAAGAGGAAATGCCCGGATCTGCAGGCGATCTTCTACAAGAGCTTGTGCAACTGCATGAACGAGTTCAGCAGGTGATGTAGGGTATTGCCCAGGCCTTGTGGCCATCTGCTTCCCTGCCAGGAGGCATGGGGGAGCTTGTGGAGCTACTCAAGGGAGCACGGCGGCGCTTCTGATTATGGAAGATATCAGCCTGCCGATAAGGTGCAAGGGAAGCCTGGGCCGTGGTGAAGACGCGATACGCCAAGGCTGACCCGAACCACATGGCCGAGGTCGGACCTGTAGGGCCAGATGGGAAAGAGATCCCAGTAAGTCTGGTATATGACCAAGTAGAATTAGCCGCAAAGTATTCCCAATAGGATTGTAGGCTAGACAGCCTGTTGGATGGTATAGAAGAAGAATTTAGCCAGTCCAAGTGACTATGTACTTCAGTGGACGTATGTAGTCCCTAGCCGGATTGTAAATCATTTGTCTTGGTGGACCTTTTCGCTTCAGCCTCCGGACCCGACAGTCCGAAGTGTATCCGAATACCCACTCAGTTATGTAAAACCGGGGTACACGTGGAAACCAGGCATAGGGGTCATAAGTGCTTGAATAGACAAGTACCCAACTAGTTACGTTATATTACATGGATAGTAAGAAACATCTTCCAGAGAGAATAGTTCCGTTAAGAGTTCCTTTCCCTGGGTACGCATGCATTAATGTGCATGTCTGAACTGCGAACAGAGACGCAGGATACAAAACATCTGGGGGTTTATGTTGTAATAGATAAAAAACATCTTTTGTTCACCAACCGAATATTCTCTTAAGAATGCTAGCTTTCGGCTTCACCCAGTCTGAGGTACACATCCGGCTGACCCAGCAGTAACAATCGCAGAGGTGCTCCCCTTATGCCCTAGCCGAATTAACGGGAACGTAGGGCATAAACACAAGAGCCAAGCAACCCAGCTTGGCCAAAACTTAAGTCATATCGATGCATATAATGGCGAAAAAAGGGCACATACGGAGAAGTTGCAAATGTGCACTAGGCATGAAGCCCGAAAAATAGTTATATTAAGCTTCTGTATAAGAAGCCCCCAGGTATAAGTAGCACGCATAGCGCAGCAAAATTGTGTAAACGTGTCACACTTTAAGCCTTCTAGAGCTATATAAAAAAAAGAAAGAAGAAAAAAGAGAGAGGAAATAATATAAAAGGGGCGGAGGTAAGGATACAAACACAGAGTCCGGCGCTTAGGCGTAGAATCTTTGGAGTCTGGCCGCATTCCATGGGTTCGGCTCTAATCGATTATCCGATGCATCACGCAGGCGGTACGCTCCTCCAGTGAGAACTTTATCAATGATTAAGGGACCCTCCCATTTGGGCTCGAGCTTGTCCTTTTTCTTCTCCGGTAAGCATAGAACGAGTTCGCCAATATTGTAAGTTTTAGCCTGCACTTCTCTGCTTTGATACCTTCGAGCCTGCTGCTGATAGAATGCGGAACGGGCTTTTGCTACATCGCGCTCCTCCTCCAGGGCATCTAGATTGTCCTGCCGATCGAGCTCGGCCTCTCTCTCTTCATACATGCGCACCCGAGGTGAGTCATGAATAATATCGCATAGCAATACCGCCTCTGCGCCATACACCATAAAGAATGGTGTGTATCCGGTAGTGCGATTTGGCGTGGTCTGCAGCCCCCATAGTACGGATTCGAGCTCCTCGACCCAGTGCGTATCCGATTCCTTCAAGGATCGCACTAGTCTGGGTTTGATGCCGCTCATGATAAGACCATTTGCACGTTCGACTTGACCATTTGTTTGGGGGTGATAGACAGAGGTGTAATCGAGCTTAATGCCTATATTTCCGCACCAAGTTTTCACCTCATCGGCTGTGAAATTTGAGCCATTATCAGTGATGGTGCTGTGGGGGACACCGTAACGATGCACAACCCCTGATATGAAGTCTATCACTGGTCTGGATTCGGCCGATTTAACTGGTTTGGCTTCTATCCATTTGGTGAACTTGTCCACCATGACCAATAAGTATTTTTTCTTATGGCTTCCCCTTTAAGGGGTTCGACCATATCAAGCCCCCACACCACAAAGGACCAAGTTATGGGGATTGTTTGGAGAGCGGTAGGGGGCATATGGCTCTGATTGGCAAAAAGTTGGCAACCGACGCAATGTTGGACAAGGTCCTGTGCATCTGCTCGGGCTGTTGGCCAGTAAAAAATTGTACTGAAGGCCTTGATTACAAGTGCCTAAGCTGCGGCGCGGTGGCCGCTGAGTCTGGCATGGATTTCGGCCAAGAGCTGTCGCCCTTCCTCTTTGGAGATGCATCTCTGGAGCACTCCGGTGGCACTTTTCTTATAAAGCTCTCCCTTGTGGACTTTGTAGGCTTTAGAGCGCCGCACAATGCAACGTGCTTCATTTTGGTCCTCAGGGAGTTCTTGCCTATTTAGGTAGGCTAAGAAGGGTTCTGTCCACGGGGCAATGACAGCCATAATCACGTGGGCAGAAGGTGTTATTTCGGTGGCAGAGCCTCCGATTACATCAGATGGTTCGGTATCTGGGGTTATATTCGGTTCCGGACTGGTATTTCCGGTCTCCCCTTCCCATACCACGGATGGCTTGAACAACCTTTCCAAGAAGATATTAGGTGGGACGGGGTCGCATTTAGCACTGATGCGGGCGAGGATATCCGCCGCTTGATTGTTTTCTCGGACCACATGGTGGAATTCGAGCCCCTTGAACCGAGCTGACATTTTAAGCACGGCATTACAGTAGGCCACCATTTTCAGATCCTTGGCATCAAAGTCTCCATTTATCTGAGATATTGTGAGGTTCGAATCCATGCACACTTCTAAGCGTTGGATGCCCATGGAGACTGCCATCCGAAGATCATGCAACAGAGCCTCGTATTCGGCTGCATTGTTGGAGTCTGTGTATAGTATTTGGAGTACATACTGAACCGTACCTCTGGTGGGGGATGTCAGGATAACACCCGCTCCCAATCCGGTCAGCATTTTTGAGCCGTCGAAGTGCATGATCCAGTTGGAGTATGCGTCGTACTCTTTAGGGAGTTCGGATTCTGTCCATTTGGCGACGAAGTCAGCCAGTACTTGTGACTTAATGGCTCACCGTGGTTTAGATGTTATGTTGAACGGGAGGAGCTTGATAGTCCATTTAGCAATCCGGCTCGTGGCATCGTGGTTATTTATTATATCGTTGAGTGGTACTTCGGAGGCCATCGTGATTGAGCACTCTTGAAAGTAGTGTCGTAGTTTCCGGGATGCCATGAAGACCGCGTATGCTCTCTTTTGATAATGTGGGTACCGAGACTTGCATGGAGTGAGGACAGTGGATACGTAGTATACCGACTTTTGAAGCGGGAACTTGTGTCCATCCGTTTCTTGTTCGACGACGAGCACTGCGCTTACAACCTGGTGTGTTGCGGCTATATATAATAGCATGGGTTCACCAGTATTTGGCGCAGTCAGGGTTGGATTGCTGGCCAAGAGGGCCTTTATTTCTTCCAGTCCGGCCATGGCTGCATCCGTCCACTCGAAGTGTTCGGTGCATCGAAGAAGGCGATAAAGAGGTAGTGTCTTTTCTCCCAATCGGGAGATAAAGCGGCTTAAGGCAGCCACACATCCAGTTAATTTCTGGATTTGCTTGAGGTCTGTTGGGGTAGCCAACTATGACAGAGCTCGGATTTTTGCCGGATTTGCTTCAATTCCTCTATTGGAAACGATGAAGCCTAGCAACTTTCCGACGGGTACACCGAAAACACATTTTCCCCGGTTGACCTTGATGTCATATGTTTGGAGGTTGTCGAACGTAAGCCTCAAGTCATCTATTAAAGATTCGATGTGTCTTGTTTTGATGACCACGTCGTCCACGTATGCCTCCACTGTTTTGCCGATTTGTTTTTCCAGGCATGTCTGAATCATGCGTTGATAGGTTGCGCCGGCATTTTTGAGCCCGAAAGGCATGGTCTTGAAACAAAAGGGGCCATATGGTGTGATGAATGCCGTTGCGGCTTGGTTGGACTCCGCCATCTTTATTTGATGGTATCCGGAGTATGCGTCGAGGAAACACAATGAGTCGTGTCCTGCGGTAGCGTCGATGATTTGATCAATGCGGGGAAGGGGGAAGGGATCCTTGGGGCAGGCCTTGTTAAGGTCCTTGAAATCGACACATAGGCGCCATGATTTGTCCTTCTTTAGTACCATCACTAGGTTTGCTAGCCAATCCGGATGTTTTATATCTCTGATGAATCCGGCCTCGAGTAACTTGGCTAGCTCTTCTCCCATGGCTTTTCTTTTAGGTTCTGAGAAGCGCCGAAGAGTCTGCTTGACCAGCTTGTATCCCTTCAGTATGTTTAGGTTATGTTCGGCCAGCCTGCGTGGGATGCCTGGCAAGTCTGAAGGATGCCAGGCAAATATGTTCCAATTCTCACGCAAGAACTCTCGCAATGCGACGTCTATTATGGGGTTCAGCTGTGTCCCAATGGAATCTGTTTTTGTAGGGTCCGTTGGGTGGACCTGGACTTTGATTGTCTCGTCCGCTAGTTTGAAAGAGGCGGACTTGGGTCGTTTGTCGAGTATCACATCGTCCCTGTCCACTGTGGCGCGCAGCGTGGTTAGTTCTTCGGCCGCAAGGGCTTCGGATAATGCCTCAAGAGCCAGCGCGGCGGTTTTATTTTCGGTGCGGAGTGCGACGTCCGAATCACTAGCTAGAGTGATGATTCCATTGGGCCCAGGCATTTTGAGCTTCATGTACCCGTAATGGGGTATAGCTTGAAAGCTCGTGAATGCGTCTCGCCCTAAAAGGGCGTGGTATCCGCTACTGAACGGTGCCACTTGGAATGTGATTTCTTCGGACCTATAATTCTCCGGCGTGCCGAATACCACATCTAGTGTGATTTTTCCCGCACATCGTGCCTCCCGACTAGGGATGATTCCCCTGAAGGTCGTGCTGCTTCGCTCAATGCGGCTCTTGTCTATTTCCATCTTGTTGAGGGTCTCCTTGTAGACGAGGTTTAATCCGCTGCCGCCGTCCATGAGCACTTTAGTAAGCCGGAAGCCATCCACGATTGGACTAAGGACCAAAGCGGCTGGTGCCCGAACTGTTCGGAATTGAGGTTCGTCACTGGCATTGAAAGTTATAGCCGTGTCGTTCCATGGATTTATTGCTGCAACGTGGCAGACTTCGGCGAGGCTGCGGAGTGCTCGCTTACGCCTATTATTTGAGGCGAAAGTCTCGAAGACTACCAGTACCGTATTGTTATGTTCGGCGGGGTGTTGCTCTACGGTATGGTTGATGAGGAGATCCTCCCGCTCTTCGCTACCTGCCGGAGTATCCAACATGCTCTAAGGCTATGTGTTGGTATGGTATCTGGTGTGCTATAAATTTTGCATGGCTCGTTGAGCCATTCCTCCAATACGGTTCCACGCCCTGTAGAGGGCCTTGGTTTTTTGGTAATTGAATTGGGTGACTTGTGAGAGTTTACCCTTTTAGTTCGGATGAAGGGTTTAACAAGAGCCGGAGGATCCCAGAATTTTGTTTGGGTTTTCCAGGCGCTTTCCATCGCACAATACTTTTGTACGATGGCCGCCAAGTCAGCAAAGTGTACTATGTCACGGCGACTTATGGCGTTGAGGATTCCCTTGTCCGTGCAATTTTTGCAAAAGAATGAGATTGCGTCTTCCTCGCGACAGTCCTTAACCTTGTTCATTACAAGGAGGAATCTGGCCCAGAAGTGATGTACTGTCTCTTGGGGCTCTTGTCTGATGTGGGAAAGATTGCTTGTATCTGGTGGGTGGGTGGATTTAAGTCCAAACCCTGACCCGATCTGAGACCCGGGGGCAGAGAAACCTCCTATCTTGGCAGCTCGAGCTCCAGGAGGTTGCCCAATTTTTCTGGCCCGCCGCCCGATTCTAAGTTCGGGGTTTGGGCCATGTCCTCCCGCGAACGAGTGTCCGGCTCGGAGAGCTCGGAAATCCGGACATAGTTCGTCCTCAAAATAGAGGGAGAATCAATGCGTTGCTCTTCCACTCGCTATCTGATGGGTGGCCGGTGGAGAGTTAATCTCCCTTTGGTCGGGTTTAAGCCCAATCCGATCATAGTCCGTAGCGACACCCAGAGCGGCGATGCAATCCAAGAGCTCATTCATGGAAGAGACCTCCATCGGATCCATCTGTTCGGCAAGTTCTGAGTTGATGTGGAGGCTATTTTTGATGACCCGAGAAGTCATCGTCGGTGCGACAACCGATCGGGCGGTCATGACGAAGCCGCCTAGTCGGAGAGTTTGGCCTAGGGCCAGGGCTCCCCCAGAGGTGATGTTGTCCTTGACAACGAGGCGAGCCATCAAACCTTACCATGACGACACAGTGGAACTCTCAATGAAAGCACCAATGTCGGTGTCAAAACCAGCGGATCTCGGGTGGGGGGTCTCAAACTGTGCGTCTAAGGCTAATGGTAATAGGAGGCTGGGGACACAATGTTTACCCAGGTTCAGGCCCTCTCGATGGAGGTAATACCCTACTTCCTGCTTGATTGATCTTGATGATATGAGTATTACAAGAGTTGATCTACCACGAGATCCTAGAGGCTAAACCCTAGAAGCTAGCTTATGATTATGATTGTTGGCGTCCTACGGACTAAACCCTCTGGTTTATATAGACATCGGAGAGGGCTAGGGTTACACAGAGTCGGTTACAGAGAAGGAGATCTACATATCCGAATTGCCAAGCTTGCCTTCCACGCAAAGGAGGGTCCCATCCGGACACGGGACGAAGTCTTCAATCTTATATCTTCATAGTCGAACAGTCCGACCAAAGTATATAGTCCGGCTGTCCGAGGACCCCTAATCCAGGACTCCCTCAGGCTCCTCGGGCTCCTCCTTCACGGGGACGAAGGCGAACGCGTCCGGCTCCTCCGGCTCCTCCTCGTCCTCCGACCACTCCCTCTTCACGGGGAGAAGGCCCGCACCGGAGGAGGAGGAGCTCCCAACATACGAGGACCTCATGGACGAGGAGGACGCGCGCCGGTGGTCGTACTCCGTCGTCTCGCTCCGCTGGAAGCTCGCCGGCGGCGACAGGCCGCGGTTGGTCCACTTCCAGGCCCCGCGCTTCCGCGCGCCGTCGGACCGGACCGCGCCGCTCGCGCTCTGGGTCCCTTACGCCGTCGGATCTACTGCTAGAGCTGCGTTCGGAGCTCCACATTCGGCCCCACATGGCGGGTGAAGGCGGGGCGGGTGGTCGCCGACGGCGAGAAATGTGGAGAGGAGGAAGGGGAATCGCATGGCTCAGCGGCGGCGAGGGATAGGGGTTGGACCCGCAAATGAGTCGCGGAACCGCGGTTATAGCGGTCGGGATGTGCGGTTTGCGCGCCGCGGCAAAAAAATTGCGGGCCGGGCGAGTATGCGGACTCTGTTCTGGCCGGAAAAATGGGCCGAGCCCGCATACTCGCCAGAATTTTGCGGGTTTCCGTTTTTTGCGG
>NC_041385.1:87260342-87275739 GCF_002162155.2 Triticum dicoccoides
CACGTCGTGCAGGGAAAAGTGGTCGATAAAAGTGAAAGGATCCGCCGGTGGATTTCAAGTGTTTCCCAAATTCAACTTATACAAAGATAGCTAGTTAGTGGATTTTGGGATGACTTTGGATTATATTTTGCCTGTGTTTGTTCTAACTCCGTGTAAATCTTGGATTCTACTACAAAATACAAACTGGAATTTTGAGGAGGAATCAATGTTTGTAGGGATCATTATTCATACAGAAATTGTCCAAGGTCCTGAAGTAAACTTATTTACTCCCCTCAGATAATTTTGCCATTTATTATGACAGTATAACTGAGCCTAATCCCAGTCCTCTCACGCCTTCTCCATTTCTGGCCGTCGGATCTCACACCAGAGTCAGTTTTGGTCATTGGATTGTGATGTTATTCCACGTTTTACTGCTAAATGGGCCGACTGTCCTGAAAGGCATCTACTCCGGTGGAAAAATCGCTGGATTCTGGTTAACTGGGCCGGCCACCAGGCGAAACCCACGTACCCCTTCGACCCATCTCTCACGGTGCCTCGTCAACCCTAATGGAAAAGGCACCCACGCAGTCTACCGAGGGGATGGCAAAAGCGCATGGCGCGGCGGCGGCCTTATCCCCCGACGGCGGGTACACGTCGGACACGCACGACGAGGGCCGACCACAAGAAGAAGGAGATGGTGGACGATTCGCCGCCACCTACCCAGGTCCCAATTCAGTTGGTCGCCACAACTCCCCGAGCGACCGCATCAGCGAGTGGGTTAGTAGCATTGACGGCGAGAGCCTCTGCATCACCGAGGACGAGGACGTCGCTGTCGACGACCAGCGCAAGGACCTCACCGACTACCTGCCCGCCCAAGCTCCATCGAGGCCGGGGAGGCGTCAGGTAATAAGGGCCAGGGAGTACAGAAAAGGGCGAGCGGCCATGTCGGTCATGCCAAGAAGCGAGAGGCCATGCAGGTACGATGATTCACTACTCCTATTCTTCTGCATCTCGCTAACTTGCAATTCTTGATTCCTTTGTCCGTTGCCTTTGAATCTGATGTGCCGATTGGATTGCCGCAGGAGGCCAGGAAGGCCACAAGTGAGACATCCAGGTTGACTTCGCCATGCGGGTCGCGCTGCATATTCGTCCCATTGCCGGCAAATCATTCGTCAGCTGGGAAGGTCAGCAAGCAGGTAATGCCTTACGCTTTCTGTTGCTCATTTTCCATTTCATTTCTTGATCAGCGTTCGCGTCACCACTTCAGAATGCTGTTCTCTGAAGCTTATCTTGTCTTCTTTGTACTCAAATATTTTTTTTGAGTACGCCATTATATTATTTCTTAGATGTTTGATCGACCGAGTAGATACTTTTGGAGAAAAAACTGACTCGTCCGAAACTTATTATCTCCCCGGTGTACTTAAATTTTGGTAACATGTGCACTTCACAATTATATTAGTAGAAGCATCGCTCATATTAGTACTTTATAAGTACATACTCTCCAATTCACCACGCCTGAACATTTTGATCGGTGTATCCTGATAATTTCTTAGCTTTGTGATCGATCAACATATAGTTTAGAAGCCAAATGTACTGTTATCTGAAGCTTATTATCTCATCGGTGTAATTAGCATGCTGATGATTGTACTCTCCAGCTCTCCAGGCTTGAACATTTTGGTCAGTGTAACCTGATCATTTCTTAGCTTCTTCATAGTTGATTAGACCATCAGATGCTACATCACCGATTTTCATCAATGGTTTGACCGGAGCTAAAATGGTTTGCTTTTTTGTTCTCAGGTTCAACAGCTCGATGGTCAATGCCAATCATTGGGATTCCATGGATGCCATACAATACATGTACATATTTGATCATATCTCCTGGAACTGATCAACCTCCGTAGAAGCCAACAATGTGGAGCAGTGCCCCTGTAGCCAGTACGGTAATTAGCCAAATACACTCGAATATAAATCCTAAAACACATGGTAAAATACTTAGCAAACAAAGTTATTTATTTTTCCGGTAAACTACTACAGTATCATTTTCCAATTTCAGGTATGCATATTGTATTATTGCATGAAATCAGTGAGAAGCGATCTCACACCAAATATGATTAAATTTCACAAATAATCCCAAATATGATTAAATTTGACAATTTGTGCTTACCCCTTTGTTGGGGCTTGTAGGATTATTGTGATAGACTAAATGTAGAATTCTCTTGCGGGTGAAAATATGTGTTGTACAAATGTTATCAAGTATTTGTAGTGCCTATTTTTATCGTTTGAAATATATTATTTTTTCCATGATATTTCTATTTTTGAGATTTTGTGACAGGGGCCTTTGCGAGAGAACTTTTTCTAGGAACCAAAAGTCGTCACGATCAATCACAACATGTATCCAACTATCCATCAACCAGCCTAGAGACTCGTGCACTTGAGACCCAAACATGAACCAGCTACAAGTCCATCAGACCTAAGAAAAAAGATCAACACACTGCTTTCTTGCAATCCAATAGGATTCCTCTCTTCAATTACATACCATGATATGTAAAATGAAGGAAACAAGCACAAGAGGCAAGAAAGCACAACACCACTCCAAATAATTGTACACAATTATATACTACATATTACTTCTATCCCTGAAAATTATAGAGCCAAATTAGACGGGCGCCGCAACACGCGCCATCAATGATCTAGTTGTTCATCAAACCCACTAGGGTATAATGGAGACGCCAGTGCATGTTTTTTTCCCACGGTTTCACTAGTAGAAAAAGGGTCAAATGTGAAGCACAATAGTGCCGGTTGGAATTTCAGCCGGCATTAATGTGTACACTAGTGCCGGTTCGTGGCGGCGATCAAATATGTTAATGTTTAGTTGAACTAGTTGAATTAATATATAGAACGAACTAGTTTATTTTTAGTAAATGTTTAATTAGTTGGACTAATTGAATTAATATAACTAGTTTATTTTTAGTAAATGCTTAGTTGAACTAGTTGAATTAATATATATAACTAGTTTATTTTTAGTAAATGCTTAGTTGATCTAGTTGAATTAATATAATAACTAGTTTATTTTTAGTAAATATAATGCTTAGTTGAACTAGTTGAATTAATATATAGAACTAGCTAGTTTATTTTTAGTAAATGCTTAGTTAAACTAGTTGAATTAATATATAGAACTAGTTTATTTTTAGTAAATGCTTAGTTGAACTAGTTGAATTAATATATAGAACTAGCTAGTTTATTTTTAGTAAATGCTTAGTTAAACTAGTTGAATTAATATATAGAACTAGTTTATTTTTAGTAAATGCTTAGTTGAACTAGTTGAATTAATATATAGAACTAGTTTATTTTTAGTAAATGCTTACTTTGAACTAGTTGAATTAATATAACTAGTTTATTTTTAGTAAATGTTTAGTTAAACTAGTTGAATTAATATACAGAACTAGTTTATTTTTAGTAAATGCTTAGTTGAACTAATTGAATTAATATAACTAGTTTATTTTTAGTAAATGCTTAGTTGAATTAACAGAAGTAGTTGAATTAATTGAATTAATAAGTGTTTAATGTTTCGCCTAATATGAACATAGGAAATGTCGTCTGACGACGGAAAAAATTTCATTATGTGCGAATACTGTGAAGACCAGCACGGCCAATGCGATAGAAATTTCCTTGTTGATGGTAGGTGATTCAGCATCAAGCTGGATGAGACTTTCGAATTCGATACAGTAAGTCACAACGACAAATCTGTTTTCGTAATTAAGCATGACTTATATATGCTTTATTTGCCTGACTTATAATTTTTAATTTTCACTATTCTACTAGCGCATCCCCTGCCATGCAAGAATTTTTGTCTTGGATAAGATAGGTTTCAAAGATATGGAAACTATGGAGGTAAAGAGAGCTTACCTAAAAACTGAGCATGATGGTTATACTTTCAACGTCAAAGTATACAATGCACACACGTACACCTATTTTGAATGCAAAATTTGGCAAGCACTATGCAAGGCTTATGCATTTGAGCCTGGTATGGTTATCACCTTTGATATTCGTCCGGAAGATGATATTGAAAGTAATAGAGACATATGGGTCGATGTGCAGACGCCTTCAGTTCTACCATTATGTGAGTTCTTCTCAACTATATTTTTGTCTTTAATATTGCTTATTCAAAAATAACTGACAACTAATTTCTATTGACAGCTTATCTCCATTCAACCAAACATGTCCGGCGCTTGGTAGACAGGACCTACTATTGTCCCGGCGCTGAACTAAACTGTGAGGAGATAAGTCATTATGTTTCATGGCTTGAGGATCTTCATACTGTGAAGACAAATTTTCTTCCTGCACTTAGAAATGTTAGTACTCAAAACGTGCGACCAATAGTGATGGTATTGAACTACGGTCACATCTATTTAGGAATGATGGTAAGATATTTACTATTTGTCCTCAGTGCATATTTTGCATACATATTTTTTTGCTAAACTTTTCATTGCTAAGTATATTAATTAAGTACTATATGATGTTCTTCAACAGGGACTCCCGATGACAGTTGTGCCTCAGGGGATCGAGACTAAAGGTCAGATGTTAATTGTTAGCTTAAGGCCAAGATATCCTGCATTGCACATCAAGATTTCTAGAAGCGATGAATGCTTAATAGTGAAAGATTGGAGGAAAATTGTTAATGATCGCAGAGAAGTACTAGGGGGCAGCAATGAGAAACGCAGCCCACGATTAGGAGACAGGTTCATCGGCATGCTCCAGTATGATCAATCAGGAGAGCTATACATGTTCTATGCTATTTTACTAGAGAGAGTAGCTAGCAGGAGTGATTTAGCTAGTTCTTCATACTGCTCTTAAGTGATTTGCTTTTGTGGTGTTATATATGAACGCTTATAATATCATGACAATCATGTTGAACTCGATGATTGGTTCTACTAGAAATTCTATATATATATATATATATATATATATATATATATATGCATAATGTGTACAATGTGTAGTATCGTAAAATACCAGCAAACGAAAAAGAATTAAAATGAAAACACAAAATTAAATGAAAAAGAAATCATAAAACTAAAAAAAACCCAAACCTTATAGTACCGGCTAAAGGGCTCCAGCCCCCTGGAGCTGGCTCGTGCCACGTGGTTTCCCTTTAGCACCGGTTCGTGCTGAATCGGTACTAAAGGGGGGGCCTTTAGTGCCCACACTTTAGTGCCGGTTACGGAACCGGCACTAAAGGGCCTTACGAACCGGTGCTATTGCCCGGTTCTGCACTAGTGTTTGTTTACTCCCCTCTGATTCATGTCTCAATAGTGCATTTTTTCCTCTGTTTTTTCCTTTTAAGTGATTTGTTTATGTTTATTTTCTTTCTTTATTTTATGTGTTCTTTCCCTGCCTTTTGTCGTTTCTTTCTCTTTTTTGGCAATATATCCCTTGAAACTATAATTCACTGAAAGTCTTAAAACTTTCATGTCGTGTGTCCGATCACCTCTTGACACGAAAATTGCAACTCGTTGAAAATCTTTAACTTTCATGCCATGTGTCTCATCACCTCTAGACATGTGCGACTTGTGCGGAGAAGCATAATACCCCCTCGGCCCGAGAAAGCTTGTCTCAAGCTTATCCCTCAAATGGTTGTATTTATCACTAACTTGATGCTAGATACATTCATTTGAGGGACAAACTTTTTCGGACAGAGGGAGTACATTTTTTATCGGCAACCCCTTGAAGTGATCGAGGCAGTGTGCTTGTCAAGTCTCATCTCTCGTGGCCACTAACAAAATCCCAAACCTTTGTTCCCGAACACTTAAAATGAGGAACACAAGTTAAGTTGGACTTTTTTATTTTCTCATTTCTCCTTCTCTTTTTCTTTTCTGCAAACATATATAAACATCATCAAAGATAAACAAACATTTAAAAATGGTTTTCTCAACATCACATATATACTTTTAAAACAAAATTATCTTGAAACCACATGATTACAGCAGAATATGCATGAAACACTTTTTAAATTACAGTAGCAATTTTAAAAAATGTTTCAAGACAGTTTAATTACACATACATTATTATACTTACATTTTTTGAAATTGCATTTAACACACTCTAAGTATATGAACATTTTTTAAAATGTGTCCAACACTCCTTTAGTTACATGGACATAATGTGTAGAACACTTTTTAAATTACAGGAACATTTCTAAGTATAATAAATTTTATTAAATGCATCGAACAATTTTCTAATGACATGATCATTTAAAAAACTGTGAAGACAATTTTTAATAGCAGGAATAGTTTTCTAAATGCATGTTGAAAAAGTGCATTGTACACTTTAATTCCATGAATACTTTTAAAACATGGCAGACATTTTTATTAAGAACATTAAAAAAATGACTTTAACACTTTTTAAATTACATGGACATATTACAATACATGAACGTTCTCAAACCAAAGGAAGGTTAGCTAAAATGCATTGAACACTTGTCTTAACAACATGAATGTTAGTAATACCATCGAATACATTTTTAATTACATGAACATTTTCCGAATTACATTAAAAATGCATTGTACACTTCAATTAAATTATATCTTTTTAAACATGCCAAACACTTTTTGTAACTAGTATGCGTGCACTCGCAATGCGCGTCTTTACGTTGTAAAGTGATATTTGGCAAAAATAAGTCATGAAAATGCCTGGAGAAATGGTTCAAGACAAATGATCATTGTGCATGTACGGCAGCATAAACAAAATACTCCAAATTAGCATAAGAAAGCTTGTCGTTCTTATGACAGTAACTATCACATGGATATGTAATTTGCACAAAAATTAGAGTATCTATTGCAAAATATATATAGATAAACCTGGGTACATATGAACTCACCTTGGAAGACACATTTCTAAATCCTAAAAAAAAGTTACACGTGTGCATCTTCTTGTTCTATGTGCGCATGTAAAAAAAAAGGCAAAATAACTTGTCGTGAAACGCTATATAGAAGCACTGTAATTTGCCTTTTATGTAAAGACAAAACAAAAAGACATTAAAACTCGTGCATATATTTTACAAAGATGACACGTTTATTTTTTTTTATTTTTTGACATTTTCACACGTGTTCAGAATGCTTTTTTTAAACGGGTTGATACCTATGTACCTAGGTTCATTCACCTCAAAAAAAAATCTACCTAGGTTCATGTAGTGCCTAATCTACATATGAATATGTTTTACTGTTACGTTTACTACAACTTTTCACCCAGAAATTGGCGCGAAACAGTGAGGTTCATATGTGCGCTATGCACTGGTTTGATTTATTTACCTTTTATTTTATTTTATCATTTTCTTTTCACCTCCTGTCAGACTTAGTGGTACAGATCCCACTTGTGTATCCAACCACACGTGCCATGTAGCTCTGCGGGCGTCTTTAGTAAAACAATTTGCACTGCTCCAGGCGATTTGAATATGGCGCGGTGACTGTTCGCTCCAAAGAGCTGACACGCAGTGCGGTCGCTTACTCGGTGCTAGTAACACATAAATGTTTCTAGAGTGACCCAGATAACGCTGAACCCTACTGTAGCAGTGAATCCATGCATTATAAGCCGCTGGATGGAGCCGAATGAACGGCCAGGAATGCATTTTGATGCATGAATTCAAACTTTGAAAACTTTTTTTTTCGAAACGGAGGTAAAAGTTTTGCCTCATCAATTAATTAAGAAAAAGAGAATTGCCCAGTTAATTAACGAAAAACCGGGCGAAAACCAATACAAACGAAGGACGGACAAACTACTCACATGGCAAAAAACCCCACAACCGTACATGTGCCCCTCGCCAGACTCTCCGATTACCCAACACCCACAAACCTCGACATTGCCATACGCCATATGACCCCGACAAGAACACCTCGATATAAGACATCAAACACCTTCCAACCCACAACGATAACCCAATCCAAGAGGACGCAACTTTGAAAACTGATACACTATATAGTAGTATAGATATAGATATAGATTATATGAACACTATTATGTTTGTTTTCATCCCCTTCTGTTTCCATATACTGTGTTATGTAAAATAAGTAAATAATTTTTTATGCACAAATCATTCTCAATTGCACGCTGATCTTTTATTGTGTGTTAATCTTTTTTCAACGGCATTTTTAGTACAAACAATGAAGTTTGAAAACCCTAGAAAATAAAAATTAAGTTTTAAATGTGTGAACATTTTAAATGCATGTTCATCATTTCGAAAATAAAAATAAGTTGTTGACCATATTAATTCAAGCCAAATATTTTGTATATAAACAATGAATATTGTCAATATACACAAATCTTTTTGGAAAAAACTTGAAAATGCACAATGGATAGTTTTTAATATGCACCGGCACCTTTTTCCCATTTCATGATTATCATAAATATTTGTGTGATTTATTTAAAAAAGAGAGTAAAATAATAGTACGGGGAGGAAATAAAAGCTAAAAATTCGGATGAAAACCTTCCTTGAAAACCACATCCCCAAAAACTTGCACATAGGAGCTCCACGACCACTATGTATCCCTAGCAATGAGCGATACAGAGTACATGCATGGGAGGCCCTATTCAAAGCTTATTGTGTTTAGTAGGCGGCCAATCACAAAGGGCACTCTCCGTCCCGTGTTCATTAGTTCTTTTTTCTTTTCTTTTTCTTATGATTTTAGTTATGAAATCATGAAATTACTTATTATTTACAAAACCACTTATTTTTTTGAAAATAAATGAATATTTTTTTCAAATTGTAAACATTTTGAAATTCTACATTATTTTATTATTTTGTGTTTTTTCTTTAGGAAATCTATTTTTTATATAATTTTAGAACATTTATTAATGGTTCTGTTTTTATTCAAAATAATAATAATTTAAAACTGTAGAAAAATAAGAAAATAAAAAATCAAATAAATAACCTTTTAGTTGGTTCTCAAAACCAGTCAAAACCGGCAAAAAGGTTCCCAAAACTACCCTACCAAGCTCAACTCAGTGCGTCACTACGGCCAACTCTTTTGGGCTTATGTCTGACTATGGAAATAAGTTGCCCTTTTTCTAGCTTATTATACAAGCCCAGTCTAATTTTTTAATGGACTACTTATTAAGGGTTAACTAGTATGCTTCTAAGATAAAATTTTAGATTGGCTTCTAGAATAAGCTGTGGAGGGGCAGCTTATTTCCATAGCCACAAGCCCTAAATGAATTGGGCCCTAGCTTGATTTATGCAGCACACCGACATTTTGCCTCAATGAACAAAATTAGCCTTGTCTCAAAAAAAAATATTAGCCAACATACATGGGACCTCCTATTACCCAACCTATGCGGGGAATAGTGAGGAAACACGCACCCCACGTTCCCCTGCGCGTTTTTGGCTGACCCATATTCAGGGCGGGAGCTCTCCTGCTTTTAAAATCTTTTTTAATTATTATTTTCCTGTTTTTATTTTTTTCTTTTAAAATCTTCAGAATTTCAAAAATTACTCATGAATTTGGAAAATATGTTTCCATTTTAAACAAAATCAAGAATTTAAAAATGTTTGCAAATATTTGTTTACCTAATTTTAATATTTCATGAAATGTTCAAGAATTTGAAACACTAGTTTAAATTTCAAAAATGTCCACAAATTTTAAAGATGTTTCCAGATTTTAAAAATGGATCACGTATTTGGAAAAAGTTCATGGATTAAAAACTGTTGCGTACTTCTAAAAATGTTCCTGCATTTCAAAAGTTCACGAACTTGAAAACATGTTCCGGGATTCGAATACAGGATCATTTTTCAAATTCATGATCTAAAAAATGTTATCAAACGATTTTTTTGAAAAAATATTCATGATCTAAAAAAATAACGGTTTGAGAAAATGTTTACGATTTGGAAGATTGTGTCAAATTTGGAAAATGTTCACAAATAACAGTGAAAAGGAAAAAAAAGGAAAAAAGAAAGAACATAACACGGAAAAACCCAAAATAGGGAGTCTCCTACTTGGGCCGGCCCGATATAGAGCATAGCGATCACTGGTTATGCGAGTGTTCGCTACCCAGCAACCTTCGCGGTAAATAGGAAGCGCCTACATACATACCCCTCGAAGAGAACCCAATGCAAAACAATGGTTGTTCTCAATGTCACATACTTTATCCCATTTGGCTTTGGTGAAGCTGTGATCACTCTATGGGCCACCTGGTCGGCTAGAAGGAAAGCGAGGGAATCTTCCAAAGCCCTCACACAACACATTCGTTCATCAGCTGTTTTATCTCTAAGCTCAAGATATTAAAAGGACGAAGGTATGATCATCAACATGGGTGTGCCCCCTAGGGGTACAAGAAGGATCAATTAATGCAGGGCTCCACCAAACAAGATATGCAAAAACCCATGTTGACGCGGGTATCTCAAACTCCTGTGAATCTACTGCTGCAGTGTGCCGTGACCAATATGAAAATTTCTTGAGAAGGTCCTCTCTCATTGTTACGGGACCCCACGAAGGCGCCACACTTGAAGCAATCACGTGCCATGAAGCACTATCTTTGACAGAAGATTTAGGTCTCCAAAGCTTCATAATCACGTCAAACACAAAGCAGGTGGTGAACGACATTGCCTAGGGTAGTCGAGGTCGGTATGCTTGGGCATCATTTAGCTAAAACTTTTCTCTCCGTAGATCAGGGGCGCCGGGTGTGGCTTACTCAACTCCACGATCCAATTTGTATCTCACAAACTATGATCGATGAATAAAGCATGGTTTTACCCTATAGTAGGAAAACTGTGACGTCCCCGGTTTGACCGTACACTAATCATGCACGCAAATGTGTACGATCAAGATCAGGGACTCACGGGAAGATATCACAACACAACTCTACAAATAAAATAAGTCATACAAGCATCATAATACAAGCCAGGGGCCTCGAGGGCTCGAATACAAGTGCTCGATCATAGACGAGTCAGCGGAAGCAACAATATCTGAGTACAGACATAAGTTAAACAAGTTTGCCTTAAGAAGGCTAGCACAAACTGGGATACAGATCGAAAGAGGCGCAGGCCTCCTGCCTGGGATCCTCCTAACTACTCCTGGTCGTCGCCAGCGGGCTGCACGTAGTAGTAGGCACCTCCGGTGTAGTAGGGGTCGTCGTCGACGGTGGCGTCTGGCTCCTGGACTCCAGCATCTGGTTGCGACAACCAGAAAGAAGGGAAAGGGGGGGAAAAGAGGGGAGAAAGCAACCGTGAGTACTCATCCAAAGTACTCGCAAGCAAGGAACTACACTACATATGTATGGGTATATGTGTAAAGGGCCATATCAGTGGACTGAACTGCAGAATGCCAGAATAAGAGGGGGATAGCTAGTCTTATCGAAGACTACGCTTCTGGTCACCTTCGTCTTGCGACAGGCAGAATAGGGTAGGTCGAAGTCCTCCAAATAGCATCTCCAAGTAACATCTCATAGCATAATCCTACCCGGCGATCCCCTCCTCATATCCCTGAGGTAGAGCGACCACCGGTTGTATCTGGCACTTGGAAGGGTGTGTTTTATTAAGTATCCGGTTCTAGTTGTCATAAGGTCAAGGTACAACTCCAAGTCGTCCTGTTACCGAAGATCACGGCTATTCGAATAGATTAACTTCCCTGCAGGGGTGCACCACATAGCCCAACACGCTCGATCCCATTTGGCCGGACACACTTTCCTGGGTCATGCCCGGCCGCGGAAGATCAACACGTCGCAGCCCCACCTAGGCTCAACGGAGAGGCCAGCACGCCGGTCTAAACCTAAGCGCGCAGGGGTCTGGGCCCATCGCCCTGAGCACACCTGCACGTTGCGTACGCGGCCGGTGAGCAGACCTAGCAACCTCCATTACAAAGGAAGTTGCGTTAACGCAGTCCAACCCGGCGCGCGCCGCTCAGTCGCTGACGTCACGAAGTGCTTCAGCTGATACCACGACGTCGGGATACCCATAACTACTCCCGCGTAGATGGTTAGTGCGTATAGGCTCGTAGCCAGACTCAGATCAAATACCAAGATCTCGTTAAGCGTGTTAAGTATCCGCGAATGCCGAACAAGGCCAGGCCCACCTGTCTCCTAGGTGGTCTCAACCTGCCCTGTCGCTCCGCCACAAAGTAACAGTCGGGGGCCGTCGGGAACCCAGGCCCACCTCTACCGGGATGGAGCCACCTGTGTGACGCCCCCGATTTAATCGTACACTAATCATGCACGCAAATGTGTACGATCAAGATCAGGGACTCACGGGAAGATATCACAACACAACTCTAAAACATAAATAAGTCATACAAGCATCATAATACAAGCCAGGGGCCTCGAGGGCTCGAATACAAGTGCTCGATCATAGACGAGTCAGCGGAAGCAACAATATCTGAGTACAGACATAAGTTAAACAAGTTTGCCTTAAGAAGGCTAGCACAAACTGGGATACAGATCGAAAGAGGCGCAGGCCTCCTGCCTGGGATCCTCCTAACTACTCCTGGACATCGTCAGCGGGCTGCACGTAGTAGTAGGCACCTCCGGTGTAGTAGGGGTCGTCGTCGACGATGGCGTCTGGCTCCTGGACTCCAGCATCTGGTTGCGACAACCAGAAAGAAAGGAAAGGGGGAAAAAGGGGGGAGAAAGCAACCGTGAGTACTCATCCAAAGTACTCGCAAGCAAGGAACTAAACTACATATGCATGGGTATATGTGTAAGGAGGCCATATCAGTGGACTGAACTGCAGAATGCCAGAATAAGAGGGGGATAGCTAGTCCTATCGAAGACTACGCTTCTGGCAGCCTCCGTCTTGCAGCATGTAGAAGAGAGTAGACTGAAATCCTCCAAGTAGCATCTCCAAGTAGCATCGCATAGCATAATCCTACCCGGCGATCCCCTCCTCGTATCCCTGAGAGAGAGCGACCACCGGTTGTATCTGGCACTTGGAAGGGTGTGTTTTATTAAGTATCCGGTTCTAGTTGTCATAAGGTCAAGGTACAACTCCAAGTCGTCCTGTTACCGAAGATCACGGCTATTCGAATAGATTAACTTCCCTGCAGGGGTGCACCACATAACCCAACACGCTCGATCCCATTTGGCCGGACACACTTTCCTGGGTCATGCCCGGCCTCGGAAGATCAACACGTCGCAGCCCCACCTAGGCAAAACAGAGAGGCCAGCACGCCGGTCTAAACCTAAGCGCACAGGGGTCTGGGCCCATCGCCCATAGCACACCTGCACGTTGCGAGGGCGGCCGAAAACAGACCTAGCCTAGTGGCGTTCCAGTCCAATTCGGTGCGCGCCGCTCCGTCGCTGACGTCTGAAGTGCTTCGGCTGATACCACGACGTCGGGATACCCATAACTACTCCCACGTAGATGGTTAGTGCGTATAGGCTCGTAGCCAACTCAGATCAAATACCAAGATCTCGTTAAGCGTGTTAAGTGTCTGCGAATGCCGAACAGGGCCAGGCCCACCTCTCTCCTAGGCGGTCTCAACCTGCACTGTCGCTCCGCCACAAAGATCCACACAGAGGGCCGTCGGGACAAAGGTCCTTTCAGCCCCCAATCCGTGGATCACTCGCGGGTACTCTTCGAGCTGACCCGACTTTAGTCACCATCTGTATAGTATGTATGTATGTATAGTATATACCCGTGATCACCTCCCGAGTGATCACGGCCCAATAGTATAGCAAGGCAGACTGACAAGAATGTAGGGCCAATGATGATAAACTAGCATCCTATACTAAGCATTTAGGATTGCAGGTAAGGTATCAACAGGTGTAGCAACAATGTCAGGCTATGCATCAGAATAGGATCAACGGAAAGCAGTAACATGCTACACTACTCTAATGCAAGCAGTATAGATAAGAATAGGCGATATCTGGTGATCAAG
Organism: Triticum dicoccoides; assembly: GCF_002162155.2. Lineage (NCBI taxonomy): Eukaryota > Viridiplantae > Streptophyta > Magnoliopsida > Poales > Poaceae > Triticum > Triticum dicoccoides. The sequence goes on from NC_041385.1 coordinate 87,274,181, forward strand.
GGGGGGCTTGCCTGGTTGCTCTGGCAAGAGAGAGGGGTCGTCAACTCCGTAGTCGAACTGGGCAGCAGCAGCGTCGGTCTCGTAGTCTACCGGAGAGAAGAGGGGGAAGAAACAATGAATACCAAGTAAACAGATGCATATCGATGCATGACATGTCAAGAAGCGATGCTAGGCGTGCCCTAACGTGGTATGAGGTGGTACTGGTTAAGGGGGGAATCATCCGGGAAAGTATTCCCGGTGCTTCGTGTTTTCGGACAGATGAACCGGAGGGGAAAAGTTGCGAGTTCGATAGGTTAGGGGTGTGTGGCGGACGAACGGACTGCGTATCCGGAATCGTCACGTCGTTCTGAGCAACTTTCATGTAGAAAGTATTTTCATCCGAGTTACGGATTAAAAGATATGATTTTCTAAAGATTATTTTAATTTTTGAAATTTAATTAATTAATTATTTAATTCGAAAATGAATTTATGACGTCAGCATGACATAAGAGTGACGTCAGCAGCCAGCAGTTCGGTTGACTAGTCAAATTGACATGGGGGACCCACCTGTCATAGACAGTGGGTTAAACAGGGTTCAAACTAATCTAAATTCAGTTATTAAACTACTGGGCCCACCTGTCATTGTCTAATTTAGGTTAACTAAACTAATTTAATTAATTCCTGTTGATTAGGGGGGTGGGCCCCACTGGTCAGTGGCTGGGGGTTGCCAAGTCAGCAGGGTTGACTGGTCAACCCAGTCAACTGGGGCCCGTGGGACCCGTTGGCAGTGACCCTGGTGGTAGCCCCAGGTCAGCCACGTCGGATGCCGGCGCCGGAGTTGGCTTTGGCAAGCCAAAACACGGCGGAGGACGCCGGCGAGCTTCGGGATTCCGCCACGGTGGCCCAAAACGGGCGTGGCTACTCCCGTTCGAAAGCTAACGACGTCGCGCGTCGCATGGGACTACGGGTTGGTCTCGGGGATGACCGGAACCACGCCGGCGAGCAGCGGAGGCGGCGACTCGTACGGGTGGATGTCGGAGACGGCGGAACAACGGGCTACGGAGCAAAAGAAGAGGCTAGGCAGGCTCTACGTGCGCGGGCGAGCTAAACGGGCACTGGAGCGGGACCATTTGGTCGCCGAAAGCTCGTCGGCGATGAGCTCCCGCGGTGATGGGTTCGGGCACGTACGAGGCGGTGATTACGAGCACGTTGGGGCGAGGAGAAGAGAGCGGAGAGGAAGGAGAGCTCACCGTGGAGCACACAAGAAGGCTCGGTGACGGTTTAGGAGCTGCAGGGGCGGCACCGGAGACGAAGAAGATCGATGGCAGCCGGAGAAGGGGACGAAGGGGATCCGATGCTGCAGCGCCTCCGAGCTCCAGCTGAGGCCTCCGGTAGGCGAGGAAGGTGACGGAGGCGTCGACGGGCACGCAGGCGCGGCGAGGCGGAGACTGTGGCCGCGCGATTTACGGCGGCGAGGCCATGGCGGCGCTCGGTTGCGGTGGGGAAGGAGGGGGAGATGGATCTGGAGGGGAGAGGGAGAGGCGCGGGGGCCGAGGGCGAGCGTGGGGGCGAGTGGGAGG
>NC_041385.1:87275749-87279856 GCF_002162155.2 Triticum dicoccoides
AGGGGAGAGGGAGAGGCGCGGGGGCCGAGGGCGAGCGTGGGGGGCGAGTGGGAGGGGAGACCGAGGGGCGCGGCGTCGGCGTCCTTATCCCCTCGCCTCGTCGCCGGCGAGGTGGGTTCGGCTGGGACGCGCCCTGTTCCGACCCGGGTCGGGGGAACAGGGGAAGGGGGCGCTGTGCGGGGGCTGGGCCGGCTGGGCCAGCCAGACTGACTGCGGGCCAGGGGGTTGGGTGGTGGCCGTGCGGGTGGGTTGGGCTGCCTGGTCCAGGGGGCTCCCCCCCCCTTTTTTTTGTAATCTCCATCTTTTATTTATTTCCCTTTCTGTTTTATTTAGTTTTAGGGCATTTAGGCATTTTATAAAATGGTGTTTGCTTCACCATAATTACCAGTGCAATATTTGGCAACCCCCGAACATTTTCGCTTTGCCTTTTGAAAACTTAGGGTGTTTGTCACTAATTCATATTTTGAATTGCAATGATTTTGAACTACCACTTGATTAGCAACAGTAACACGGATGACATGGCATCATTAGAAGAGTTTTACTGTAGCCTAATTATCCGGGCGTTACAAATCTCCTCCACTACAAGAAATCTCGTCCCGAGATTTAGGAGGTAGAAGGGAACAGTGCGGGGTATTCATCACGCAGGCGATCCTCGCGTTCCCAGGTGGCTTCGTCTTCAGAGTGATTCGACCACTGGACCTTGAGGAACTTGATCGCCTTCTGGCGTGTGCGGCGTTCAGCTTGGTCGAGAATGCGGACCGGATGCTCTTTATAGGAGAGGTCCTGTTGCAATTCGAGCACTTCATGATCCACACCTCGGATTGGGTCCTTGAAGCAACGGCGGAGTTGTGACACATGGAATACATCGTGAACCTGAGAAAGGTTCGACGGAAGCTCTAGTTGATATGCCACCTTTCCACGCCTCTCGAGGATAGTGAAAGGACCAATATAGCGGGGAGCTAGCTTCCCTTTGATCCCGAAGCGGTGAGCACCCTTCATTGGTGTAACTCGAAGATAGGCCTTTTCGCTAGGTTGATAGACCATGTCTTTATGATGACGGTCATACTGACTCTTCTGACGTGACTGAGCAGTCTTGAGATTCTCGCGAATAATGCGGACTTGTTCTTCGGCATGTTGGATAATATCCGGACCGAAGAGTGGACGTTCCCCAGTTTCTGACCAGTTCAGAGGGGTTCGGCACTTTCGTCCATATAACACTTCGAAGGGGGCCATCTTCAGACTAGCTTGATAGCTATTATTATAAGAGAACTCAGCATACGGAAGAGATTCCTCCCATTTCTTGCCGAAGGAAATAACACAAGCTCGAAGCATGTCTTCGAGAACTTGGTTGACACGTTCAACTTGCCCTTGTGACTGAGGATGAAAAGCAGTGCTGAAAGACAGATGAGTGCCCATAGCTTCTTGGAAACTTGCCCAGAATCTTGAAGTGAATAAACTGCCACGGTCCGAACTGATAACCAATGGAATACCGTGAAGCGAGACAATTCTGGTCATGTAGAGGTTTGCCAGCTGACTAGCAGTGATCGTTTCCTTGACAGCCAGAAAATGTGCAACTTTAGAAAGTCGGTCAATGACGACAAGAATAGCATCATTGCCTTTCTGCGATTTGGGGAATCCAGTAACGAAGTCCATCTCGACATGGTCCCATTTCCATTCCGGAATAGATATAGGTTGCAGAGTTCCAGCAGGCCTTTGATGTTCTGCTTTGATACGACGACAAACGTCACATTCAGCAACATAACGAGCAATGTCTTGCTTCATGTTAGACCACCAGAATCTCTGGCGGATGTCTTGATACATCTTCGTACTACCAGGATGGATACAAAGAGGCGTATCATGAGCTTCTTTCATAACCTCCTGGGTCATATTCAGGTTTTCCTTCTTACACGGCACCACTAGGCGGCCTTTGAAGTACAAGGCGCCATCATCGGCAATGGTGAAGGATGAGGAACCTCCTTCTTTGAGGTCTTGCTTAATCTTGTAGACTTCAGAGTCAAATCCCTGCATTGTCTTTATGGTGCCCACGAGATCGGGTTCAACAGCCAGGGTATAGAGGGAACCCTGGGAAACAACACGGAGATTCATCTTGCGGAACTCCGGGGGAGGGGGAGCGAGTGCACCCGGAGGAACAATATGGAGGTTTAGCTTTCTGAATTCTTCAACAAGTGAAGGCTGAACTTTGTGAACCTGGAGGTGGTTGCAGTAAGACTTGCGGCTCAAGGCATCAGCCATTACATTAGCCTTGCCTGGTGTATAGGAAATACCCAAATCAAAGTCTGCAACAGTCTCCATCCATCTCTGCTGACGGAGGTTCAGGTCTGGCTGAGTAAACAGATACTTCAGACTTTGGTGGTCAGTGAAGATCTCGCAGCGATTACCGAGCAGGTAATGTCGCCACTGTTTTAGCGCATGAATGACAGCAGCAAGTTCGAGGTCGTGAACTGGGTAGTTCTCTTCGTGAGGGCGCAATTGACGAGAGGCATAAGCAACCACTTTGCGCTCTTGCATTAGGACACAGCCTAGTCCTTGACGGGAAGCGTCGCAGTAAATGACGAAGTCCTTCTTAGTATCAGGAGGAGCTAGTACTGGGGCAGAATTCAACTTGTCCTTGAGTGCCTGGAAACTTTCCTGACATTTATCTGTCCATTGGAACTTGACGCCCTTATGCAATAGGTTAGTCAGAGGCCTGGCAATCTTGGAGAAGTTCTCGACGAATCGACGGCAGTAGCTGGCGAGACCGAGAAAACTTCTGACTTGCTTAACGTTCTTCGGAGGAGTCCAATCGAGAATAGCCTGAACTCGTTCAGGGTTGACGGCAATACCATCCTTAGAGATGACATGCCCAAGATAGGTTACTTCGGGAAGCCAGAATTCACATTTGGAGAACTTGGCATAAAGTTGATGCTCTCGTAGCTTTTCCAGCACGAGGCGAAGATGTTCAGCATGTTCCTCTTCGTTCTTGGAAAATACCAGAATATCATCCAGATAAACCACGACGAACTTGTCGAGGTAATCCATGAATATATAGTTCATCAGGCGAGAGAAGGTGGCTGGAGCATTGGTTAAGCCGAAAGACATGACGGTGTACTCGTATGAACCATAACGAGTCACAAATGCGGTCTTGGGGATATCTTCCTCACGAACACGGATCTGGTGGTAACCCAACCTCAAGTCGAGTTTAGAGAACACTGATGATCCAGCTAATTGATCATACAGATCATTGATCCGAGGAAGAGGATACTTATTCTGAATGGTAGCTTGATTTATAGGACGGTAGTCTTGGACCAATCGGTTTGTCCCATCTTTCTTCTTGACAAAGAGAGAAGGTGCTCCCCAAGGAGAGCAACTTGGGCGGATGAAACCACTTTGAAGAGATTTATAGATTTCCTCCTTAAGCTCAAGGAGTTCATGCGGCGGCATCTTATAGGGTCGCTTGGCTATAGGAGTGGTGCCCGGTTTCAAGTCGATGACGAATTCGACAACTCTAGCAGGGGGAATCCCTGGGAGTTCTTCAGGAAAGACGTCTAGGAATTCACGCACGACGGGAATGTTTTCAATGCCCTTGAGTGGTGTAACGTTCAATGCGTTTAAGGCATAAAGCCTGGTCTCGGCATTCCGAACCAGATGAGCATCATAGCTAATTATTTCATCAGAAGGGTGTAGCAGATGGACGGTCTTAGTGGCGCAAACGATAGAAGCGGTATGCGCCTTTAACCAATCCATTCCCAGAATGAGATCAATGCTACAGGACTTCAGTACGATGGGAGAGACAAGGAATTCCAGTCCTTCAATTTCTACAGGGACGTCGTTGCAAATCATGGAGGTTCGACATTGGCCCGCAGGGGTGTGCACTAATAGAGAAGCGTTCATGTCTTCACTTTTAATGCCATGCATGAATGCAAAATCTTCTGACATGAATGAATGCGATGCTCCTGTATCAAATAAAACAGATGCTGGTACTGAATTTACGAGGAGTGTACCCATCACAGTAGCAGGCTGGTCTTGAGCTTCATTCAGATCAATGTGGTTGGCATGAACACGGCCATAAGACTTGGCATTGTTGTTGCGGGCCTGGTTGTTCCCACG
>NC_041385.1:87282012-87283334 GCF_002162155.2 Triticum dicoccoides
GCCTAGTGGCGTTCCAGTCCAATTCGGCGCGCGCCGCTCCGTCGCTGACGTCTGAAGTGCTTCGGCTGATACCACGACGTCGGGATACCCATAACTACTCCCACGTAGATGGTTAGTGCGTATAGGCTCGTAGCCAGACTCAGATCAAATACCAAGATCTCGTTAAGCGTGTTAAGTGTCCGCGAACGCCGAACAGGGCCAGGCCCACCTCTCTCCTAGGCGGTCTCAACCTGCCCTGTCGCTCCGCCACAAAAGATCCACACAGAGGGCCGTCGGGACAAAGGTCCTTTCAGCCCCCAATCCGTGAATCACTCGCGGGTACTCTTCGAGCTGACCCGACTTTAGTCACCATCTGTATAGTATGTATGTATAGTATATACCCGTGATCACCTCCCAGGTGATCACGGCCCGATAGTATAGCAAGGTAGACTGACAAGAATGTAGGGCCGATGATGGTAAACTAGCATCCTATACTAAGCATTTAGGATTGCAGGTAAGGTATCAACAGGTGTAGCAACAATGACAGGCTATGCATCAGAATAGGATCAACGGAAAGCAGTAACATGCTACACTACTCTAATGCAAGCAGTATAGAGAAGAATAGGCGATATCTGGTGATCAAGGGGGGGGGCTTGCCTGGTTGCTCTGGCAAGAGAGAGGGGTCGTCAACTCCGTAGTCGAACTGGGCAGCAGCAGCGTCGGTCTCGTAGTCTACCGGAGAGAAGAGGGGAAGAAACAATGAATACCAAGTAAACAGATGCATATCGATGCATGACATGTCAAGAAGCGATGCTAGGCGTGCCCTAACGTGGTATGAGGTGGTACTGGTTAAGGGGGGAATCATCCGGGAAAGTATTCCCGGTGTTTCGCGTTTTCGGACAGATGAACCGGAGGGGGAAAGTTGCGTGTTTGGTATGTTAGAGGTGTGTGGTGGACGAACGGGCTGCGTATCCGGGTTCGTCTCGTCGTTCTGAGCAACTTTCGTGTTGAAAATATTTTAATCCGAGTTACGGATTAAAAGATATGATTTTCTAAAGATTATATTAATTTCTGGAATTTAATTAATTAATTATTTAATTTGAAAATGAATTTATGACGTCAGCATGATGTCATGCTGACGTCAGCAGTCAACAGGGTTGACTTGGTCAACCCTGACATGTGGGTCCCGTTCGTCATACCCTGTTAACTAATTATCTTAGTTAAGTTTAATTAATAGTAGTTAATTAGGTTAATTAGTCATTAGGTTTAATTTATCAGGACTAATTAAATTAATTATTTACTTAATTAATTAATCATTTTTATTTATTATTATATATTTTTTT
>NC_041385.1:87284591-87317680 GCF_002162155.2 Triticum dicoccoides
GGAAAGGGGATCGGGGCGGGGGGGGGCGAGTGGGGGCGAGTGAGGTGGGGCGGCTAGGGTTTCTAGCCGCGGGAGGGCTAAGTGGCCGGCCGGCTGGGCCGGCCCAGGGTAGGGGGCTGGGCCAGGGGTTAGGGGGCCAGGTGGGGGGTTCGGGGGGGCTGGCTGGGCCAGGTGGGGAAGGGCTGGCCCAGATGGGCCAGTGGGGGTTCCTTCCCCCCACCTCTTTTGTTTTATTTTCCTTTTTTTTATATTTTTCCCTTTTCTTACTTTCTGTTTTAGATTAATTAAAATGCCAAAACATTTTACAAAATTTTGTGCACCCCACCATAATTAGGTTTGCTATTTTTGACAACCCCCGAACATTTTAGTTTTAGTTTTTGAAACCTTTTATCTTTGGTTTTGTTTTGAATTTATTTGTAGACCGGGTTCGAATCAACGTGAGGTTAGCCATAGTAACCGAGGTGATCACTGTTGCTTAATCATTCGGGTGTTACAAAAACATACATTTTATTGAGGAAAAGTGGAAAAACATACATACCTTGCCACTGTAGACGTATCCACTAGACCACCACCTCGGCGAACCAACCTGTGGTTGGACGGTTAGGAGGACAGGGTTCAAGTCCTGGTGCTCGCAATTATTCTGGATTTATTTCAGGATTTCTGGTCATGCGCGTTCAGTGAGAGGAGATGTTCCCATCGACTACGAGGTGCCTACGCTGACTTCGTAAAATCTCAAGATGATATGTCGGATCAGTCTCTCGGAAGTGCTCATAGGGGTAGAGTGTGCGTGTGTGCGTTCACAGGGGTAAGTATATGCATGTACTCCCTCCGTCCGGAATTACTTGTTGCGAAAATGAATAAAAGTTGACGTATCTATAAGTAAAATACGTTCTTTGATAAGTATTTTTGGACGGAGGGAGTATATACGAGTGCTTGCGTTGGTACTGTGTTAAAAAAAGGACCACCACTTTTTTTAACCTATTTTTTTAGCATCTTCAGCCCAGGAGATGGGTTCCCGGACATCATCGTGGGCCGCAACACTCTACAAACCACGCAACCACTCACTCACTAGACCCGCCGCCGGGCCGAACAGCAGAGCCCAGAAATACCCACGCACGTTTGAGGCCCACGGGTTTCTCGAAAGGAAAAACGTTCGAGGCCCACAGAAGAGGCGCAAGCCGACGAACCAACCAACTCACTCCGTCACTCGCCGTGCCGTCTCGTGTCGTCTCGCTCGCCGTCCCATCTCGATTCTTCCTCCCCCATCGCCCCCCACCTCAGCTGCCCCTCTCCCCTCCCAGCCCCCCGCCGCACGCCACCCCCACCCACCACGCCCCCGCCGCCGGCGAGGCGACCCCTCCCGATGAACACGTCGCAGTTCATGGACAAGCAGATCCTCGGCCTCGCCGCCTCCGCCGCCCCCTCCCCCTCCCTCGCGGGCGGCGGGAGCGGGGGCTCGGAGCTCCTCGATCTGATGGGCCCCGACCCCCAGGAGGAGAGCGAGGACGGCCTGCGCCGCCGCCACCACCACAGCGCCAACGGCACCGCCACCGACGTGCTGCCCAGCTACGACTTCCAGCCCATGCGCACCGCCGCGGCCGCCCCCGCCGCCGCGCCGCCCTCGTGGGGTTCCCTCGACTCCAACTCCAAGGCCGCCTCGGTCTCCGCCTCCGCCTCGTCCCCATACAACCTCAAGGTACCTACTGTTACTCGTTGGATCTCTCGATCTAGCTGCGATTCATGTCCTTGCCTCAAGCAAATTACCTGATTATTTCGCGTTGCAAGTTTCACAAAGGCGCCTAGTTCGGAAGATAAATTTAGCAGTATTGTGAATTGTGATAATGAATTGCTGGGCAGTATGCGCCATAAGTGGATCGGCTGGGTAAAAGAAGGAACTGCATGTTGGATAGGTTCATGATACTGCTATTAGGTACTACTACTAAATTTTGGGTATCCTACAGCATGAGCTGGAAACCTTGCCTTGTTTGTTTGGTGGCTATCAAGTTAGCACATACAAATGGTATGCATAATCGAATTTGTCGTTTCAGTTCCATGAAACTTATCTCAGTGAATTTGTAAAACATGCCATCTAACGAGCATGCAATAGCTCATAGGTAGACGCTTATTTGTCAGAAAAATGATCAGTGCGACTGAACTCCTGTAGATTTGTACATTTAGTTTTTTTTTCCTTGCATGCTGTTAGATGCCAGATTGCCAGTACATCTGTCCTGTGAAATTTATGCCAAGATCTTGTTTTGTGAGAAGCTACACACAAATTTGTGCTGACAAATTGCTGTTTAAATTCTTGCATATGACTGATTTAAATGTAACACATCAGACATCATGGCGATACACATTTTCCCCAGTTCTCACAATGACGACTTTATTTGTACTCTTTTGAATTACTTTGTTGAATTTGTGATTCTTATTTGATATATTTGTTCCATTGGTTCTGTCGATTGCATGCAATGAACTTCTAATTATTATTAGTTGCATTTGATAATAAATACCATCATTTGTCATATATAGCTTACTTACATTTTTTTTATGATGGAAAGAGTGCTGGTATATTGGAGAACCGTGTGCCGAAGAATGTTAATCATGAGGAAGACAGGAGTAACTTTGGACTGGTAACTATAGCAGATATTGATCGAACCATGAAGAAGTATTCTGATAACCTGTTGTATGCACTAGAAGGTGTAAGCTCAAGGCTTTCACAGCTGGAGGGTAGAACACACCATCTTGAAAGTTCTGTTGATGAGTTCAAGCTAACAATTGGCAACTATAATGGTAGCACTGATGGAAAACTGAGGCAACTTGAGAATATGTTGAGGGAGGTATGCTTCATTTGACTTTCCTGCTCCATCCCTCTCTGAAATATTTATGATGAACGATGGCTATGCTTGCGAAGCAATGCATATTATGTCATATTGGCATTGGTTTACCGAGCAGGTTACAGTGATGTGATAACTCACCGCTGGTCATTTTTGACAACTGATTGCCATGCTCTACCGGGATTATGTTGGAAATTATTGTATATACCTTGTTTATGATTTATAATAGACAATTACTGTCTTATTTTGAGCTCTGTAGTGAAGTACTCCCTCCGTCCCATAATATACTAATAAGGTACACGTGCATTGCACGCATGAGATTTGGCAACCAAATTATGAATAAATACCACATCATAGCATGTAAGCTTTGATTCATATATGCATGATGTAGATGTTTGTTTAATTCTTATAGTTCATCTCATTCAAAATCAATAAGTTTTATAAAAAAGTTAATCTATTTTAAGATTCATGGAATTGTGCATGGTAGAGCATAAAGTAAAAACAAATAATGGCAATTCAGTTAGCAAAAAGGAAATTGGGCAATTATGATACAGATGATTCTAGAACAAAGGAGAAGTGCTTGTGTGTTGAGGTTTGTGCATTATGCTTAAGTTCAACCATGCAGTCTTCTAGATAGTACATGTGGCAGAATGTGGTGGAATGTAGAAGATATCCAACGGCCAGTGGTGCTCGGATTTGCCATCTCTGCGCCGTCGGATTGACTTAATCCAACGACCATCTTTCAAAGTTATTTGCACACTATATAGGGGTGTAGAAAGTTCGTTTTTCAAGCTATGTTAGCTTGGAAACGATCTTATATTGTGGGACGGAGGGAGTAGTTAACTAGACATTTATCTGTTTTGAGGCTTAAACCTATCAGTGATACACATAGATATTTGGTATATTCTTCTTCTAGATGCATATTCACATTTAGGCTTCTATAGTTTTTCCTCGTTCTAAGCTGGTCATTCACATTGCATGTCATTGTTCCTTCAGATGATGCTACACATAATCACCTTTTCTGGTAATTGCCACTCATGGGGTATTATTTTCCCACTAGTATTGTGCTTGCCTAGATGTATTGTTGTGTGTGATAATAGAGAGAGCATCACTTAAATGATTATGAACAGTACCCTGTTGCTTTGTTGTTATGCTATTGGGATAACTTACATATAATTTTGTAATACTACATGCAGGTTCAAGCGGGTGTACAGATTATGCGTGACAAGCAGGAAATTGTTGAAATGCAGCTTCATCTTGCAAAGCTGCAGATACCCAAAACTGAGACCCAGTCATCAGAAAATAGTGGGGTTGGACAGGCAGACTCGCGGCACCAGTCAGTTGCTCCGCAGCAGGCAGGCGCTCCGCCGCAACATCAACCCCAAACTTTTCCTGCCCTTCCTGCTCCTAACGCGCCGCCTCCACCTCCAACACTTCAAAGTCAGCCTCCAGCACAGTTCCTAGGTCATTCATCGTCTCCCTCTGTACCAGCTTTACCACAGGAACCCTACTACACACCATCTGCCCAGACAACTGAAGCCATTCATCAGCAGTATCAAGCCCCTCCAGTTCCACAGCCGCAGGCGCCTCCAGCACCACAACAGCAGTATCAAGCCCCTCCAGTTCCACAGCCACAGGCGCCTCCAGCTCCACCACAGCAGTATCAAGCCCCTCCAGTTCCACAGGCACATGCACCTCCAGCTCCACCACAGCAGTATCAAGCCCCTCCAGTTCCACAGGCGCAGGCGCCTCCAGCTCCGCCACAACAGTATCAAACCCCGTCTCAGTTTTCTCAATATTCACAACAACCTCAGCCTACAAATATTAACCCTTCAAGTCCACTTGCACCTCCTGCACCCCAGCAGACAGAGTATGCGCCTTCTCATAGCTATCCACCAAATGTTCGCACTCCTTCAGCTTACATGCCGCCGCCAAATGAATCAGCCCCGCCCTTCTATGGACACAATCCTAGCATGTATGAACCTCCTGCAATCAGGCCCAACTCTGGGCCACCGCCATCCTATGGTGCCCCTGGGTATGGGCCACAGGGAGGAAGTAGCTTTTCTGAATCATATGGTTACACTGGATCTCCTTCTTACCGTGGGAATGCTGGAATGAAGCCCACTCCTTTTGCTCCCTCAGGACCATCCTCTGGGGGTAGCGGCAACAGCTACGGCACCAGGCTCCCCACAGCTCGGATACTACCACAAGCAGAGCCAGTCAGTTCCAGCCCAACCGCTGCATCGGGCAACAGGGTGGCCCTTGATGATGTGGTAGAGAAGGTTGCGACCATGGGGTTCTCAAGGGAGCAGGTGAGGGCAACTGTGCGGAGGCTGACCGAGAATGGGCAGAACGTCGACCTGAATGTGGTGCTCGACAAGCTGATGAACGGGTGATAAAGTCAAGATGTGGTGACCACGTCGCACTACCATTTGGCACAGTTTGTGTATAATATTTAAAATGACACGTCTTGCGCGCAAAATATCAGTGTTGGGGCAAGTATCAGGTTTGCTGCCCGCTCTCTCGGTCGCTCTGCTTTCTTCCATCCACAGGTGTTGTTAATGAGTGAATATATAACATACTCTTGTTCTTTCCGTATATGCGATGATGATATTACCAAAAACTAAACTATGGTTTCTTTTGTTCTGTTAATAAAAACACATTTAGTGTGTTTTGTAAGCTACTTCATGTGTGGATCTAGCACATACCAAATCTCAAATACGGTATAGAGACACCAATATCTGCACTCCCGTTGTTCACTCTGAAGGAACTAATGAATTATGATGGATTATATTCCCATTCACTTTTTTGAAGTTCCCTTGAAATTTATAATTCTATAGGACATTGCTCCGCAGAGATCGATCTCGTCTGTGTTAGAAGAAGCTGGGTTCACGGCATGGGCATGCGAGGGCATTCCAGTAAGTGAAGATGGACAAAAGACTAGAAATACGAATGCTAGCTGCATCATGTGTTGTTTGCGAGTAAATTACATCTACGACACCTAAACTTGATCCTAGGGTTCACTTTCATCACTGTATTTAGCAAACTTTCATCACTGTATTTGGCAAAGCTTAAAATACGGTCACTAAGGTTGCTCGGGCGAGTCACTCTACGGTCACCAGTATCGTATCATTCCTATTTTTGCTGACGTGGCAAATACCCATCTCTCACTACTACTATTTATCTCTGTAATTCTGTCGAACACATAACCTGCGCCCACCGTTGTGCCACACCACATGCTCCCACCGTGCCACACCACATGCTCCCACCGCTGCCGCAGCTCTTCAGTGTCAGTGTGTCATGTCCTAGAGCTCCTAAAGCTTCGTCTGGCCGACGAATGAATTGTTGCGCTGGTTGGCCAGACTCTCATGCTTGGAATTCCCAACTCTCTAGCAATGTCGAGCTTGAAGCTCATCAGCGTCGTTGGCACCATAAAGGTTACTGTCTCGATGTGCGTCGTTGAAAGCACGAGCGCCGCTGTGGAGGTTACCATGGGTTGCCGCTTCAGTTTACTAACCCGTAGTCAGAGTAGGTCGCCCTGCTTTAAGAAATGCATGGTTACGTGCATGACCGAGAGGTGCCATATCTTTGCCAGCCAACGCCGACTTAGCCTTACACCCTGCCGCGCTCCTCAGAATTGACATGGCTGGCAACCTGCTCTCTCCTCACCTCGTCGTCCAGCCGGAGGCCCACGCCGCCATGCCTCGCAGCTCTCAGGCGTACTCGTAGTTTGTGTACTGGTCGGTGAACACCAGCCAGTAATCCATCGGCATGCCGGTTGCCTTGTTGGTTGCGTCTTTGTTGAAGACGTCAGGTCCATGGTGCAGAACTACAGACTGCAGATGCGCGGGGAATCAGAACTGAGAGCTGCGACGACTTCGGCCTGCTCGCGTACGGCATAGCCCCGCCAAACACCATGCACTCCATACCGCCGGCTGCCCGTGCATGTTGTTTTCCGCCGCCGCAGGTCGACGTCGTCGAGCTCCATGGGGTTGGCAAGAACTACAGCCGCGCCGTGAGGAAGGACAATGTCGTGTGCCTCGCATTGAGCCTGGGAAATGCACCTAGGTCTCCGTGCACGGCGGCAACGCGAGTCGAAGAAGACGTCCTCGTGAGGGTGCAACGCGTTGCCGTAGTGCCCTACTGCTCAAGAAAGAGCGGGGCGTTGAAGGAGAGGAGCTTGAGCAGAGCGGGACTTCCAGCCTGACGAGGACGCCGTTGCGCGGAGAAAGGCGGTGAGGCCGTCGACAGGAGAGTGCCCGGAGGCGATGTGGTCTGTGGCCGGCTCGCCGCGGGCTCAAAGGCATGTCGGCATAGATGGACGGGCGGTGATCAGCTTCACTAGATCGGGTCCAAGTACCGGTCAATGTGCCACATCAGCGAAATACATAGGATACGGTAGGGGTGACTGTAGAGTGACACATTTCTGCGACCTCAATGACCGTATTTTGACACTTTTGGAATACAATGATTAAAGTGAACCCTAGAGTCAAGTTCAGGTACTATAGATGTAATTTACTCGTTGTTTGCTGAAAGCCTGAAACACCTTATAAGAGCATCTACTATTGGACCCCTCGTATCGCCCTATACGTCCGGGAGGATGACCCTGCAGTGACCGGTCACTTTTTTGCGACCCAACTGTACCCCTCAAACTGGCCCCGGTTGTCCGGCACCCCCATACCCAGCCCATGTGGAGTAGATATGGAGAGGCCCCGATGCAAACTAGATGACACTCGATCAGAAACACGTAGAAACCCATCGGTACGGCGGGAGCTCCATCGGCCCGCATTCATGTTGTTGCTTTGGCGCGCTGCCCGAGGGGACAAACCTGGCTATTTAAGCCGGGCGTTGAGCCTCAATCCTACCTGCCCCATTCCTCCCCACTCCCTCTAGTCCGTGTCATCATCGTGATCGCGCCCGCACCCTATTCCACTCCAACATTGTCGTCTGCTTGGCGCGCCGCCCGAGGGGACAAACCTGGCTATTTAGGCCGGACGTCGAGCCTCAGTCCTACCTGCCCCATTTCCCCCACTCCCTCCAGTCCACGTCATCATCGCGATCGCGCCTGCGCCCTATTCCACTCCAACATTGTCGTCTGCCTGGCGCGCCGCCCGAGGGGACAAACCTGGCTATTTAAGCCGGACGTCGAGCCTCAATCCTACCCGCCCCATTTCCCCCCACTCCCTCCAGTCCGCGTCGTCATCGCGATCGCGCCCACGCCCTATTCCACTCCAACATTGTCGTCTGCGGTAGCCATGGTTCGTCAAAAGATTACCTACTACAAGATGCTCACCTTGCACAACCTGGCGGAGATCCTAGCGGAGATGGAGGCATGCCGTGCCACTTGACTTGCAGCCGACTTGCTTTCGGACTCTTCGGAAGAGGAGGGGGAGGAGCAGGATGAGGCATTGGATGCGGAGATGGAGGAGGTGGAGCCATGGAACGAAGAGGAGGAGCAGGCCGAGGTAGATCCAGTGCTAGAGCAGGTCGGATTCGGCATGGATGACGCGCTGGCAGAGTTTGAGGTCGCCCAAGCGAAGGAGGCGGCGGAGCAGCATGCCATCCTGCAGTGCATCCAGTCCGAGGCGAAGGTGGAGGCCAACTGCTGCTTCCTCCACAAGATGGAATTGGAACGTGAATAACTATTCACGGACAAGGACACGTCGGAGTTTCCCCTCACCGCCAATGACCACGAGGCCGGCGGCTTCGACAAGGACGAACCGAGATATCCGACGCGCCGAAGTTTCGCCTCACCACCAATTATCACGAGGCCGACGTGCCGACAAGAATGAATCGAGATATCCGATGATGAGTAGCTAGTTTCTTTGCTTTTAGCGATGTACTTGGACCAATTTGATGTTTGCATGTAGTAGTATGGATACGATGATAGAAAAATTGATGACTATAATTGTAAGAGCATCTACAACTGGACCTGGCAAATCCGGTTCCTCAAACGCTCGCAGACGCGTCCGGGCGCGTTCGCGGGCACTGACCGGACACTCCTC
Organism: Triticum dicoccoides; assembly: GCF_002162155.2. Taxonomy (NCBI): domain Eukaryota; kingdom Viridiplantae; phylum Streptophyta; class Magnoliopsida; order Poales; family Poaceae; genus Triticum; species Triticum dicoccoides. The sequence goes on from NC_041385.1 coordinate 87,293,431, forward strand.
AAAAAATGCAATTCACATATGGACACCTCAATTATCATATCTCAAATCCACACTACACTAAACATGCCATCGGACTATCAAAATTTGAAATGTTTGGCTATGGTGAAGTTCATCCACGGCTGCCCTTGCCGTCCTTCTCGCGGAAGTACTAGTCGAAAACACACTATAGATCGAGCCGCGTCTGCTCGTCGCCGGAGCTGTCCTCGCCGTCGCTGTCCTCCTTCTCCTTCGGTGGCAGTCCGGCCATGGCACAGACCGCCCGATTCTGCTCATGGGGCAAGAGCGCGCGTGTTCCTCCGCTGTCATTTCTTCACAATGCGGGCGCGGATGGCTTCCTCCTCTGCGGTCGCCCGCGCCGCCGCTTTGGCCGCCTCCGCCGCCACCATTTCCGCCGTGAGACGGGCATCGGCGGCCCTTATCCTCTCCTTCCCACAGCGGGCCGCCCGTTCCCGGGGGGACTCATACTCTGCCCAACCGGTGATGGGGAAGGAGAGGTGTTTCGGCCTGGACCGCGAGGATCCAGCATCAGAGGACTTAAGCGCCCGATGAGCCGACGCTATGGTGTCGCGGAGGACGGATCCGTCCGTCAGCCGGGCACTGTCCTCCCGGGAGCGGTGGAGTGCAATATGGACTGCCATTGCCTCCTCTAACCCACACGGGACGACACCCTAGTCGACGGATCCGGACTGGTCAGAGTCTGATCCACTGTCTGCCATGGTGGAAAAGGTTGCAAACCGCCGGAGGTGAGCTCGGTGTAACGCCCTGAGTGCCATGCAATAGTAACCCTCTGTGAATAAACTAATCATTTTCCAAACAGTGCTTAGTCACCCTTTGTTCAATATCCCATTTAAAATTCGAGTCAATTCAGATTCAAGTGAAATTTGAAGTTGCACAAAAGATGCTGGAAAAATGTTCACCATTTAGCAAATATTCCAAAACAACTTGTTGTTAAGGAAAACAACATCACCATCAAGTCAAAGTGGGCCAAAGCATTTAAATCAGTGCCAAAACAACGCTATAAATGTCTAAATTCATTTTTGAAAAATGCCAAAGGATTCCAAAATTTCCCAAACATTCTGTGGCGATGAGGAATATACCATAGTATTTATGTGACCAAGGTTCACATTTTTACTAAGTCACTTGATGGCTCAAATTATTGCAAAACTATCTCTGGAAATAAAGCAGAGATAAAAATAGAAAAAAGGGCCTAGACTACTGCTGGGGACTGGGCCTAAGTGCACAGTGCCTGGAGCCCAGCCCACCACGGCCTCCTCCTCCTCCCCCCTGTTCTCTGTTCCAGCGACCGAGGCCCGCCCGCCGTCGCCACCGAACCCACCTCGCCGACCACGCCGCTACAGGCACCGCGGGTGGATAAAGATCCACCTCTCATCCCCCTGGCCTCCTCATCCATTCGCCCCCTCCTCCTCGCTCTCCCTCGCTCGCTCCGCTCCTCCTCCTTTCCAGATCCGCCGTATCTAGCGGACTCGCCGCTGTCTCCGTCGCCACCGCGGCCACCGGCACCGCTCTGGCCGCTCACGTTGTCCAGGAGAGCCGACGTTGTCCTCCCGTTTGCCTGGAGCCTTCAGGTGGAGCCAGGGACCTCTACAGCTACCGAACGCCGCCGCCCCTTCCGTCTCTGCTCCGACGCGCGCCGGCGACCTCGAGCACCTCTGCTACTCTTAAGCTATCACGGGCCTGCTTGCGTGCCGCACGATGAGCTCCTCCGCCTCCTGCTCCTCCCTGTTAATCTCCTAGCGCGTCGTAGCTAGCTCGCCATCGTGCCCGAGCTCTGGTCGCCGCTATGCGCCTTGCCGTCGTGTCCACGCTCGCCAATGAGCTCACCCAAGCTCGCAGTCGTTCTCAGCACGCGCGTAGGGCTCCGTAGCGCTAGCTAGCTCGCTCCGCCGTGCCGAGTATAGCCGGATCCGCTTGTGCCCGAACTCAGGCGCTGCCTCCGCCGCTTGCCATCGCCGTCTCCGGCCTTTTCCAGCCGGGCCACCACCGCAGTTCGACGCGCGCTGCTCCGCTCGTTCGAACGCACCCTAGCGTGCGCGAAATTGTCGCCCATAGGCGAAATCCAATGAGGCCCGATGCCCTCCGCCGCGTTTTGGCGTCGCCGGTGTCGAGACGCCGGCCACCACCGATGTGGCACACCTGGGGCCATCCAAGGGTCACTGCCAGTGGGCCCCGCGGGCCCCAGTTGACTGGGTTGACCCGTCAACTGCTGACTGGGCTGCCCAGTGAGGCTGACATGTGGGCCCCTTTTCTTTAAAACTTTTTATAAATAAATAAATATGTTAATTAGTTTTAATCATTAGTTAGTCTCTAACACCAGGGGCCCACACCTCTAATTAGCCCGTTAGATTAGTTTAATCCACTGTTAAGATAACAGAGGCTGACATGTGGGTCCCACTGGAACCACAGGTCAGGTTTGACCTAGTCAGCCGCTCTGTTGACTGCTGACGTCATCCCCATGCAATGCTGACGTGATATTCCTTTTCTGTTAATATTAATAATTCCAGAATATTGTTTAAACTTCGAAAATTTATAGAAATTAAACTGTAACTCTGATGAAAATGTTTTCTATATGGAAGTTGCTTAGAACGATGAGACGAATCTGAATATGCGATCCGTTTACCTGTCAGAAGCCTCTAACTACCTGAACATGGAACATTCCCCCTCCGGTCATCTATTTGACACAGGTCCGGAACCGGGAATACATTCCCGGTTGAATTCCCCCTTCACCTATATCGTGCAGTACTACGTTAGGTCGACCCTAGTTCTGCTTATCGTCTTGTCATGCTCAGTGGTACTTCTGTTTGCTTTATATTTACTGTTTCTTCCCCCTCTTCTCTCCGGTAGACCCCGAGACCGATGTTGCCCCTGTGGTTGACTACGTCGATGACGACCCCTCCTTGCCAGAGCAACCAGGCAAGCCCCCCCTTTGATCATCCCGATATCGCCCATTCCATTCTCTCATGCTTGCATTAGATTTTGCTACTGTAATTGTTTGCTCCTATTCTGATGCATATCCTGCTTTTGTAAACTGCTTATTGTTACCTACCTGCTTATCCTAAACTGCTTAGTATAGGTTGGTTAATGATCCATCAGTGACCCCCACCTTGTCCTTGTTGCCCCTGCTTCATCACCGAAGACCCGATCAACAGAATTGAAGACCAGTCCCCGGCACCGCACATCACTTTCCCCTTAGTTGCTCGACACTACTGGGTTACTATCGAGTGCCGAGGGTGAGACCTCATCAGCACTTCTGATGTTAACCCGACAGTGTAGTTATTCAGTCGTGGTCATCGAGGGTGATTCCGCCTTAACCACTTCCGATAGGACTCTGTCGTGAAACCCCTCAAGTGTGGACTGAGGGAGTCCTGGATAAGGGGGTATCCGGATAGCCGGACTATGTACTTTGGCCGGACTGTTGGACTATGAAGATACAAGATTGAAGACTTCGTCCCGTGTCCGGATGGGAGTCTCCTTGGTGTGGAAGGCAAGCTTGGTAATTCGGATAATAGATCTCCTTCTCTGTAACCGACTCTGTGTAACCCTAGCCCCCTCCGGTGTCTATATAAACCGGAGGGTTTAGTCCGTAGGACACAACAACAATCATACCATAGGCTAGCTTCTAGGGTTTAGCCTCTATGATCTCATGGTAGATCAACTCTTGTAATACTCATATCATCAAGATCAATCAAGCAGGAAGTAGGGTATTACCTCCATCGAGAGGGCCCAAACCTGGGTAAACATCGTGTCCCCAGTCTCCTGTTACCATTAGCCTTAGACACACAGTTCGGGACCCCCTACCCGAGATCCGCCGGTTTTGACACCGACATTGGTGCTTTCATTGAGAGTTCCACTGTGTCGTCGCGATAAGGCTTGATGGCTCGTCTCATTGTCAGGGACAATATCACCTCTGGGGGAGCCCTGGCCCTAGGCCAAACTCTCCGGCTGGGTGGCTTCATCATGACCGCCCGATCGGCTGTCGTGCCGACGATGACTTCTCGAGTCATCAAAAACAGCCTCCACTTCGATTCAGAATTCACCGAATGGATGGACCCAACGAAGCTCTCTTCCCTCAATGAGCTCTTGGATCGCATCGCCGCCCTGGGCGTCGCAACGTACTATGACCGGATCGGGCTTAAACCCGACCAAAGGGATATTTACTCTCCGCCGGTCACCCATGAGATAGCGGTAGTGGAAGAGCATCATCCGAATTCTCCCTCTATTTTGAGGACGAACTATGTCCGGATTTCCGAGCTCCCCGAGCCGGACATCCGCTCGCGGGAGGACATGGCCCAAACCCCGAATTCAGAGTCGGGCGGCGGGCCGAAGAAATTGGGCAACATCGCGAAGCCCGAGCTGTTAAACTCGGAAGCTTCTTGGCCCCTGGGTTTTGGATTGGGTCAGGATTCGAATTCAAAAACACCCACCCACCCAGATTTATTCAATCTTCTGCATATCAGACAAGAGCCACAAGAGACAGTACATCATTACTGGCCAGATTCCTCCTTGTGTTAAACAGGGTTAAGGACTGTCGCGAAGAAGACGTGATCTCCCTCTTTTGCAACAATTGCACGGACAAAGGGATCCTCAACGCTATAAGTCGCCGTGACATAGTACACTTCGCTGACTTAGCGGCCATAGTGCAGAAATACTGCACAATGGAAAGCACTTGGAAAACCCAAACAAACTGTCACAACCTGGTTTTTGCCCTCTTTCCTTTGCTTGATTTTCAGCTGAGTTGATTTTGGATTTGGAGTTTTGAATCATTCCATTTGGACTTGACCACTTGGGTATCCCTTGATTTTCACCCAAGTGTTCCCTCTCCTCCTCAAATCCATCATTTCACCCCTGGCCAACCCAACAACAGTGCTTGCAATATTTTTCTTAAATGAAAAATATTCATTTTTGCCTCCAAAACCCTAGCTAAACTCTTTGACCTCCAAAGCAACCCTCATTTCTGTTGCCCCAAAAATCCTGAGAAAAATCCCAAATATTCTTTGGACCCTAGGGCACATTTCTGAGCAAAAATATTTCACCACTCTTTGGAATATTTTGGCTAGAGAAAATAAAATCACTTATGGGCTGAAATGGTAGTTTTTACAGCAACTACCTTTTTACTAGCTCCAATGTAGCTGGTTTTCCCTGAGCTTATTTACCTTAGTAAGGGTCAGTAAAACCTCAAAGCTCAGCCCTTGAATCCCTGTGGTTTGACCACAGTAACTCTCCAAAGTTCCTGCCCAGTAACTTAACCTCATCACCATTTTACTTCTACTGCACCTGGAACCAAACCGAGCCATGGTAACACCTAAGTTTACTAAGGACTACATGCCAGACATCCTTGTTAGTGCATAGGTGGCCTGATGTCACGGTCCACATGGTGACCGCGTTCGTCCGAGCGTGCTGGCATGCCAAACGCGTGCTCTGTGCATCGCCAGCGCCTCTGTGGAGCGTGTGCTCGCTGCTCGACCGGCCAGAGCGTGTCCCCCCTTGCCACCATCCTCGTCTCCACCCCATAACTCCACCCTGCCGCTCGCCAATGCCGGAGCTCACTGCAGCAAGCACGGGCATGGTCCGGCCAACGGCACAGTGCGCGCGCACTATGTTCGTCTCTTTCCCCCCTCATTCCTGTGCTCGTCCGCGCCCGCGTACAGTTGTTGCGTGACCTCCGTCGCCTTCTCCATTGCCCTCTGGCACCGTTCGTCGCGGGGCGCTGGGGACAGGTGTCCTCCGACGGAGCCCGAGCCCTCCTCGCCGCCCCGCCTATAAAAGCCCCCCTCCGCAGCCTCCTGGAGCATCGCAACTCACCACCACTCCCTCCTAGAGCCACTAGAAGCCGCAGCCCAGCCGGGCAGGCCGCGGGCTGCCGTCCCCGAGACGAGCTCGCCGGCGGTCCCCCCTGGATCGTTCCCGCAGCTCCGGCCTCTCCCAAGCTAAGGCGACCCCGCCAGGGCCTCCGCCTCTCCTCCGTGAAGCCAACGCGCCTAGCTAGAGCCCCTGGAGCTGCCCCAAGCCGTCGTCTTCTTAACCTCCGGCAACCTCCGCCCTCTGTCACCGCTTGAGAGGACAAATTCGACACCGTCCGGCCACCGTTACCCATGCTACGGGTACAGGCAGGTGCGCAATAGCCTTCTCCGTCGATCCCTCCCTCTCGTTTGCCTCCAAGAAGTCTCATCGCCGGCATGAGCTCCGGTGAATCGCCGTTCCCCTCTGTTTCCCTCTCCCCTCCCTCCGTCTTGACTAGCGGGGTCCGCTAGTCAGCCACTCACTACGCGCGTGAAGCGGTATGAGTGGTGGCGCCCCGGGTCTTTACGCCTTCGACGTCACCCCCCCTCTGTTTTTCTTTTTCAAATTCATTTAAATTCCAGGAGACTTCAAATGGCCAGAACTTTTATTCTACAAGTCCAAATGCAGTGATTCTTTTTGCATCGTGTTCTTTGTCCAAAAATCTAACAACACCCAAAATATGGGATTTTTCCTTGCTGTTTAGATTTTCTGGCAATTTTCAGAAGGTTTCTTGATATTTTTCTTTTGTGATTTTTGATTATTTTGAGAAGAACCAGCTTGTCTTGAGGATCACCAGGAGCTTTGTGAACCTCATCAATGCTAAGGCAAGCCACAGTAACATTTTTATGGTGCCACTTCAATATTTATGATTTTCATACTTGAACCTAGGATTATTGATGCATTTAAATTAGTTATAAAATAAATATATTCTGTTATATGGTTGTTTTGTTAAAATACTTGAACTTCAGAATGTTTGAAGTAAATATGGTTGGCAAGATAAGGAGAACTTAGTTGCAAGTGATAAATAAATAATATGGTCATAGAGTTTGATGAGTAATTTAAATATTATTTTTGCATGAGGTATAATGATGATAATGCTAGAAATGGTTCTGGTATAAGTAAAGAGAGGTTTTAACCAGAATAGTAGCATGAGTTTATGATGGCTCTGTAGGAGCGTGGTTGGTGTAGTCTTTGCATGGTTATGTGATGCATAGTATGGCAGTATGACACCGATTACTTTCTTTTCACATTAAGTTGAACCTGATTAATAATTCAACTTGAACATGTTGTTGACCGGGTCGTGGTGCCGCTGAAACGAGTCCTTCCCAGTGCAACCACATTTGCCGGTATGGGATGGCCTTAATGCGTTTCATTGTCGTGCCTCTGGTCGGTGCCTCAATTTAGTGAAGGTTATGGGCGTGCTGTACCCTGACCCGGTAGGCAAGCATAACCTTGTGAGCCCGTTGTTAAGTTAATTTTGGTACCGGATCCCAGAGTGGATCGTGGCCACGACGGTGGTCGAGGTGTCTGGAGGTAGACACGGGGCCACCCAGGACTAGCCCGGTGGGGTCTGAGTCGGAAGGGCCGGGAGAGTGTCATGACAGTGAAATGGTTTCATCGGAACGCTGTTGGTCCACCCGAATGGGAGTGCGAGGCCATGGGTTCCATAGTGTGGGTACAGTGTACTAGCCTCTGTAGGGTGTTTTTAATCTATCGATAGCCGAGTCCACAGTTACGGACACACTCGAAAGTAAGGTACACCATGGGTCAACACTTAATAAATATGCACACTAAATTGCACTATGGATGGCAGTGAGGTCATCGTGTTGAGTTGGACATGAGTTGTCGGGTTGTGATTGCCGTAAGGATCACGGGCCACGAGTTGGTCGGGTTGTGATCGCTGTAAGGATCACGGGCCATGAGATGGTCGGGTGGTGATCGCCATAAGGATCACGAGTATGTTTTGGTAATATCTTGTTTATTGGTCACATCTGGTGAGCAAGTCGAGAGAATGAGTACCTGTTGAGCATGGTCACAACATGTTGGATATATAGTTGCATTGTTGATTAATTGGATAACTATCATTATATTGTCTGTCATCATGTTTATGTTTATTGTGAGCTTGCAAGTACATTCAATGTAGTGACCTGACATGTCATGCCAGATTTCAGGAAAGTCCCATTGAAAAGGAGTGTTGTCCGAGTCTAGACCGTGTCCACGTCGGTGTCCTTGTGCTATGGAGTCCCGCTACATTGTTGGTCCACTGCCGAGTAGTTGTCATGATCAAGGCCCCTCTATGTTCACTAAATAATGTACATATTGTTCAGCTGCACCGTGTGTGCCGCCTGGCCTCGCTAACCGTTGTAATATGAACTATGTTCCTCTAGTATGAATAAAGCGGTTGTTTTCTGTACCATGTTGTTGTGTGTTGCCAGAAGACAAGGTCTCCGGGCTAGCAATGCAAGGTAAACCGGTCGCTCTGAGCCGGGGTGCCACAACGCTTGCTATCAGAGCCGCGCTGACTGTAGGCCACACTAGACTAAGCCGAGTTAACTGGACGCTAGATACGAGTTGTAGCTGAGTGTTGGTAATGACTGTAGCTGGTTGTTGCATTGCTTGCACTGATTATATTTTTCTTCTATGCTAACCTGCTAATGGTTGTGAGTGTAGATGGCTCCGGTGCTGTATCCCCGCCAGTTGCAGCTGATGCCGTACACGTCGCCGCATCTCCTTCATAACGTGTGGCGTGGCTGTACCCTCACGAAGACGATCCAGTCTATCGGGTGTACTGGGAGCGCCTAGCTGACTCAGTGTATGAGTATCACGCCGTGGTTACTCTGCACACCAGTTCCGATTCCGGTTCTTACACTCGTACCTCTCGTAGCAGCTACGCTTCTTCCGCTTCTCAGGTTGTCCAGTTTGCTGCATTCGAGGTACTTGTTGAGCTCTGCTACAACGAGGTCCGGATGCAGAATCACCCAAGTTTCCATTACTACCCTTCTCTCCACGATAATGGTCGTGTCCGTTTCCCTGTCATTGATCCGGAGTCTGATAGTGTAGCTAGCCACCTTTCTCGCTACATCACCACTAGCTATCTTCTGATCTACGAGCTGGCTCGTGAGCTGAGTCGTGCCCGTATTGCTTTAGCCTCTACTTTAGTCTCTGCTTGCTCAGCCACTACTTCTCCATCTGTGGGATTTATTCCCTACATTCCTGCCAGTTCTAGATCCCCAGTTTCTCCGGTCACTCCCCCGAGTAGCTCGGGTACCGCGACTGCGAGTCCGCGACTGCGAGTCCGCGACTGCGAGTCCACTAGCTATCTTCTGATCTACGAGCTGGCTCGTGAGCTGAGTCGTGCCCGTACTGCTTTAGCCTCTACTTTAGTCTCTGCTTGCTCAGCCACTACTTCTCCATCTATGGGATTTATTCCCTACATTCCTGCCAGTTCTAGATCCCCAGTTTCTCCGGTTACTCCCCCGAGTAGCTCGGGTACCGCGACTGCGAGTCCACTTAGTGCTCCTGCTGAGTGGGTTTCACTCCTCGCCACTCCTACAGGCTGCAGCCCCAATGATCCACCCTCCACCTGCCCCAGAGGGAGAGCCCTCGAGGCAGCGTCATCGTGTCACCTTTAACCCGGAGGTCTCCGTTAATCCCGTCAGTTCTAGATCCGAGTCCGCTTCAGGAGAGGGCCCCGTAGCGCCAGCCGAGCAGTAGAGCTTTTGAGTATTCTCAGTCATCGGGATGGAGTATGGATGTAGTCGTACGAGTCATGATGTTTTGTTTCTTGTATGAGAGTAGTTGGACCTGGCATGTTCTTATCTTTCATGTATGAGTCTATGTATAATTATGTTGGACTTTATTTTATTCGCCGTATTTTCTTCGTCTTTTCGGTTTCGCTTGGTTTTTGTTGTTGGTTTCTCTGCAGTTTTTGTTGAATGCTTCTCATCTCGGTTGCGTTGACTTGGGAAAAATCATATTAGGATGACGCGGGGAGGCTGGAGTAGCAACGTTCGCGAGGGTTCTCCTGTTCGGCATTCCGCACGATAGGCAGGACAATCACCCGAGCCGTATGTTCCACCACCGCCTCCACCGCCAAATCCTCCCTCCACCGAGCAAATTATGCGTATGTTCGAGGAACGACGGAACAATGATCTAATGGTAATATTCAGAAGTATTCAAGCAATGGTTGGACAGAATGGGAATCAGCCTGCCTCTCACTCAAAGCTATCCGATTTTCAAAGGACTAAGCCTCCCAGTTTCAGTCAGGCCGTTGATCCCTTGGATGCAGATGATTGGTTAAGAACTATGGAAAAGAAACTTGAGGTTGCTCGAACTAATGAAGAGGATAAAGTTCCATTTGCAACACATTATCTGGAAGGCGCTGCTGCCATATGGTGGGAAAGTGAGAAAGCCATAGGGACTGAGAATGAAGCAATTACCTGGTCAAGATTCAAGGAGCAATTCCGCAAATATCACATCCCTACGGGAATTATGAAGACTAAGCAGCGTGAATTTCTCGTGCTCCTCCAAGGAAGTCAGTCAGTGGGAGAATATTTACAAAAATTCAATCACCTGTCCATTACTCTCAATATGACGTGGCCACTAAAGAAAGGAAGATGGACCGTTTTCTTGGGGGATTGAACCCACAACTTCGCTGTGCTCTCAGTGTGTTCGATTTTCCAGATTTCCAAACCCTGGTGAACAAGGCTTTCATTGCTGAAAGGGAACACAAGCTCGTGTCATATAATAAGTCTGCCCATAACAATCACAAACGCAAGTTTGAGCCCAAGAAGGAAATGCAACCGGTGCAGAAGGTTCGTACCTAGCAGCCAACTCCGGTGGCGTATCAGCCTAGTTGGCAACCAAATGTTAACAAGACCACCACCCAAGTGAAGAATGATGTGCTCAACCCAGTTATGGAGAATCGCCTGCGGAACAATTCCTGTTATAGTTGCAGACAAACCAGACATTATGCCAAACAGTGTCCCAAGAACAACCGGACCAATGCTACGTTCAAGCCTCAAATCCATTATTTGGAAGCCGGTCCAAGTCAACACGACGTCACGGGATACGTTCATCATATTTCAGCCGACGAAGCCCAAGAAAATCACGAAGTCGTCATTGGTATGTTCCCTATTAATAACATACCTGCAATAATTTTATTTGACTCTAGGGCTTCCCACTCTTTTATTTCTCGGAGTTTTGTTGCCCAAAACAAATTTCCTTGTTCACTTTTGGGCAAGAATATGCTGGTACAAACCCCGGGATCTATTATTCAAAGCAATCTTGTCTGCCGCAATCTGGAAGTCAGTATCAACGAAATCCGTTTCCCGACGTCTTTGATACTCATCGAGTCTGATAAATTGGATGTTATCTTGGGTATGAATTGGCTGACTCAGTACCAAGTATGCATAAATTGTGCGACCCGAGAAGTCAACTTGACCGGACAAGATGGACAAGCTACCAAGTTTATTGCTCGTAGAAGCATACCTTCCAAGGAAATGGTTTTTTACAGCAATAGCAGAAATGGAATTAATTCCGGTGGTCAGTGAGTTTCCCGATGTATTCTCAGAAGAACTGCCAGGCATGCCACCTGACTGAGAGCTTGAGTTTGCAATAGAACTTGTGCCCGGAACCACACCAATACACAAGAAATATTATCGAATGCCGTCATCCGAATTGGTAGAGCTAAAGAAACAGCTCGATGAAATGCTCCAAAAAGGATATATCCGCCCCAGTTCCTCGCCATGAGGATCACCCACTATTTTTGTGGACATGAAAGATGGCAGCCTTCGTATGTGTGTGGACTACCAACAGCTAAATGATGTCACGATCAAGAACAAATACCCTCTGCCAAGAATTGATGATTTGTTTGATTAGCTCAGTGGAGCCAAGGTATTCTCATAGATTGATTTGCGGACTGGATATTACCAGCTCAAAATTAAAAAGGAGGATATTCCCAAGACCGCGTTCACCACTCGATACGGTCTTTATGAATATACCGTCATGTCCTTCGGCCTCACCAATGCCCCCCGCCTTCTTCATGCACATGATGAACAAAGTATTCATGGATTTCCTTGATAAGTTTGTGGTCATCTTTATCGATGATATACTTATTTACTCAAGAAGTGAAGAAGAGCATAAAGGACACCTCCGTGCAGTATTACAACGACTCCGTGAGCAACAGTTGTACGCTAAGTTCAGTAAATGCGAGTTTTGGCTCAAGCAAGTTGGATTCCTCGGGCATGTGCTATCCGCTGAAGGAATAGCCTGTTGGAAATATGCCCTAGAGGCAATAATAAAAGGATTATTATTATATTTCCTTGTTCATGATAATTGTCTTTTGTTCATGCTATAATTGTATTATCCGTAAATCGTAATACATGTGTGAATACATAGACCACAATACGTCCCTAGTAAGCCTCTAGTTGACTAGCTCGTTGGTCAACGGATAGTCATGGTTTCCTGACTATGGACATTAGATGTCATTGACAACGGGATCACGTCATTAGGAGAATGACGTGATGGACAAGACCCAATCCTAAGCATATCACAAGATCGTGTAGTTCATTTTGCTAGAGCTTTTCCAATGTCAAGTATCTCTTCCTTAGACCATGAGATCGTGTAACTCCCGGATACCGTAGGAGTGCTTTGGGTGTACCAAACGTCACTACGTAACTGGGTGACTATAAAGGTGCACTACAAGTATCTCCGAAAGTGTCTGTTGGGTTGACACGGATCGAGACTGGGATTTGTCACTCCGTATGACGGAGAGGTATCTCTGGGCCCACTCGGTAATGCATCATCATAATGAGCTCAAAGTGACCAAGTGTTGGGTCACGGGATCATGCATTACGGTACGAGTAAAGTGACTTGCCGGTAACGAGACTGAACGAGGTATTGGGATACTGATGATCGAGTCTCGGGCAAGTAACGTACCGATCGACAAAGGGAATAGTATACGGGGTTGCTTGAACCCTCGACATCGTGGTTCATCCGATGAAATCATCGAGGAGTATGTGGGAGCCAACATGGGTATCCAGATCCCGCTGTTGGTTATTGACCGGAGAGCCGTCTCGGTCATGTCTGCATGTCTCCCGAACCCGTAGGGTCTACACACTTAAGGTTCGGTGACGCTAGGGTTATAAGGAAGACTTGTATGTGATTACCGAATGTTGTTCGGAGTCCCGGATGAGATCCCGAACGTCACGAGGAGTTCCGGAAGGGTCCGGAGGTAAAGATTTATATATGGGAAGTTGTCATGCGGACACCGGAAAGTTTCGGGGGCATATCGGTATTGTACCGGGGCCACCGGAAGGGTTCCGGGGGTCCACCGGGAGGGGCCACCCCTCTCGGAGGGCCCCATGGGCCGCATGGGGCAGGGAACCAGCCCCTGGAGGGCTGGGCGCGCCCCCCCTTGGGCCCATGCGCCTAGGGTTGGGGGGGGGGAACCCTAAGGGGGGCGCACCCCCTTTGCTTGGGGGGCAAGCCCCCTCCTTGGCCGTCGCCCCCTCCTCTAGATCTCATCTAGAGGGGGCCGCCCCCCTTCCCCCTTCCCCTATAAATAGAGGGGCGAGGGGAGGGCTGAATGACCTGATCCAAGGCGCAGCCCCTCCCCTCCCCAACACCTCTCCTCCTCCGTTAGCGCTTGGCGAAGCCCTGTCGGAGTACTGCCTCTCCACCAACACCACACCGTCGTGCTGCTGCTGGAGCCTTCTTCCTCAACCTCTCCTTTCCCCTTGCTGGATCAAGAAGGAGGAGACGTCGTCCGTTCCGTACGTGTGTTGAACGCGGAGGTGCTGCCCGTTCAGCACTTGGTCATCGGTGATTTGAATCACGGCGAGTACGACTCCATCATCCCTGTTCCCTTGAACGCTTCTGCACACGATCTACAAGTGGTATGTAGATGCAATCTCTCTCCCATGACTCGTTGCTTAGATGAACTCATAGATGGATCTTGGTGAAACTGTAGGAAATTTTTTATTTTCTGCAACGTTCCCCAGCAGTGGCATCATGAGCCAGGTCTATGCGTAGTTCTCTATTGCACGAGTAGAACACAATTTTGTTATGGGCGTATATCTTGTCAACTTGCTTGCCGCTACTAGTCTTTTCTTGCTTCAGCGGTATTGTGGGATGAAGCGGCCCGGACCGACCTTACACGTACGCTTACGTGAGACAGGTTCCACCGACTGACATGCACTAGTTGCATAAGGTGGCTAGCGGGTGTCTGTCTCTCCTACTTTAGTTGGAGCGGATTAGATGAAAAGGGTCCTTATGAAGGGTAAATAGAAGTTGACAAAATCACGTTGTGGTTATTCGTAGGTAAGAAAACGTTCTTGCTAGAACCCAATTGCAGCCACGTAAAAGATGCAACAACAATTAGAGGACGTCTAACTTGCTTTTGCAGCAATTGTCATGTGATGTGATATGGCCAGAAGTTGTGATGAATGATGAATGATATATTGTGATGTATGAGATCATGTTCTTGTAATAGGAATCACGACTTGCATGTCGATAAGTATGACAACCGGCAGGAGCCATAGGAGTTGTCTTTATTTTTTGTATGACCTGCGTGTCATTGAAGAACGCCATGTAAATTACTTTACTTTATTGCTAAACGCGTTAGCCATAGAAGTAGAAGTAGTCGTTGGCGTGACAACTTTATGAAGACACAATGATGGAGATCATGATGATGGAGATCATGGTGTCATGCCGGTGACGAAGATGATCATGGAGCCCCGAAGATGGAGATCGAAGGAGCTATATGATATTGGCGAGTACGACTCCATCATCCCTGTTCCCTTGAACGCTTCCGCACGCGATCTACAAGTGGTATGTAGATGCAATCTCTCTCCCATGACTCGTTGCTTAGATGAACTCATAGATGGATCTTGGTGAAACTGTAGGAATTTTTTTTATTTTCTGCAACGTTCCCCAACATAGCCGTGGACCCAAGCAAAGTAAAAGACGTGCTCGACTGGTTGCCACCCGCCACCGTGTCTCAGATTCGAAGTTTTCTTGGATTAGCCGGATACTACCATCATTTCATTGAAGGGTTCTCCAAGATTGCTAAGCCCATGACTGAGTTGCTTAAAAAGGATAAGAAGTTTGAATGGACGTCAGACTGTGAGAAAAGTTTCACCGAGTTAAAGAAGCGCTTAACAACTGCCCCAGTATTAACACATCCAGATATCTACCGCAGCTTTGACGTATATTGCGATGCTTCCCGGCAAGGACTTGGGTGCGTGCTTATGCAAGATGGCAAGGTAGTAGCTTACGCCTCACGGCAGCTAGGACCCCATGAAGGAAATTACCCCACTCATGATTTGGAATTGGCCGCGGTAGTTCATGCTTTAAAAATTTGGAGACACTACCTCATTGGAAAAAGGTGCCAAATTTTTACTGATCACAAAAGTCTCAAATACATATTTACTCAGCCGGATTTAAATCTCCGTCAGCGAAGATGGCTGGAGTTGGTTAAGGATTATGATCTTGGAATAAATTATCATCCGGGTAAGGCCAACGTGGTTGCCGATGCACTCAGTCGAAAGCCTGTCAGTTTAAACGTCATGCTGGAATCTCTGCCTTCCGAACTTAAAGAAGAAATTGCTCAGCTCAACCTGGTCATAGTTGAGGCTAGCCTTGCCAATATTCTGACGGTTACCCCTACTCTCGAGGAAGAAATCCGCAAGGCCCAGCCAGGCGATGCCGATCTGCAGAAACGCATCAAGTCATCCGATTTCTCGAAGGATCAGTGCGGTACCCTCCGATTCAGGGTAAGGATTTGTGTGCCTAATCAAGATGGTCTAAAGCAGAAAATTTTGTCAGAAGCCCACGAATCCTCGTATTCAATCCACCCTGGAGGCACAAAAATGTATGAAGACCTTCGACAAATATTCTGGTGGGATGGAATGAAGAAAGACATTGCTTATTTCGTGGCCTGTTGCGACATATGCAACAAAGTTAAGGCGGAATATCAGAAACCAGCCGGACTTCTCCAACCACTGCCCGTGTCACAATGGAAATGGGGCGATGTCTGTATGGATTTCATCACAGGATTACCCAGGACCTGACGAGGCAATAATGCGATCTGGGTCATAGTGGACACATTAACCAAGGTGGCCCACTTCCTCCCAGTCAAAACCTCATACCGAGCAGATGAGCTTGCCCGAATGTATGTATCCAGGATTGTCAGTTTACATGGAGTTCCCCGAACCATCACTACTGACCGAGGTTCACTTTTCACCTCTGCATTCTGGACCCGTCTCCATCAAGCTCTTGGAACGGGATTAAAATACAACACCGCTTATCATCCTCAGACGGATGGGCAAATGGAAAGAGTAAATCAGATACTCGAAGATATGCTCCGAGCCTGTGTTTTAGCCCAAGGACCACAATGGGAAGATTGCTTGCCGTACGCCGAGTTCTCGTATAACAATGGGTTCTAGACCAGTTTAAAGATGTCACCTTATGAAGCTTTGTATGGCCGTAAGTGCCGCACTCCATTAAGTTGGTCTCAAACCGGAGATAGCCGTATTTTCGGAACAAATCTCATGCTGGAAGCCGAAAAACAAGTCAAGGAGATCCGAGACATATTACAACTGGCCAAATCGCGACAGAAAAGTTATTACGACGCAAAGCACTGGCAGATCAGTTTTGAACCCGGAGAACATGTCTACCTTCGAGTCAAACCCATGAAGGGAATAAAAAGGTTCCAAACCCGTGGAAAATTGGCACCCAGGTTTATTGGTCCATTTCCCGTCATGACACGAGTAGGTGCTGTGGCATATCAGTTGGAGCTGCCTCCGGAACTATCAGATGTGCACAACGTGTTCCACGTTTCACAACTACGACGGTGCATCTCACCACCTGAGAAAAAGACCAATTTGGCAGAAATAGAACTGGCAAAGGACTTGACCTACAAAGAGAGGCCAGTGAAAATTTTGGATCAGATGGAAAGGGTCACTCATAGTAAGTCACGAAAGTTTTACAAGGTTCAATGGATGCATCATACCGAGTCAGAATCAACCTGGGAATCAGAAGAATTTCTAAGGGCATGTTATCCAGAATGGTTTTCCCAAGCAACCGAATCTCGAGGACGAGATTCATTCTAAGTGGGGGAGGTTTGTCACAGCCTGGTTTTTGCCCCTTTCCTTTGCTTGATTTTCAGCTGAGTTGATTTTGGATTTGGAGTTTTGAATCATTCCATTTGGACTTGACCACTTGGGTATCCCTTGATTTTCACCCAGGTGTTCCTCTCCTCCTCAAATCCATCATTTCACCCCTGGCCAACCCAACAACATTGCTTGGAATATTTTTCTTAAATGAAAAATATTCATTTTTGCCTCCAAAACCCTAGCTAAACTCCTTGACCTCGAAAGCAACCCTCATTTCTGTTGCCCCAAAAATCCTGAGAAAAATCGCAAATATTCTTTGGACCCTAGGGCAGATTTCTGAGCAAAAATATTTCACCACTCTTTGGAGTATTTTGGCTACAGAAAATAAAATCACTTATGGGCTGAAATGGTAGTTTCTACAACAACTAACTTTTTACTAGCTCCAATGTAGCTGGTTTTCCCTGAGCTTATTTACCTTAGTAAGAGTCAGTAAAACCCCAAAGCTCAGCCCTTGAATCCCTGTGGTTTGACCACAGTAACTCCCCAAAGTTCCTGCCCAGTAACTTAACCTCATCACCATTTTACTTCTACTGCACCTGGAACCAAACCGATCCATGGTAACACCTAAGTTTACTAAGGACTACACGCCAGACATCCTTGTTAGTGCGTAGGTGGCCTGATGTCACGGTCCACGCGGTGACCGCGTTCGTCCGAGCGTGCTGGCATGCCAAACGCGCGCTCTGCGCATCGCCAGCGCCTCCGTGGAGCGCGTGCTCGCTACTCGGCCGGCCAGAGCGTGTCCCCCCTCGCCACCATCCTCGTCTCCACCCTCATAACTCCACCCCGCTGCTCGCCGACGCCGGAGCTTGCCGCAGTGAGCACGGGCACGGTCCGGCCAACGGCAAAGTGCACGCGCACTGTGTTCGTCTCTTTCCCCCCTCGTTCCTGTGCTCGTCCGCACCCGCGTACAGTTGCTGCGTGACCTCCGTCGCCTTCTCCATTGCCCTCTGGCACCGTTCATCGTCGGGCGTCGGGGACAGGTGTCCTCCGGTGGAGCCTGAGCCCTCCTTGCCGCCCCGCCTATAAACCCCCCCTCCGCAGCCTCCTTGAGCATCGCAACTCACCCCCACTCCCTCCTAGAGCCACTAGAAGCCGCAGCCCGGCTGGGCAGGACGCGAGCTGCCATCCCCGAGCCGAGCTCGCCGGTGATCCCCCCTGGATCGTTCCTACAGTTCCAGCCTCTCCCAAGCCAAGGTGACCCCACCAGGGCCTCAGCCTCTCCTTCGTGAAGCCAACGCGCCTAGCTAGAGCCCTTGGAGCCGCCCCAAGCCGCCGTCTTCTTCAACTCCAGCAACCTCTGCCCTCTGTCACTGCTGGAGAGGACAAATCCGACGCTGTTCGGCCACCGTTAGCGACGCTACGGGTACGGGCAAGTGCGCAATAGCCTTCTCCATCGATCCCTCCCTCTCGTTTGCCTCCAAGAAGTCTCATGGCCGGCGTGAGCTCCGGCGAATCGCCGTTCCCCTCTGTTTCCCTCTCCCCTCCCTCTGGCCTGACTAGTGGGGCCTGCTAGTCAGCCACTCACTACGCGCGCGAAGCGGTATGAGTGGTGGCGCCCCGGGAGAGTACGCCTTCGACGTCACCCCCCTCTGTTTTTCTTTTTCAAATTCATTTAAATTCCAGGAGACTTCAAATGGCCAGAACTTTTATTCTACAAGTCCAAATGCAGTGATTCTTTTTGCATCGTGTTCTGTGTCCAAAAATCTAACAGCACCCTAAAGATGGGATTTTTCCTTACTGTCTAGATTTTCTGGCAATTTTCAGAAGGTTTCTTGATATTTTTCTTTTGTGGTTTTTGATTATTTTCAGAAGAACCAGCTTGTCTTGAGGATCACCAGGAGCTTTGTGAACCTCATCAGTGCTAAGGCAAGCCACAGTAACATTTTTATGGTGCCACTTCAATATTTATGATTTTCATACTTGAACCTAGGATTATTGATGCATTTAAATTAGTTATAAAATAAATATATTTTGTTATATGGTTGTTATGTTAAAATACTTGAACTTCAGAATGTTTGAAGTAAATATGGTTGGCAAGATAAGGAGAACTTAGTTGCAAGTGATAAATAAACAATATGGTCATAGAGTTTGATGAGTAATTTAAATATTATTTTTGCATGAGGTATAATGATGATAATGCTAGAAATGGTTCTGGTATAAGTAAAGAGAGGTTTTAACCAGAATAGTAGCATGAGTTTATGATGGCTCCGTAGGAGCGTGGTTGCTGCAGTCTTTGCACAGTTATGTGATGCATATGTCAAGTGATGCATAGTATGGCAGTATGACACCGGTTATTTTCTTTTCACATTAAGTTGAACCTGATTAATAATTCAACTTGAACATGTTGTTGACCGGGTCGTGGTGCCGCTGAAACGAGTCCTTCCCAGTGCAACCACATTTGCTGGTATGGGACGGCCTTAATGCGTTTCATTGTCGTGCCTCTGGTCGGTGCCTCAATTTAGGGAAGGTTATGGGCGTGCTGTACCCTGGCCCGGTAGGCAAGCATAACCTTGTGAGCCCGTTGTTAAGTTAATTTTGGTACTGGATCCCAGAGTGGATCGTGGCCACGGCGGTGGTCGAGGTGTCTGGAGGTAGACACGGGGCCACCCAGGACTAGCCCAGTGGGGTCTGAGTCGGAAGGGCCGGGAGAGTGTCATGACAGTGAAATGGTTTCGTCGGAATGCTGTTGGTCCACCCGAATGGGAGTGCGAGGCCATGGGTTCCATAGTGTGGGTATAGTGTACTAACCTCTGGAGAGTGTTTTTAATCTATCGATAGCCGAGTCCACGGTTACGGACATGCTCGAAAGTAAGGTACACCATGGGTCAACACTTAATAAATATGCACACTAAATTGCACTATGGATGGTAGTGAGGTCATCGTGTTGAGTTGGACATGAGTTGTCGGGTTGTGATTGCCGTAAGGATCACGGGCCACGAGTTGGTCGGGTTGTGATCGCTGTAAGGATCACGGGCCATGAGATGGTCGGGTGGTTATCGCCGTAAGGATCACGAGTATGTTTTGGTAATATCTTGTTTATTGTCACATCTGGTGAGCAAGTCGGGAGAATGAGTACCTATTGAGCATGGTCACAACTTGTTGGATATATAGTTGCATTGTTGATTAATTTGATAAATATCATTATATTGTCTATCATCATGTTTAGGTTTATTGTGAGCTTGCAAGTACATTCAATGTACTGACCTGGCGTGTCATGCCAGATTTCAGGAAAGTCCCGTTGGAAAGGAGTGCTGTCCGAGTCTAGACCGTGTCCATGTCGGTGTACTTGTGCTATGGAGTCCCGCTACGTCATTGTTCAGCTGCCGAGTAGTTGTCATGATCGAGGCCCCTCTATGTTCCCGAAATAATGTACATATTGTTCAGGCGCACCGTGTGTGCCGCCTGGCCTCGCTAACCGTTGTAATATGAACTATGTTCCGCTAGTATGAATAAAGCAGTTGTTTTCTGTATCATGTTGTTGTGTGTTGCCAGAAGACAAGGTCTCTGGGCTGGCAATGCAAGGTAAACCGGTCGCTCTGAGCCGGGGTGCCACACAAACTTCTGGGACAATCCGGCTCTCGCTAAACCCCTCGTCGGAACTAAAAGGGCAAACTCTCGTAAGTTGCCCGATTTAATTACAAAAAGACCAAAGCCTGATACAAGGCGTGGAACTGTATTGGTGGAATGGCTCAATGGGCCTTGCAAACTTCACAACACACCAGACGCCACGCCAACTCATAGCCTTAGAGCATGTTGGATACTCCGGTAGGTTGCGAAGAGTGGCGAGGATCTCCTCATAAACCATACAACAGAACAACATCCCGCCGGAAATAACAATACGGTAAAGCAAGCTCAACGCATTCTCGCTGAAGTTAGCCACATGGCAACAATAAATCCATGGAATGACACGGCTATAACATATAACGCCAGTGACGAACCTCAATTCCGAACAGTCCGGGCACCAGCCGCTTTAGTCCTTAGTCCAATCGTGGGCGGCTTCCGGCTCACTAAAGTGCTTATGGACGGCGGAAGCGGACTAAACCTAATCTATGAGGAAACCCTCAGTAAGATGGAAATTGACAATAACCGCATTGAGCGAAGTAGCACAACCTTCAGGGGAATCATCCCCAGTCGGGAGGCGCGATGTGCAGGAAAAATCACACTAGATGTGGTATTCGGCACGCCGGAGAATTACAGGTCCGAAGAAATCACATTCCAAGTGGCCCCGTTCAGCAGCGGATACCACGCCCTTTTAGGGCGAGACACATTCACGAGGTTCCAAGCTATACCCCATTACGGGTACATGAAGCTCAAAATGCCCGGGCCCAATGGAATAATCACTCTAGCTAGTGATCCAGACATCCCACTCCGCACCGAAAATAAAACTGCCACACTAGCCCTGGAGGCATTATCAGAAGCCCTCGCGGCCGAAGAACTGACAACGCTGCAAGCCACGTTGGACAGAGATGACGTGATACAAGACAAGCGACCAAAGTCCACCTCTTTCAAGCCCGCGGACGAGATAGTCAAATTCCAGGTCCACCCAACGGACCTTACAAAGACAGCTTCCATTGGGAAATAGCTGAACCCCACAGTAGACGCCGCACTGCGAGATTTCCTGCGCGAGAATTGGGATATTTTCGCCTGGCACCCTTCAGACATGCCGGGCATCCCACGCAGGTTGGCCGAACACAGCCTCAATATTATGAAAGGATACAAGCCAGTCAAGCAGACTCTTAGGCGTTTCTCAGAACCTAAGCGGTAAGCCATGGGAGAAGAGCTAGCCAAGCTACTCGAGGCCGGATTTATCAGAGACATAAAACATTCGGATTGGCTAGCAAACCTGGTAATGGTACCAAAAAAGGACAAATCCTGGCGCCTATGTGTCGATTTCAAAGACCTCAATAAGGCTTGCCCCAAGGATCCCTTCCCCCTCCCCTGCATTGATCAAATTATCAACGCCACTGCAGGATACGACTCATTGTGTTTCCTCGATGCATACTCTGGATACCATCAGATCAAGATGGCAGAGTCTGACCAAGCTGCAACGGCCTTCATCACGCCATACGGCCCCTTCTGTTTCAATACAATGCCTTTCGGGCTCAAAAACGCCGGGGCAACCTATCAACGCATGATTCAGACATGCCTGGAAAAACAAATCGGCAAAACAGTAGAGGCTTACGTGGACGACGTGGTCATTAAAACAAGACACGTTGAAACCCTAATATATGACTTGAGGCTCACGTTCGACAACCTCCAAACATACGACATCAAGCTCAACCCGGAAAAATGTGTCTTCGGTGTACCCTCCGGGAAATTGCTCGGCTTCATCGTTTCCAATAGAAGAATTGAAGCAAATCCGGCAAAAATCCGAGCTCTGTCACAGTTGGCTATCCCAACAGACCTCAAGCAGATCCAGAAATTAACTGGATGCGTGGCTGCCTTAAGCCGCTTTATCTCCCGATTATGAGAAAAGGAACTACCTCTTTATCGCCTTCTTCGACGCACCGAACACTTAGAGTGGACGGATGCAGTCACGGCAGCACTCGAAGAAATAAAGGCCCTCTTGGCCACCAATCCAGTCCTGACCGCGCCAAATACTGGCGAACCCATGCTATTATACATAGCTGCAACACACCAAGTTGTAAGCGCAGTGCTCATCATCGAGCGAGAAGCAGACGGACACAGGTTCCCGCTACAAAAGCCGGTATATTATGTATCCACTGTCCTCACTCCATGCAAATCTCGATACCCACACTATCAAAAGATAGCGTTCACGGTCTTCATGGCATCCCGGAAGCTACAACGGTACTTTCAAGAGTGCTCGATTACGGTGGCCTCTGAAGTACCACTCAACGATATAATAAACAACCACGACGACATGGGCCGATATGCTAAATGGGCTATCGAGCTCCTTCCATTCAACATAACATATAAACCATGGCGGGCCATTAAGTCGCAAATTCTGGCCGACTTTGTCGCCGAATGGACAGAAGACGAACTCCCTAAAGAGTACGACGCGTACTCCAATTGGATCATGCACTTCGACGGCTCTAAAATGCTGGCCGGATTGGGAGCAGGTGTTGTCCTTACATCTCCCACCGGAGACACGGTTCAATACGTACTCCAAATACTATACACATACTCCAACAATGCAGCCGAATACGAGGCTCTGTTGCATGGTCTTTGCTACGTCTTGAGCTAGCGTTGGTTTTCCCCGAAGAGGAGAGGGTGATGCAGCAAGTGTAGCGTAAGTATTTCCCTCAGTTTTGAGAACCAAGGTATCAATCCAGTAGGAGGCTCCTCAAAAGTCCCACGCACCTACACAAACAAACTGCAAACTCGCAACCAACACAATAAAGGGGTTGTCAATCCCTTCACGGCCACTTGCGAAAGTGAGATCTGATAGAGATAGTATGATAAGATAAATATATTGTTGGTTTTTTATAATATAGATGCAAAAAGTAAAGATGCAAATAAAAGTAGATTGAAAGCAAATATGATAAGAGATAGACCCGGGGGCCATAGGTTTCACTAGAGGCTTCTCTCAAGATAGCATAAGTATTACGGTGGGTGAACAAATTACTGTCGAGCAATTGATAGAAAAGCGCATAGTTATGAGATTATCTAGGCATGATCATGTATATAGGCATCACGTCCATAACAAGTAGACCGACTCCTTCCTGCATCTACTACTATTACTCCACACATCGACCGACTCCTGCCTGCATCTAGAGTATTAAGTTCATAAGAACAGAGTAACGCATTAAGCAAGATGACATGATGTAGACGGATAAACTCATGCAATATGATATAAACCCCATCTTGTTATCCTCGATGGCAACAATACAATACGTGTCTTGCAACCCTTTCTGTCACTGGGTAAGAACACCGCAAGATTGAACCCAAAGCTAAACACTTCTCCCATGGCAAGAAAGATCAATCTAGTAGGCCAAACCAAACTGATAATTTGAAGAGACTTGCAAAGATAACTCAATCATACATAAAAGAATTCAAAGAAGATTCAATTATTATCCATAGATAAATCTGATCATAAACCCACAATTCATCGGATCTCGACAAACACACCGCAAAAAGAGATTACATCGAATAGATCTCCACAAGAGAGGGGGAGAACATTGTATTGAGATCCAAAAAGAGAGAAGAAGCCATCTAGCTAATAACTATGGACCCGTAGGTCTGTGGTAAACTACTCACAACTCATAGGAGGGGCAAGGATGTTGATGTAGAAGCCCTCCGTGGTCGATTCCCCC
>NC_041385.1:87318056-87406645 GCF_002162155.2 Triticum dicoccoides
TCTCGTGGGGTCCTTGGGAGCTTCTTGACTTGCACTCGAAGCTCTCCGGATCTTGTTCGTTCAAAAAATCACGCTCCCGAAGGTTTCATTCCGTTTGGACTCCGTTTGATATTCCTTTTCTTCGAAATACTGAAATAGGCAAAAAAACAGCAATATGGGCTGGGCCTCCGGTTAGTAGGTTAGTCCCAAAAATGATATAAATGTATAAAATAAAGCCCATAAACATCCAAAAGGGGTAATATAATAGCATGGAACAATAAAAAATTATAGATACGTTGGAGACGTATCAAGCATCCCCAAGCTTAATTCCTGCTCATCCTCGAGTAGGTAAATGATAAAAAGAGAATTTTTGATGTGGAATGCTACCTAGCATAATTCATAATGTAATTTTATTTAATTGTGGCATGAATTGTCAGATCCAAATGATTCAAGATAAAAGCTTATAAAACATAAAAATAATAATGCTTCAAAGCATACTAACAAATAATCATGTCCTATCAAAATAACATAGCCAAATAAATCTTATCCCTGCAAAATCATATAGTTAGGCCATGCTTCATTTTCATTACAAAAAGTACTCCCATCATGCACAACCCCGATGACGAGCCAAGCAATTGGTTCATACTTTTTAACGCGCTTCAGCTTTTTCAACTTTCACGCAATACATGAGCGTGAGCCATGGACATAGCACTATAGGTGGAATAGAATGGTGGTTGTGGAGAAGACAAAAAGGAGAAGATAGTCTCACATCAACTAGGCGTATCAACGGGCTATGGAGATGCCCATCAATAGATATCAATGTGAGTGAGTAGGGATTGCCATGCAACGGATGCACTAGAGATATAAGTGTATGAAAGCTCAACAAAAGAAACTAAGTGGGTGTGCGTCCAACTTGCTTGCTCAAGAAGACCTAGGGCACTTTTGAGGAAGCCCATCATTGGAATATACAAGCCAAGTTCTATAATGAAAAATTCCCACTAGTATATGAAAGTGATACATATGAGACTCTCTATCATGAAGATCATGGTGCTTATTTTGAAGCACAAGTGTGGAAAAAGGATAGTAGCATTGTCCCTTCTCTCTTTTTCTCTCATTTTTTCTTTTTTTTCTTTTTTTCTTTTGGTGGGCTTCTTTAGCCTCTTTTTTTCTATTTGGGCTTCTTTGGCCTCTTTTATTTTTCATAAAGTCCAGAGTCTCATCCCGACTTATGGGGGAATCATAGTCTCCATCATTCTTTCCTCACTGGGACAATGCTCTAATAATGATGATCATCACACTCTTATTTTTCTTACAACTCAACAATTACAACTCGATACTTAGAACAAGATATGACTCTATATGAATGCCTCCGGCGGTGTACCGGGATATGCAATGAATCAAGAGCGACATGTATGAAGATTATGAAGGTGGCTTTGCCACAAGTACGATATCAACTACATGATCATGCAAAGAGCAATATGACAATGATGAAATGTGTCATAATAAACGGAATGGTGGAAAGTTGCATGGCAATATATCTCGGAATGGCTATGGAAATGCCATAATAGGTAGGTATGGTGGCTGTTTTGAGGAAGGTAAATAAAGGGTTCAATACCGGCGAGAGTTGTGCGGTAATAATAAAGGCTAGCAAAGTAAAAGGATAGGTGTGCATATGTCCATGGACTCACATTAGTCAAAAAAGAACTCATATACTTATTGCAAAAGTCTACTTCACCCTCGAAGCAAAGTACTAGCATGCCCCAAGAGGGATAGATTGGTAGGAAAAAAATTCCATCGCTCGTCCCCGACTGCCACTCATAAGGAAGACACTCAAAAGAGCACCTCATGCAACAAATTTGTCACACAACTTTTACCATACGTGCATGCTATGGGACTTGCCAACTTCAACAAAAGTATTTCTCAATTTCATAATTACCCACTAGCATGACCCTAACATTACTACCTTTATATCTCAAAACAATTATCAAGCAACAAATTGATCATAGCATCCAATTCTTTTTCTATGATAGTTTTTATTATACCCAACTTGGATGCTCATCATTCTAGGACCAACTTTGTAACCATAGCAAATACCATGCTGTTCGAAAAGACTCAAAATAATATAAGTGAAGCATGAGAGACTAGCAATTTCTATAAAATCAAACCACCACCGCGCTCCAAAAGATATAAGTGAAGTACTAGAGCAAAACTATCAAGCTCAAAAGATATAAGTGAAGCACATAGAGTATTCTAGCAAATTCTAATAAAATAATCTTCTCCAAAAAGGTGTGTACAGCAAGGATGATTGTGATAAACTAAAAAGCAAAGACTAATATAATACACGACGCTCCAAGCAAAACACATATCATGTAGCGAATAAAAATATAGCTCCAAGTAAAGTTACCAATGAACAAAGACGAAAGAGGGGATGCCTTCCCGGGGCATCCCCAAGCTTAGGCTTTTGGCTATTCTTGAATATCTTGGGGTGCCTTGGGAATCCCCAAGATTATGCTCTTGCCACCCTTTATTCCATAGTCCATAAAAGCTTTACCCAAAACTTGAAAACTTCACAACACAAAACTCAACAGGAAATCTTATAAGCTCCGTTAGTGAAAGAAAACAAAACCACCACATAGGGTACTGCAATGAAATCATTCTTTATTTATTTTGGTGTTAAACCTACTGTATTCCAACTTCCTTATGGTTTATAAACTAATTTACTAGCCATAGATGCATTGAAATAAGCAAACAACACACGAAAAACAGAATCTGTCAAAAAAAAAGAACAGTCTGTAGCAATCTGTAACTAACGCAAACTTCTGGAACTCTAAAAATCGTACCAAAATAGGACGTACTGGAAAATTTGTTTATTGATCAGAAGCAAAAGGAATCAATATAAAATCACGTTTCTGTGATTTATTGAATTTTTTTCTCGTGAGCGCAAAGTTTCTGTTTTTCAGCAGAATCAAATCAACTATCATCATAGTTTATTCTATAGGTTCTACTTGGCACAAACACTAAACAAAAGATGAAAACACATCTAAACAGAAAGTAGAAACAAAATTTAACACTAAACATGAACAAAAACAAAGAACATAAAGAAAATTGGGTTGCCTCCCAACTAGCGCTATCGTTTAACGCCCCTAGCTAGGCATAAAAGCGAAGATAGATCTAAGTGGTGCCATCTTTGGCAATCAATTTTTTAATGGAGTTGTGCTCAGGTCCGGGAGGCTCTTTGCGTTTCCCTTCGTGCTCAGAGATCCTTTGATCCAAAGCATCCAACCGCTTATTACAAAGTACAATCAAGTTATTCATGCGGTTGATACTCCCACCAATATTCTTAAGTGGTTCAACAGTTTTTTGCAACTCACAAAGTTTCTCTAAAATTTGAGTTCCTTCAAGAGAGAAGGATGATCCCTTTTTTATGGGAAGTACTCCTACAATCCCTTCTATAATTTCATAGGCGAAACTAGGATCAATTTCAATAAAATATCCTTTTGCGGCAAAATCAAGAAGTTGTCTATGGAATGGGGTTAACCCAACATAAAAATTGCGCATTAAAATCTTGAAATCTCCTTCCACGACACAACTGCGATAAGAATCTAACATCCTAAACCAAGCATCTTTTAAATTTTCTCCTTGTCCTTGCTTGAAGTGAAGAACTTCAAAGTTGGGAGACGAAGGGATAAAGACCGAGCTAGCCATGCCGACAAGGTAAACGAACTAAAACACGAACAAATGGAAAAAGGCAAGCAAAAAGAAAGGAGGAGATTGGGAGAGAGAGGGCGAATAAAACGGCAAGGGTGAAGTGGAGGAGAGGAAAAAGAGAGGCAAATGCCAAATAATGTAAATGCGAGGGAGATGGGTTTGTGATGGGTACTTGGTATGTCTTGACTTGAGCGAAGACCTCCCCGGCAACGGCGCCAGAAATCCTTCTTGCTACGTCTTGAGCTAGCGTTGGTTTTCCCCGAAGAGGAGAGGGTGATGCAGCAAGTGTAGCATAAGTATTTCCCTCAGTTTTGAGAACCAAGGTATCAATCCAGTAGGAGGCTCCTCAAAAGTCCCACGCACCTACACAAACAAACTGAGAACTCGCAACCAATGCAATAAAGGGGTTGTCAATCCCTTCACGGCCACTTGCGAAAGTGAGATCTGATAGAGATAGTATGATAAGATAAATATATTTTTGGTATTTTATAATATAGATGCAAAAAGTAAATATGCAAATAAAAGTATATTGAAAGCAAATATGATAAGAGATAGACCCGGGGGCCATAGCTTTCACTAGAGGCTTCTCTCAAGATAGCATAAGTATTACGATGGGTGAACAAATTACTGTCGAGCAATTGATAGAAAAGCGCATAGTTATGAGATTATCTAGGCATGATCATGTATATAGGCATCACGTCCATAAAAAGTAGACCGACTCATGCCTGCATCTACTACTATTACTCCACACATCGACCGACTCCTACCTGCATCTAGAGTATTAAGTTCATAAGAACAGAGTAACGCATTAAGCAAGATGACATGATGTAGAGGGATAAACTCATGCAATATGATATAAACCCCATCTTGTTATCCTCGATGGCAACAATACAATACATGTCTTGCAACCCTTTCTGTCACTGGGTAAGAACACCGCAAGATTGAACCCAAAGCTAAACACTTCTCCCATGGCAAGAAAGATCAATCTAGTAGGCCAAACCAAACTGATAATTTGAAGAGACTTGCAAAGATAACTCAATCATACATAAAAGAATTCAGAGAAGATTCAATTATTATCCATAGATAAATCTGATCATAAACCCACAATTCATCGGATCTCGACAAACACATCGCAAAAAGAGATTACATCGAATAGATCTCCACAAGAGAGGGGGAGAACATTGTATTGAGATCCAAAAAGAGAGAAGAAGCCATCTAGCTAATAACTATGGACCCGTAGGTCTGTGGTAAACTACTCACAACTCATAGGAGGGGCAAGGATGTTGATGTAGAAGCCCTCCGTGGTCGATTCCCCCTCCGGCAGAGTGCCGGCGAAGGCTCCAAGATGGGATCTCGCGGATACATAAGGTTACAACGGTGGAAATTGTGTTTTGTGGTGCTCCTGGATGTTTTCGGGTACATACGTATATATGGGAGGAAGAAGTACGTCGGTGGCCGCCCGAGGGGCCCACGAGACAGGGGGCACGCCCTACAGGGGGGGCTATCTCATGGGGTCCTCGGGAGCTTCTTGACTTGCACTCCAAGCTCTTCGGATCTTGGTCGTTCAAAAAATCACGCTCCCGAAGGTTTCATTCCGTTTGGACTCCGTTTGATATTCCTTTTCTTCGAAATACTGAAATAGGCAAAAAACAGCAATATGGGCTGGGCCTCCGGTTAGTAGGTTAGTCCCAAAAATGATATAAATGTATAAAATAAAGCCCATAAACATCCAAAAGGGGTAATATAATAGCATGGAACAATCAAAAATTATAGATACGTTGGAGACGTATCAGTCTTCGGATGGCAGTCTCCATGGGCATCCAACGCCTCGAAGTGTGTGGGGACTTGAACCTTGCAATATCTCAGATAAATGGAGACTTCGATGCCAAAGATCCGAAATGGCGGCTTATCGTAACGCCGTCCTCAAAATGTCAGCTCGGTTCAAGGGGCTCAAATTCCACCATGTGGTAAGAGAAAATAATCAAACGACCGATATTCTCGCCCGCATTGGCGCTAAACGCGACCCCGTCCCACCCAATATCTTCTTGGAAAGGCTGTTCAAGCCGTCCGTGGTATGGGAAGGGGAGTCCGGCAATATTAGCCCGACTCCAAACACAACCCCAGATTCCGAACAGTCTGACGTAATCGGAGGCTCTGCCACCGAAATAACACCTTCGGCCCACGAAATCATGGCTATTATCGCCCCATGGACCGAGCCCTTCTTGGCCTACCTAAATAGGCAAGAGCTCCCCGAAGACCAGAATGAGGCACGTTGCATTGTGCGGCGATCTAAAGCCTACAAAGTCCATGAAGGAGAGCTCTACAAGAAGAGCACCACCGGAGTGCTCCAACGATGCATCTCCGAGGAGGAAGGGCGGCAGCTCTTAACCGAAATCCACGCCGGACTCGGCGGGCACCATGCTGCAGCCCGGGCACTTGTAAGCAAGGCCTTTCGGATAGGTTTTTACTGGCCGACAGCCCGGGCAGATGCACAGGACCTTGTCCAACGTTGCATTGGTTGCCAACTATTTGCCAATCAGAGCCATATGCCCCCTACCGCTCTCCAAACAATCCCCATAACTTGGCCCTTCGTGGTCTGGGGGCTGGATATGGTGGGATCCCTTAAACGGGAAGCCATAAGAAAAAATATTTATTGGTCATGGTGGACAAGTTCACCAAATGGATAGAAGCCAAACCAGTTAAAACGGCCGAATCCGGACTAGTGATAGACTTCATATCAGGGGTTGTACACTGCTACGGTGTCCCCCACAGCATCATCACTGACAATGGCTTGAATTTCACAGCCGATGAGGTGAAAACTTGGTGCGGCAAAATGGGCATCAAGCTCGACTACGCCTCTATCTATCACCCCCAAACAAATGGTCAAGTCGAACGTGCAAATGGTCTCATCATGAGCAGCATCAAACCCAGACTGGTGCGATCCTTGAAGGAATTGGACACACATTGGGTCGAGGAACTTGACTCCGTACTCTGGGGGCTGCGGACCATGCCGAATCGTACCACCAGATGCACACCATTTTTTATGGTGTACGACGCAGAAACAGTACTACCCTGCGACATAATCCATGACTCACCTCGCGTGCGCATGTACGAAGAGAAGGAAGCCGAGTTAGATCGACAGGATAACTTAGATGCTTTGGAGGAGGAACGTGACGTCGCAAAAGCCCGTTCCGCATTCTATCAGCAACAGGCTCGAAGATATCAAAGTAGAGAAGTACGGGCCAAAACTTATAACATTGGCGAACTAGTTCTACGCCTCCCCGAGAAGAAGAAGGACAAGCTAAAACCCAAGTGGGAGGGTCCCTTCATCATTGATAAAGTTCTCACAGGAGGAGCGTACCATCTGCGCAATGCATCTGATAACAGACTCGAGCCGAACCCATGGAACGCGGCCAGACTCCGAAGGTTCTATGCCTAGTGCCGAACTCAGTGTTCGTCTCCTTACCTCCGCTCCTTCAATTACGTTCCTTTTCTTCCTTTCTCGCCCTCTTTTCCCTTTTCGCATACAACCTTGCAAAACTGCACGGATGCCCTGATTGCTCCGGCAGCACTATGCGTGCACATTATACCTGGGGGCTTCCTATCCGGAAGCTAAATATAACTAACTTCATGGCTTCTCGCCAGCCACATATGCGTTTTTCTTCCCATATGTGCCTTTTCTTCACCATTATATGCATCGATATGACTTAAGTTTTGGCCATGCTGGCTTGCCTGGCTCTTGTGTTTATGCCCTACGTTCCCGTTAATTCGGCTAGGGCATAAGGGGAGCACCTCTGCGATTGTTACTGCCAGTTGAGCCGGATGTGTACCTCAGACTGGGTGAAGCCGAAAGCTAGCGTTCTTAAGGGAATATTCGGTCGGTGAACAAAAGATTGTCGGATTTGGGGTTCCGGCAGACCCTATAGATTCGAACACTGGGTGCGTGTGAAGATTTGGCCTTCTGCATACCTGCACTTCGCCGCCTTGCTAGGATCTAAGCTACAAAAGGGAACAACACAAGAGACACAGGGTTTATACTAGTTCGGGCCACCATTGTGGTGTAATACCCTACTCTAGTTTGTGGTGTGGTGGATTGCCTCTTGGGCTGATGATGAACAGTACAAGGAAGAACAACCTCGCGAGGGTCTGTTCTTGGCTGGTGCGATGAACTGCTAGGGGGAGTTCAGTCGCTCTCTCTTTGGATGCCTCTACCCTGGGGGTGGCTAGTCCTATTTATAGGGAAAGGCCCTGAGCCTCTTCCCAAATATTGAGCGGGAAGGGCGCCAACAATTGGCCATTTTGAAGGGGAACATCTAGTACACTTATCCTGACTAAAGTTGGTCCTCGCCTGTCAAAGGCTCTGGTGGTGACGCCGGCTTGGGCTCCACGATGACTTCCATCCTGCCGTCCTGCTGGTCTTGGTCTTGTTGCACCGAAATGGATGCCTTTGCTTGATGCTCTCGCCTGCGCTTGCCCCCTTTGCACCAAAGAGGAAAGGACACTGTGCGGGCTGGCGCCCGCCTGGCGCCCTTGGTCGTCATGGCTTGCGTCATGGGCACCTCGGGAGGTACCCCGCCTTGATCTCTCCGCCTCCTCGCGAGCCAGCCTGACGAGGCCGTGCCTAAGGAAGCCTCCTGTCGTCCGCCCTGCGAGGCTTGGCCCCTCGCGAGGGTCTTGAGCTCGTGTTGATGAAGATGGACCATGCTGGGCCGCCCCTTGAGCCACGCTGCAGGCCGCAGGCAGGCAAGTCTTGGGACCCCCGTTCCCAGAACGCCGACAGTAGCCCCCGGGCCCAAGGCGCGCCCGGACTTGGCTGAGCAGAGAGGCGAAGGGGCAAGTGCGAAGCGTCACGGGCCCTAACAGCCTGCGGCCTCGGGCGCCGCGTGGCGGTTGGTTGGACGTGGTTGGCTCTGCTCCCCCATGATGCCTCGGCAACCGCACGACTTGACAAGTCCCTGCATGCAAAAACTGGTCATGATTACCTGCGATCGTGGAGGCCGACGGTTGGCCTCCTCCGGCTATAAGTACAGAACGGCGCGGGCCATTCCAGTTCATCTTCCTCTGCTGCTCCTCCTCCTCTCCTCCATCTTCGCCACTGCTTCGCCTTGCCGCAATGGCTCCGATACGCCGGTTCTCTGCAGAAGAGAAGGGGAAGGCCTTCCGAGAGGGTCCTAACCCGCTTCCGCCAAAGAAGCGGCTGGTCCTCTGCCGCCGAGATGAGGGCGCGCGGCAAGAGGTGTTGAGGCCTTGGTGCGAGCGACCGCCGCCAGGGTTCCCGCTGCCTTTGTACGCCCACCTTGAGGGCCCTGCAGGAGCTGATGCCGAGCGCCATGGACGACGCCGCCGTCGGTGCCGGCGGGTCACGACGGTGCGCGTTGTCCCTCCTGGAGTCCACGCCGAGGGCTCCTCCCAAGAGTTTGTGCTCCACGCCGCCATGCCTCCTTGATCTTGGATTCGCCTTCCTCCCTCCTTTGCCTTTGAGATTCCACCGAGGGGGCCTTTCAGGCTCTGGCTGCAGCACGCCGATTGCCAGGCTCCCGCGACCGATGCGGACGTCGAGGTCGTCGCTCCAGGTAAGGTCTTCATGACCCATGGCTGGGGCGAGATCGCCCGGGTTTGCGGGACGAGGGGTGCCCTCGTGATCCACTTGGAGTTCGACGACGCTTCCATGATGCTCTTCAAGGTCTTCGACGAAGATGGGCGCCGGCTGGAGTGCTGCCCCAGAGGCAGCGGCCGACTAGGCCTGCTGCTCGCCCTTCCAGCAGCTCCTCCGGTGGCAGCGGACGCCTCGAAGGATCCAGCGACTCCGCCGAGCCCTTCGCGACTCCGGAGACGAGCGACGACAGCTACGAGCCCCCGAGCCTGCACCACTCTCGGAGCAGGACGGGCTCGTTAGACCGCCGCCGCCTCTGATCTGGATGAGGCTGGCGCCCGGCCTCAAGCGGCCCACTGTTGATGATGGCGTCTGCCGTCGTAGTTCCTGTAGTCAGGGTTCTTTAGGATTCACGTCTTTTGTCCCTGCGAGGAGCCAAGAACACACCCCGTGGGGGCTTGTAAGGTGTATGTAGTCCCTTTTGTTAATATGATCCTTATCGTGAAGCACTGCAAGATGTTGATTCCGTCTTAGCTTAGTTTCTTCCTTTCGAACCTCATGAGGGCTTGGTGCTCTGCGCTGACAAGTCCTGGTCCCAAGGCGGCTTCAACCGTCGCTGGTATGCCAGGTCGCGATGCCGTGGTCAAGGCCAGGAGGTGAGCAACCCGGGGTCCAGTAAGAGCCCCTGAGTCGCGATGCTCAGGAGGTCCCCTTTGGCGCTCAAGCAACTATCGTTTGGTGAGAAAGGAATGCGACGTTGCTAACATGGGATCGCATTGGATGTGGTGATGGTGCAGCGATGGCTAGTGTTTTCGGAGGGTGACTTATCTCGAGAGGCAGGAAATGCTTCCTGGTGCGGTGCCAAGCCTGCGCATTGGCCAGCGAGGGGTTGCATGGCGAGGTCCCCGCATGCCTCTTCCCTCTCGCCTCCGCTCCCCTTTCTGCTCTACGTCCTCGGGTCCCGGCCCTCGAGCGGGTCTCAGCCGTCGCTGGTTTGCCAGGTCGCGATGTCGTGGACAAAGCCAGAGGGTGAGGGCTGGAGAGCCAGTAGGGGCCCTGAGTCGCGATGCTCAGGTACCCCTCCTTTAACGTGCAAGCAGTTCACGCGGACGAGAGTGAAGAGGACAGCGTGAGGGCCTCGCCCGGCGCTTCTCCTTGGAGGGATCCTACAGGTCCACCACAAAAAGAGCGAAAGTCCGCTATGACAAGCGGCGGTTAGCCGTTAGTTGCTTTGGAGAGGCGACGAGGCGCTAAAGGCCTGATGAGGTGTGTCAGGGCACCCGCGAGCCAGCACTGGACTCACGGGGCCCTACCCCAAGGCGGGTTGCGCCTGGCGCTGGGCCTTAACTCGTGATGTGTTCCTGCAGATTTGGCCAGATGCCGATGCTCTACGTCCTCGGGTCCCGGCCCTCGAGCGAGTCTCAGCTGTCGCTGGTTTGCCAGGGCATGATGCCGTGGACAAAGCCAGAGGGTGAGGGCTGGAGAGCTGGTAGGAGCCCTGAGTCGCGATGCTCAGGTACCCCCCCTTTAACGCGCAAGCGGCCTACACGAAGGAAGAAGGGGTGCCACGGACAGGCACCAAATAACAAGCATGATGGGTCGAATGCATAAACAGAGAATAACCGCAAGAGGGATACATGCCGCCGGGTCTGACCCGAGCGACTTGGGGATGATGCAGCCCAAGGGGCGCCCCCAACAAGGTAAGCTAAAAACATGAACAAAGGGATACACGCCGCAGGGACGGACCCACGCGGCCTGGGAATGATGCAGCCTTGGGGGCGCTCCCAGCTGGAAATGAAACTTGAAAGGTGTCACCTGATAGTGTTGACGATGAAGTGGTGTTGAAGTAGCAGACATAGCGGGCCGTGGGATTCAAACACTGGGGTGCGCGTGGAGATTTGGCCTTCTGCCTACCTGCACTTCACCGCCTTGCTAGGATCTAAGCTACGAAAGGGAACAACACAAGAGACACAGGGTTTATACTAGTTCGGGCCACCATTGTGGTGTAATACCCTACTCTAGTTTGTGGTGTGGTGGATTACCTCTTGGGCTGATGATGAACAGTACAAGGAAGAACAGCCTCGCGAGCGTCTGTTCTTGGCTGGTGCGATGAAATGCTAGGGGGAGTTCAGTCGCTCTCTCTTTGGATGCCTCTACCCTGGGGGTGGCTAGTCCTATTTATAGGCAAAGGCCCTGAGCCTCTTCCCAAATATTGAGCGGGAAGGGCGCCAACAATTGGCCATTTTGAAGGGGAACATCTAGTACACTTATTCTGACTAAAGTTGGTCCTCGCCTGTCAAAGGCTCTGGTGGTGACGCCGGCTTGGGATCCACGATGACTTCCATCCTGCCGTCCTGCTGGTCTTGGTCTTGTTGCACTGAAATGGATGCCTTTGGTTGATGCTCTCGCCTGCACTTGCCCCCTTTGCACCAAAGAGGAAAGAAGGACACTGTGTGGGCTGGCGCCCGCCTGGCGCCCTTGGTCGTCATGGCTTGAGTCATGGGCACCTCGCGAGGTACCCCACCTTGATCTCTCCTCCTCCTCGCGAGCCAGCCTGACGAGGCCGTGCCTGAGGAAGCCTCCTGTCGTCCGCCCCGCGAGGCTTGGCCCCTCGCGAGGGTCTTGAGCTCGTGTTGACGAAGATGGGCCATGCTGGGCCGCCCCTTGAGCCACGCCGTAGGCCGTAGGCAGGCAAGTCTGGGGACCCCCGTTCCCAGAACACCGACAAAGATGTTCTCATTCATTACAACATAAATCCCCAGATGCTTTGTTTCCTGCGCTTCTGTTTGCAGTTCGGACATGCACATCGATGCATGCGCACCTAGAGAAAGGAACCCCTAACGGAACTATTCTCTCTGGAAGATGTTTCTTACTATCCATGTAATATAACATAACTAGTTGGGTACTTGTCTGTTCAAGCACTTATGACCCCTACGCCTGGTTTCCATGCATACCCCAGTTTTTCATAATTGTGCGGGTATTTGGATACACTCCGGACTGTCGGGTCCGGGGGCTGAAGCGAAAAGGTCCGCCATGACAAATGATTTTCAATCTGGCTAGGGAATACATAAGTCCATTCAAATTACATAGTCATTTAGACTGGCTGTATTCTTCCTCTATACCATCCAACAGGCTGTCTAGCTTACAATCCTGTTGGGAATACTTTGTGGCTAACGCTACTTGGTCATATACCAGACTTACGGGTATCTCTTGCCCATCTGCCCCCGTTGGTCCGACTTTGGCCATATGGTTCGGTTCAGCCTTGGCGTATCGCATCTTCACCATGGCCCACGCTTCCCTCGCACCTTGTCGGCTAGCTGATATCTTCCACAACCAGAAGCATTGCCGTGCTCCTTTGAGCATCTCCACAAGCTCTTTCATGCCTCATGGCAGGGAAGCGGATGGCCACAAGGCCTGGGCAATGCCCTGCATCACCTGCCGCGCTCATTCGTGCAGTTGTGAAAGATCTTGCAGCATATCGCCTGCGGATCCGTGCATCTCCTCTTCCGGTCGCCCCGTCAGCATACCTGCAGACATAACTCTGTCAAAATGCTTCCCCGCCGAACTATACTACAGTTCGTTTAAGCACTTACTATAAATGCCGCGTTGAAGCCTCCTGTTCTACTTAACGGAGTCAGCAAGCTGAGCCCGAACATCTTTTAATTCGACGGTCAGTCGGATATTGGCATCTTGGAGATTATTTCTCTCTTGAATAGCCTTCGCCAGCACACGCTCGCCCGCCTTCAGCTCACTTCGTAGATGTGGCTCATTATCCTCCACAATCTTCGGAATCTCTCTGGGATCGTCTGTAATATCTTTTATTAGATTTATCAACCATGCCGAATAAATAACTGGTACAAGGATAGTCTTACCAGAAGAGGCCCTTTTTGATTCCTCTTGTTCGGCAACAATGGCCTTCAGCTGGGCCTTGCATTTCTCCAGTTCTTGAGATAAATGGGTATTCTTCTCTACAAGGACCTATGCATACAATTATCCTTAAATCAGTTGTGCCTACTGTATCAAGTCTCAGGGGCTACTACTACACATACTTATCAGATTTTCTTACCCGTATATCCTTCGCATACTGATCTGTTGATCTGGCAAGTCCATCTTGAGCGGCGCAAATATATGCGTCCCCGGAGTTGAAGGCATCAAAAGCCTCCTCGGAGAAAATAGCATTGCGAAGTACAGCCCGTCTGCATCGATGATTCATGGCACTCCTCACTTCGGAGTTGGAAGCAGAAAGCATGTCCGCATCCTCTAGGGGAGGACAATTCGGTGTTGCCCCCATACCAGCCTCCGCCCGTGAATCCTCTTCCGGAATCCGACTGCTTGAGGCATGTCCGGCAGGGGATCCGGATGTAGTCCGGCGGATGTTTTTCCTGCCAGGACGCAATGCAAACTGTCACACTTTGGCAAAGATAATCACAGAGAAAGTCTAATTCGTACCTTTGCCCTGGAGTCTCAGTTCTAACCGCTTCCTCTTACGCCTGCCCAAACCGGATGCCTCCTGCAGATGAGCTCCCGTGGGCTCGGGCGGCGTCCTGATGACCGTTTCTGCAAAAATACAACATGTGCGCTCAGGGCACGACACAATCCAGAATTTAGGGCCCCGACTTTACTTACGTTCGACACCGGGAGCAGCCCGGGATAATCAGCAAGGATGGCCACTAAAATGCCGTCCCGGCTTGCGTGATAAAATGTCCCATCTACAAGTTCCACGGATAAATCTGGATCTTCTTCAAGTCAGGGGTCGAGAGCCCGGCCAGGATCCTCTGGCTGCGGAGGTGTGCTTTTGAAATCCTCGACGGCCCTCCTCAGTTCCTGCTTTGGAAAAAGCAGGATAACTAACTGGTGACAAAGGACACATGTGTGAATAGAGTCGAGTAAAGGAATTACAGCTTACCCAGCTTGGGGGGTTGTACATGGAAAATCCATCCCGCGGTTTAATGCGGAGGAACTCCTCCTCTTCCCCTTTGTACAAATCAGACAGTATTTTCGCCAGTGCGGCAGCAGAGTCCGGACCTTTACGACCGCAGCGGGTGGCGTCGTCTTCTCCGTTGAAGTGCCACATGGGTTTCCCCCAATATTGAAGTGGCTGCACCCCCCGCATGATGCATATTGACATAACCTCTATCATTGTCAATCCTGATTTGGCCAGAATTTTTACCCGGCCCATCAGATAGAGGACTTCTTTGTTATCTTCCTCCTGGGGGTTCCGCGGGCGCCAGTTTTGTCGTTTCTTCAGCTGGGCGTTGGTAAACTCAGGAAGGCCCGTCCGGACTGGGTCCGGAAGGGGAACGTCATCTACATAAAACCACTTCGAGATCCAATCTTCGGATGCCTTCTTTGGAGTGCCGGACAAGTATCCGGCCTGGGCGATGCGCCATATTTCGGCTCCGCCCACTTGATATATAGATCCCTCCTGATTGCGAGGGACGAGGCATAATAGCCTCTTCCGTAGCTCGAAATGAGCTTCGTAGCCCAGGAAAAGCTCGCAAAAGGTAACATACCCTGTGATGTGCAGTATGGAGGCGGGAGTGAAGTTGTGCAGCTAGAGACCATAGAATTCCAGGAGCTCGTAGAGGAATGGGTGGATTGGAAACCCAAGCCACCTCAGCAAATACGGGACAAGGCATATTCTCTCCCCTCTAGATGGGTTCGGAAAGGTCTCCGCCTGCTCCCCGCCATTATAGGTGGCTAGTCCGGCTCGGACGGGGACCATGTATGCAGGACGGAGGAACCCCTGGGTCTGCAACTCCACTAATCGGCTATGAGGGACAGAACACTTTTCCCAATCGCCTGGCTTAGAGCTAGAGGTGCGAGAGGAGGAACTTCGGCGGCCAGCCATGATGGAATGGCTTTTCCCGGGCACGCTCTGTTGAAGGCTGGCTGGGAGGAAGATGGTGTGATTTGGATCTGAGGATCCCCGTCTCCTCAAATAGACGACTGGCTTACAAAGTCAGGGTGGCAAATGTAAAAATGCCCCGACTACTCCTATTCACTTAACGCGTGGGGATGGCCATTATTGAAACACAAAAGCCGAGGAGGATGACATTGATGGAGGCCGGACACTGTTCGCCACAACAGGTACTTTGGATTTGGAGAAGAACCCACCTTGCAATGCCGAATACAATCTGCGCGTCGGACTCATCATCATTGAAGCCTGGTTCGGGGGCTACTGAGGGAGTCCTGGATAAGGGGGTATCCGGACAGCCACACTATGTACTTTGGCCGGACTGTTGGACTATGAAGATACAAGATTTAAGACTTTGTCCCGTGTCCGGATGGGACTCTCCTTGGCGTGGAAGGCAAGCTTGGCAATTCGGATAATAGATCTCCTTCTCTGTAACCGACTCTGTGTAACCCTAGCCCCCTCCGGTGTCTATATAAACTGGAGGGTTTAGTCCGTAGGACACAACAACAATCATACCATAGGCTAGCTTCTAGGGTGTAGCCTCTCTGATCTCATGGTAGATCAACTCTTGTAATACTCATATCATCAAGATCAATCAAGCAGGAAGTAGGGTATTACCTCCATTGAGAGGGCCCGAACCTGGGTAAACATCGTGTCCCCAGTCTTCTGTTACCATTAGCCTTAGACGCACAGTTCGGGACCCCCTACCCGAGATCCGCCGGTTTTGACACCGACATGGACCTCGAGGGTGGTTCCTCTTCCGTCCACCTTGATGATTACATCGAGTGGAATCCGTCAGGGGTGACTCCTCAGGTTTTCCCCTTGGTGTTAGACACACGGTTACTATGGTTACTATGACTTTACATTGAACCTTGTTACTAAAGACAGGTCGGCCCTAAGGGGTACCTGCACGAGCATATTTGCGAGTGACAAGGAGCCGGGTTGATCTGGAGGGTGCCCGCGAGATAATTACGAGGCGTGACCAGGCATTCTTAGCCCTTGCCGCAAGTCCTCGAGACGGGGCGATGGGGTCACATGTTTTGTGAGTCTCTGCTTGTTATCACGCGTTCCTAATCCACTACGATTTGGATATTTGATCCGAGGGGCCTCTGTCCTGATAGCACTAACCATCATGTGGGCATAGTATGGGCATTCTCCGTTATATGCATCAGCCGAAGTTTAATAGACGTCTATGACTGAGCGGCGCGCGCTGGGTTGGACTAGTAAGCACCTGCCTTTTTAAGGAGGTAGCTAGGTCTGCTCACCGACCGCCCACGCAACGTGCAGGAGTTCCCGGGGCGATGGCCCAAGACCCCTGGGGGCATAGGTTTAGTCCGGCGTGCTGACCTCTCTATTAAGCCTAGATCGGGTTGCGGCGTATTGTTTGGCCGAGGCCGGGCATGACCCAGGAAAGTGTGTCCGGCCGGAGGTAATCAAGCATGGTGGGTAAGTTGGTGCACCCCTGCAGGGAAGAAAACATGTATCGATAGCCTGTCCTATGGTAATGGACACTTGGAGTTGTATCCTGATCGATACAACTAGAACTGGATACTTGTGATGAGAAATGGATAGTATGGCTCTGGGATTGCTTTCTCGCAGGGAGTCGAGAAAGGATCTCTGGCCGAGGTTGATAATAGTACTACTACTTTACTTTATGCTACTCTATTCCCTCCTGTTTGCTGCAAGATAGTGGTTTCCAGAAGATGTTAGTCTTCGGTAGGACTAGGCCTTCTCTCTATTTTGGTATTTCTGCAGCCCAGTCCACATATACAACCTTCCTTTGGTAATGTTGCATATGTAGTGTAGATCCTTGCTTGCGAGTACTTTGGATGAGTACTCACGGTTGCTTCGCTCCCCCTTTTCCCCCTTTCTTTTCTTTCCGGTTGGTGCAACCAGATGTCGGAGCCCAGGAGCCATATGCCACCGCCGGTGCCTACTACTACGTGGAGATCGCTGGCGATCAGGAGTAGTTAGGAGGCTCCCAGGCAGGAGGCCTTGCCTTTTCGATTGTAGATGCCTTTGTGCTGGCCTTCTTAAGGCAAACTTGTTTAACTTATGTCTGTACTTAGATATTGTTGCTTCCGCTGACTCGTTTGTATTCAAGCTGATGTATTCGAGCCCTCGAGGCCCCTGGCTTGTAATATAAAGCTTGTATTATTTTAATTTGTGTCTAGAGTTGTGTTGTGATATCTTCCTGTGAGTCCTTGATCTTGACCGTACACATTTGCGTGTATGATTAGGGTACGATTGAATCGAGGGCGTCACACTCGGGTGGCGGAGGAGAGTGGTGGGAGGGGAGTGAAATGCCTAGGGTTTGGTCCGGCGAGAGGATGGGGAAGAATATAAGTGGGGTCGGGTTGGCCAGCATGGGCCGGATCCGACGTGGCGGGCGTGCCCGGGCGCCCCCATATGCACCCCATATTTGAGCTAGATATGGGGGGGTGCCGGTCAGCCCGGGCGTTTGAGGGTCGTTTGAGGGGCCCATCTGGGTCCAGATTTCGTGATCGGGCAACGACCGGGCGGCCTTCTCGGGTGTTTGAGACGGGTTTGAGAGGTCCGATTGTAGATGCTCTAATGTCCGCAGGGAATGAGAGGTGACCGGTCACTATACTTGGACACGCTTGCGGACGTACAATGGTATGGATTGTGATGTCCAATTGTAGATGCTTTAAAAGATTGTAGTTCAGCCTTGCAAATCCCAGTCGACTGAGACTTGGTTATATCTCAGTTGATGCTATATTTGTGAGATCTTAGAGCATCTATAGCTGAGCATCTCAAATCCGCCTCATACGCCCGGGCGGGCCGACCTGTCACTATCCGGTTGCAAAATTTGATTCAAACATGCGCCTCAAACGGGCCTCAAATGCCCGGGCTGACCGGCACCCTTCATATCCAGCTCAAATATGGGGCGCCCGGGCACGCCCGCCACATCAGATCCGACCCCACCACAAATTGCACCAAATCCACCCAAAATACCTGTTGGATCCATTTGTTCTCTCTTCTCTTCTTCCTCATCTACGCCGCCCGTCTTGCAGCTCCGCCGCCGCGCGCGCTCCGTAGCCGTTCCGTAACCTCGCTGCCAGCTCCGGGAGAGTAGTCCTCGTTCTCGTCCTCGCCGTGGGAGACGTTGTCTTCGGTCCGGACGCCACCGCGGTACATTCGACAGCTCTCTAGCTCTGCCTTGCACTTGATGTGTTTGACAAATTGTCCGACCGGATTTTTTTGGGATTTTGTTAGGGAAAACGATGGATTCTGATGCTTTGTCGGACGAGGAGTATGGATCGACGGAGCTTGACCGAATGATTGAAGACGAATTCTTCGATTCCTCGGATTCGGACGAATAAGTGGACATGATTATCTCATGAGCATGCAAGAGGAAATAGACCTCCAAGTGGAGCATATTCTCAACTTCAAGGGCTCAATCAAAGGAATAAGAATGATCAACCAGGATAGGGTGTCCGAAGAAAAGCTATTGTACAGGGACTACTTTGCTCTCAATCCCATTTTCCCGGATGATCCATGGTTTCGTCGCCATTTTCGCATGCCGAAACCATTGTTTTTGCGCATTGTGGAGGGAGTGGAGGCACACGACAACTACTTCAAGCGCACAAGGAATTGTTGCGGAAAACTCTCTTTCTCTCCCAAGAAGAAGTGCACGACTGCTCCGAGGATGCTTGCACGTGGTACTGCTGCAGATGCCGTTGATTAGATGGTCAGGATGGGAGAGAGCACGTGCTTGAAGACTACTGTCAAGTTTGCCCTCGCCGTGATGGAGGTGTTTGGACCCGAGTATCTCAAAGAACCAAATGTGCACGACACGGAGAAGTTGTTGGCTATTGGAGAGGCAAGGGGGTTTTCAGGAATGCTCTGATCAATTGATTGCATGCATTTACAATGGAAGAACTGCCCCAAAGGTTTACGGAGAATGTATCAAGGTCACACTACAAAGGCCACCATCATACTAGAAGCGGTGGCATCACATGACTTATGGATTTGGCATGTTTTTTTTGAAATGCCGGGTTCTCACAACGACATCAACGTGCTTCAACGATCTCCAGTGTTCAAGAGGCTTTGCAATGGGGAATTACCGCCATGCAACTACACCGTCAATGGTCGAGAGTACAACATGGGATACTATCTTGCCGATGGTATCTATCCTCAGTGGGCGGCTTTTGTGAAGACCATATCCGAACCGCATGGCAATAAACAGAGTCATTTTGCAACAATGCAGGAAGCAGCTAGGAAGGATGTGGAGAGGGCATTTGATGTGCTTCAAGCTCGTTGGGGAATTCAGCGGAGCGCTACAATGATGCGGAAATCAGAAATTTTGTGGCAGCTGATCACATGTTATGTTATTCTGCACAATATGATTGTCGATGATGATGATGATGATGTAGAAACCCAAGATTTTTAAGCACCTGGAGAATAAGTTGAAATCCCGGAAGATCAAGATGCGACTCAGTTTATGAATTTTCTGCAGATCCATCAGAATCAAGATTTTGAAGCACCTGGAGAACAAGTTGAAATCCCGAAAGATAAAGATGCGACCCAGCTTATGAACTTTCCACAGATCCATCAAAATCTTCGAGATCATCAGGTGCACACGCATCTACTCAATGATCTTGTGGAGCACACGTGGACCCACAATGGCGACCAAGGAGCCAATACTTGAGTTTGTCACTTAAAATAATTTTTATGTAAACTCTATTTATGCTTCGTACCAGCATTTGCTATTTACGTGCGACATTTGCTTGTATGATCGATGTATATGGATTTGCATGAATTTGAGAGTCCGAATTTGAGATATGTAGATGCCGGGAGAAAAATATGGTGGCCCGTCCGGATGCGTCCGCGGGCGTGCCCTGCCGCGTCCGCCGATATATAAGGGGTCGGATTTGATAAGTCCGGCTGTAAATGCTCTTACAACGACATCAGCGCAAATTTTCTTTGCAGTTATTATGTTTTCTTATTATATGTCAGTTGAGTGAGACTTGCTCAGTGCGATTGAGACCTGTCCACACCCGTGGACTTTTTTTAAGAGCCTCTCGTTTGCCGCTAAACAAATATCACAAAGAACTTGAAATAAATGTAGTAAAATGCGATCACTCCCATTAAATTTAGAATTCCGGTGAACATAATGGACGGTAGGCAACATGACGTTTACGTTGGGCTCGGCCGGCTACCGTTTGGGTCGCATCGCCGTCCTCGTGCCGCATGCAGAGCCGGCGCTACCGAAGCGATGCGATCGAATCCAATGTACGATAAACTCGGCGTGCCC
The DNA here is from genome assembly GCF_002162155.2 of Triticum dicoccoides. Lineage (NCBI taxonomy): Eukaryota > Viridiplantae > Streptophyta > Magnoliopsida > Poales > Poaceae > Triticum > Triticum dicoccoides. The sequence goes on from NC_041385.1 coordinate 87,338,532, forward strand.
TCGATGGCTCTGCCGACTGGACCACGACACGCACGCCACGACACGACACGGCGTGGCCGATCCTTGCGGCGCGCGCACCGCCCTCAGGCGACACGGACGCCGCGACGAAGCGTGTCCGATCCATGCGGCGCGGGCTGCGCACGCATCGCCGTCAGGCGCCACGCCGGCGCTCGTGGCGGGGGTGGGACGGACGGCGCTGGCGTCGGCGTCGCCCCGCCTGCTTGTTCGGCGCGCGCGCCGTGGGATCACGTGCCGTCATGTGCCCGCCATGCCATGCATTAAAAAGGCCCCGCTCCATTCGCGTAGCGCTGGGGCTGAGCTAGCGCCTAGCGCTAGCCCAGCGGTCGTCGTCGCGTCGGCGAGTGGGGGCGGACGGGCCGATGGTCCCGATAGGATGGTGGTGGTGGTGGTGGCGATGGCGCATGATCGGGAACGCACGCGCACAGTGAGTGCCGCTGCTCCCCCTGTACCCGTCAGCAACTTGGGGACAGAAAGATAGATAGATAGATGGTCCGACTTCCTCCTCGAATCATCGTCTATGCACATGCCTGCTTCCGGTTGTCAGTCGGGTCGCTGTTATCTGCTCGTCATGTACGTAGCTGTAAACTCGTAGCGCCGCCGAAGTTGCTGCTGCTTCTTCCCTGGCGCTGGAGGGTGACGGGCGGCGAGTGAGCCGCCCTATCTCCGGTGGGCAACGGACAGGTCCATGTCACCGGCGACCAAATGCGGGTTTGCTCTGGCGGTGGCACATATGCCCACTCTTGTGATCGGTGGGCGTGGTGTGGCTTCGAGCGTAAACGGATCGAGCGTACAACTAAGCGCGGACAGTGAGCGATCTAAGGCAGCTAGCCGAATACTGTACGTCTGATCTCCAAGGGAACACGACATATACCGTTTCATCGGTCATCTGGATCCGTGAAATACATGGTGTCGCAGGGATTTCGAGGCAATTGTTACGATTTGGGTATTTTGTGGAGCCAAGACACGTGGGGAAGATTTATGTACGGGATTTCATGAAGTGAAGGTTTACCGGTTCGCCCGCTGTTCTAGGCAAGGCATCTCCCACGGCGACCCTCATACCGATCGCATACGGTTCGAACCGCACTGTTGTAAGCCGGAAATAAATGTGAGGGGCTTTGCGGGTGTTTGGATCGTTGCCACGCCCGCTTCTGATCGCCCTAACCCACTCAAACCCCCATCTGCACGCGGGCTGCCGGACATGGGATGACAAAGGGATCTGCCGCGGCTGGCCATAGACTAGTGTAGTGTATTCGTGTGGTGGAAATGAAACTCCACGCAGCCGTACGTGCACATAGTTTTAACTATTTTAGTTAAAATATGCCCAAAATGCAATGAATTTCGTCCGGTTTATATGAAATCCGTTGTGTTTGCATGAATTTCATCCGATTTCTTGAAAAGTGTTTGAAATGTATGTGGACAACGTTGGATGACGGCCTCCCGCATCTCTAACCGCGGACTGGTCCCCTTGTCCGCCGACAGATGCGGGAGGAAATTTGTGGGTCTCCGTTGGAGATGCCCTAATACCCTAGTCCTATTTGTATGTTTTCTCTTTTGCGCAAGCTGAGTGATTCTAGATTATTTGTCTAGCGTGTATTCTTGAGTGAACCTATCTGTGACCGGGCCCCTTCCCACCTTATGTATTATGATGAGAAGGTCGAGAGGGTTGTTAACAACCATGATGTAATAACAGTCGCAATGGTGGCAGTTACTAATGGAATTACCACATCGCCCTAAGAGCCGTCTTAATGGCGCTAGGGGTAACGTTCATCTTGATTGACCACGTCTTCATCCAGTCGCATAGACATTGCGGGGTCTTAGCCGGATGGGATTTGTGATGTCCAATCAGATAGACGTTGCGGGGTCTTAGCCGGATGAGATTTGTGACGTCCAATCAAATGTGCTTTATTGATGAGACAACCCAACTGAGTAGTTCTCCTGATGAATACTAGGGTTGTGGGTCCTGCTAGGCTGAATCCTTGTCATGGGCCTACCCGGGGGTTCCCGTTGTCAGTAGTCCCCGAGTCCATCAAGATCACGGGGGTGGCACCGACTTCTCAGATTAGCAAGGTTCCCATGGGAAATTGTCTGCGATCATCATCGAGTCGCCTGAAGTGAGGTCTTGATGGACACGAAAAGTACCTGAAAAGATTAGAGACATGCAGTTTACAATAGACTTAGTGATACCTACATTCAACGGGGAGCTTGGCTTGTGTCCTGTCAAGTAGGGTATCATAAATTCTGAGTGATCTCGAAGAACGCCTAGCCTTATCCGAGTGGTTCGTTGCCATCTTTGGACCCGAGGAGGCGGGTTCCTTGGATCTCCATCTTCGGAACTAAGTCGTCAGACTTAGGCTAAACATAGTGGGGGTAACATAAGTAGTATCATGCACTTGAGACTCGCAAACATGCTTATGTGGCCGACAATTAAAGAAGAGAGAGATGGTTATAGTAACATAGGTAGATACCGTAACATAATAAATATGATGCTACTATGTGTCATGCATGACAATAAATGAGACCATCTATAATACTAATCAATGATACTATGCACTATGAATGTAGTATTATACACTAGTATCATATGCATGATACTAGTATATGATACTCCGCACTATGACCAGCCTTAGGCACTTCGTTGGGGAACCAACCTGTGCCGTTGAGGATGTCGAGTCCATACTTTCCCTTGGCATTGTCAACCGATCTCGAACATGTAGGAGTCAGTCATCGATGCGTTTTCTCGAGGGTGGCAATTGCAAGACTGAATTGATTTGGCGTGGAGCCTAGATGTTGTCGAGCTACTTGGAGGGTAGAGTGGACCCCTCGCCAGGTTCGTCAACTACGTTTCACGCCACCTGATGTAGTCAAACTTTTAGCTCAAGTGTTTTTTAGGCTGCGTGGCCGGTCACAGTGTTAGGTTGGTCATAGTGAGGAGTAACTTATACTAGTGTCATGCATATGATATTAGTCTAAATTATTACCTTTATAATGCAAAGTAACATAGTAGTATTGTCATAGATGACTTCATTTATTAGCTTGTAAACTCATCTTGTCTTGGGAACCGTTACGGTACAGTAACATATTATGTTACCACTTCTCATTAACTACTTGCCACATAAGCAAAATTTTCTTGGAGTATGCTATGTTACTAACTAAGTTACTCCCATGATGACTAGCCTTAGATGGAGTCTGGACCATAGTGTCCCATCGACTGAGCGCATTTAGTGCAGGCCTGGTAATGCCCAGAGGCGTTGTCCTGAGGTGAAGACTTCGAATTTCACACAAGGTGTGCATGAGGTGGACTGTTGCAGCAAATTTTCGTGTTTTGACCCTTTTAGCAACGATTTTCATGATCTAACCCTAGTTCATTTTTTTGAAATCTGACCCTTTATTCTATCATCATGGGGCTCGACAGTAGGATTACGTAGCCTATCGCCTTGGCCTTCGGAGGTAGGAAACTAATCCACGTCAGCAGCGTAAACGACCGCCGTCCCCCTCCGTCCCACCCTACCGCCGCTGGTCCTGGCGGTAGCCTGTCTGATCCTATCGCCAGGGACCCTGGCGGTAGGGTGTGGACAATTGTACGTCGCGGTCGCCTGCCCCACCCCCTTCTCCCCCACCCAGCCGCCCCAAGAATAGAGGAGTTCTTCCTCTCGCCCCTCTCTCATCTCCTCCACTCCCCCCCTCAGATCTTCTTCATTTCTTCACCGTTTTTGTGGATCGAGATGGCTCTGAAACGAGAAAAGTAAGCTCCTCTGATCCCTCCAACTAGTTTTAGTCAAATAGCTTCTGATTTGTTGCATTATTTGATTGAAATCACCCCTATTTTTGAACTAGATTTAAATCATTTGTACCCTAGGATTGTTTTTGGTTGAGTCTAGATGTTCTATTCTGTTGGATATGAACTCCAATCTAGTTGGAATGGTAGTGTGAAGATTAACCCTAGTTCATTTTTTTATATGATGCATGTTGGAGGGTTTTTTTCAATATGATGCATGTTGGAGGAATTTGTTTTGATATGATGATGCATGTTGATGCTATGATGCAAGTAGTGGGTGTTGTTGGAGAAAAAATGGTGAACCTCAAGATGAACCCTAGTTCACAATTTTTTTGTTAAAAAAATCATGATATGATGCATATTGGAGGAATTTGTTTTGATATAGGATGCATGTGGATTTTATATGATGCAAGTAGTGGATGTTGTTGGAGAAAAAATGGTGAACCCTCAAGATGAATCCTAGTTTATATATTTTTTTTCGTTAAAAAATGATGATATCATGCATGTGGAAGTTATATGATGCATGTGGATGTTATATATGAATGTTGTATGAATGAATCAACCATGTTTCTTTTTTTATTTATGCTTATGCTTATAATGCTTATGTTTATGAAATTTTATTTAGGAGGGCACCTCTTGCAGACAACATCCTGCAATGGTACTCCATGCTTAACTACGCGTTCGATAAGGGTCATCGTGCTCGTTTCATAGAGAACGGAGTGGTAAGTACTACGATCAAAATATTGAACCAAAGTTTTCGGATTGATGAAAATAAGTTACTAACTTTTGGCGTCCACTTTTTGGCAGATGCTCCTGCCACTTTGCATGAGGGGTCACGCGAATGTCGTGAAGATGGAGTACAAAGAGCGCTACGCGTCGTACTTCAGGAGAGCCCGACTACTGAGTTTTGTCCTATAGTTCAAGCGTCAGCCGCCGACGCTCGTCCAAGCAACTCTCACGACTTTGATTGACCGGTGGTGACCCGAGACGCATAGTTTTCATCTCCCATGCGGGGAGATGAAGGTGACCCTCGAGGATCAGGGGATGATTACTGCCCTACCAATCGAGGGCCATGCACTCACCGGGCGAGTGGAGATGACCAACTGGTAGCAGAGGGTTACCACCCTCATCGGCTACTGCCCCGACGCTAAGGGTAACCTGACATCCGGTGTATCGCTACCCTGGCTCTTGAACAACTGGAAGAAATGCTCGGTAAATGCCGATGAGGATACGATGGAGCAGTACGCGAGGGCCTACTTGTGGTACCTTCTCACAGAGGTCGTGTTTCCAGACTGCTCTGGGAACTCTGCCCTCTGGTCGTATCTCTTCTTCCTAGCCGAGTAGGATGCAGGGTACAGTTGGGGGACCGCCTCTCTCGCCTATCTATACCGCTCGGTAAGAGATTATCTCATTGTTTTTTATGAATGCATGCTCCATAATATTTTTGTTATATTTGATCATCAATTGTTGTATTGTAGCTTGACGAGGCAACCCAGAGGACGGAAGATACTTCTGGTATGGGTGGATTCATGTGGCCCCTCTCCATTTGGATGTGGGAGCAGCTGCCAGTGGGGCGTTTGGAGAAGTTACGAAGACGTCCATGGGATACGTATGGCAAAGATGGCGAATCTACTCGATACCCGACCGTAGCTTATGAGTGGGACGTTCTGGGTCTCTACACAGGCACATCCAAGGCTTCGTACAAGGCCTTCACCAAGACGCTTTGACGGTTTCACAGGTATATGAACTAGCCCACCTTTCTCTTTGATGCCACTTCCACCGGGAACTTACCAATGTTTGTGTAATAGGTAAACTGGTGGCCGTATCATGACCGAGAGTAGGAGTTCGAGCTGAATGTGATGTGCGAGGAAGACAACAATCTTTGGCGGTGCATGGTGCCCATGCTATGTGTGTACGCTGTCGAGTGGCACTTGCCACACCGCGTGGCCGCACAGTTTGGGATCTACCAGCATACACCACCGGGCATGCCGAACAATATCGATGGCCACGAACTCCACTTGTGAGTGCATTGTTCTCTATTACCATGATTTCATTGTGTTTGACCTTCTTATGATATTTTGTGTTGTTTATGCCTTGTAGGAAGAGCCGGAAGAAAAATCAGTTGATCACAGACTGGGGAGAGGAGCATAAAACTTTTGTGACAGAGTGGAATCGGCGCAGGTGGCGTAAAGATGGGTGTCGGTGTCAAAACCGGCGGATCTCGGGTAGGGGGTCCCAAGCTGTGCGTCTTAGGATCAATGGTAACATGAACACGGGATTTTACCCAGCTTCGGGCTCTCTTGATGAGATAATACCCTACATGCTGCTTGATTGACTATAATGAGTATAGGGGTTACAAGAGTTGATCTACCTTGAGATCATATGTTGTGGTCTAAACCCTGGAGGTATGATGAGTAATGTCATAATCTATCGACTAGCCTGGCCTCGGTTTATATAATGTACCAGAGGCCTAGGATAACAAGAGTCCTAGCCGAATACGCCGGTGGGGAGGAGTCCTTGTCTTGATCACCAAGTCTTGTGGAATCTTCCTTGTGTGCGGCAACTATCCGAACTGGCCCATGAGTATACGGCCATGGGGGTCCTCGGCCCAATCTAACTGATCGGGAGATGACGTGGTGAGTACCCCCTAGTCCAGGACACCGTCAGTAGCCCCCTGAACCGGTCTTCAAGTTGGGGACGCTCCTCGATTCTTCCGAACTGTTCTTCATCTTCAGTCGTCGGTCTTGAAAACTGGTTCAACACATCTTCTCATCTTCGATCTTGAGGATCGCAAAGTAAATCTGAAGAGTTTACATGTCGGGTATCCGAGGAGCCCCTTTAAGTTTCTGGCCTTTATCAATGCCTTGTTATTACTATGCCACACCTCGGGTTTGAAGTTATTCCCGGGTGGCAGTGTTCTCTTGCATCCGAGCTCCAACGCCGGATTGCATTCAAGGTATCTTTTGCAGCCAAGCACCAACGCCGGACTGCTTCCGAGCTCCAACGCCGGAATGTATCCGAGCTTCAACGCCGGACTGTGTCCATGCTCCAACGCCAGACTGTATCCGAGCTCCAACGTCGGACTGTATCCGAGATGTCATAAATCATCTTGGTTCAAAAAGTTGAAGGAGTTTAGCCGAGCTTAATGCCGGGAATGCCCTCTATGGAGCCAGCCACTGGCGCCCGAGCTTTATGCCGGACTGCTTCCGGGGTGTCTATTGTAGTCGAGCACCAACGCCAGACTGCATCCGAGGTGGTGCACCACCTCGGCCATGGGCTGATTTTTATGAATTTAATTCCGAATTATGCAATGTAATCTCTGCCAAGATGTATAGCCAGTAGTCCTCAAGGTGCATGTTGGCCTAATATCCGGGATGCACCTGAAGGAAAAAAATCAAACCGCTGACCGTAGTAGCCCCTGAGACTCAGGTCGATTCATAAAATCAGCCTGAGGATCAATTCCCAGCTCGGCAGCATACTTAGAAATAGAAACGCGGTGTGCAAAGTCCTCGAGACTCAGGTTGGGTGCGGCCGACCAACCTGAGGATAATAATCTCCTCGAAAACTATACTGCGCTTTAAATTTTCTGCATTGGATTGTCAATGCAGTAGCCCCCGAGACACTGGTCGGGTGGCAACACCATATCAGGGGATCGATGTGCCCTTTTAATATTTGTAAATAATAAGCCCGAAGCCTAGTAGCCCCAGAGCCTTAATGCAGGCACGAGAGGCCGAATTAAGGATCGATGTCCATAGTAAAATCACAAATTATGTGTAATGACTCTATGTATCCAAGTACTTTACATCATTAATGCTAGGATCCGCATTGTACAAAACTTTATTGACCGGCCATCGGCTTCAACCTCCTCGGCCAGTAGCCGGGGAGTGTTTGTCCCACTTTTATAAAGCCTTTATGAGGGCAAAGATTTACGGCAAACAAGGCGATCCGGCCATATGGTTTTATAAACAAAGGTGCACAGAGAGACATGTTATATTATTGTTTAACATAAGAAACATCGTCCAAAGAAAATAGTCCCGCTATTGGTTCCTTTCTTTGGGTTGTCATGCTAAGCATGATCATGAAACCTCATCTCCGATCAATGGGGGAGGAAAATACTGAGGATTTAGTTCGGGGAAAGCTTCCAAACTCTGTGGTCTAGATGAATCCAATTTTTCACTTCCGTTGTGACCGTTTATAATCTGAAAGTGGCCCATCATCGGCTTCTACCCCCTTGTAGATGCTACGCAGGGTGTTTCTGAAATAACAAAACAACCCTTAGCCGATGTCTCAGTGCCCGAAGGCGGTTGTGTTGGCAGAAACGAGGCAATCAGATATGCGGGCTTTATAACTTTCACTTAGTCATAGGAGCTTAAAGTTGGGAGGCCAGCAAGTAGCCCCCCGCTTAGTGTTCGGAGACAGACGAGGTCAAGCCGTAAACACTTCAGCCAATGTTATGAACGGCCTGTCATTTAACATAGGCATCAGACTGTTGACCAGTTTACGCTTATTGTGGCAGTCAGTTTTCGGCTTTCTCTACTGCGGTGCTTAACCATGCGAGCTGGAAGCACAATCGCAGTGGTTCTCCCTTTGCACACCTAGCCGAACAAAGTGGAACATAGGAGGCAAGCACAGGAGCCGGGCAACCCAACTATTGACCGAAGACACAATTCGAAACTGATGCATATATAGCAATACCCGTGGATTTTTGCCGAATCTCTAAAGGTGTCCGGCGTTGCACTACGATACTTATGCGGAAAACACACAAAAAGTTGAAAAGTGCCATAGGATTGGAAAACCAAAAAACGCCAGTAAAAACTCGACGTCCGAACTAGATTAATTGTTCGGTGCCAATCAGAAAATTGGTCTTAGAGAAAAAAATTGTGCTTCTGTCGTGCTTTAACATGACACATCCTATCTCAAGACTTCAAGCGGGTCAGCCTACGGCTTCAACCTCCTATCCTGAAGGCGGAGTACTTTTCGCTAGGCTGGTTGTAGCAAACTTTAGCGGCTTTGAGAGGGAAATCCGGCTATTGACCACACACTCGCGTCGAAAAAAGGAGTGATAGAAAAAAGACTTTGTAGTGACTAGGAAGAAGAACACTTATTATAAAACATCTCACATAAATTTAAGAGCCGCCAAGTGACTTGGGTAAAAGAATTTTATGTTATAATGATTGTGCGTACCGAAGTACTTGTATCATATCTGTGTTCACACGAACTTTGAACGCGTCTTAACCGACCGTCGGCTTCTCCCCCTTCGGTCAAGGACCTAAGAGTGTTATGTACTCCACCTGTCGAGAATATCGACGGTGTTTCCGATAACCAAGCAATCAGGCCATAAGGCTGTAACAGACAAAGCGCGCTCAGGGAACTTACGCTATATTACTAACAAAGTGTAAGAAGCATCTTCGAAGAAAATAGTACCCCCACCGACACGTTTCTTCGGTTGCTCATTATTATTATGAGACTTGTGCAATAGATTTTTTGTACTCATGAGTTCCATTGTGTGCCGACCATTGTTGAAAATAGTAAGAGTGCTAGCTTGCGGCTTCACCCAGTCTGAGGTCCGGCTCGGATGAACCGATCATGATAATTGCAGAGGTGCTCCCTTTACTCCCTAGCCGAACAATCGGGAACGTAGGGGTAAGCATAGGAGCCAGGCAACCTAGCTTGCAAATCGCTTAAGTCAACATGGTACATATTGTGTCGTAATACACGAACAAGGAACGAAGCCGTACAAGTATAATCATATGCAAGAGGAAAAGCTCCATGAAGGGAGCCCCCAAATAAACGGGGTATTTGAATATGTGCGTCATAAACAAAGTTTTGACAAGGAACTTTGTCACAAACAACTTTGTGCCAAAAAGTATAATGCTTGTTCGAACCGAACAAAATTTAAAACTGAAAGTTTTTTAGCATGAAAGCAACTTAACTGGTTAATGTGCTCAGTGTTGATGATGCGATTCGGGCTTGTGGCGGGACGAAGAAGCCCATTGATCTGCGACAGACCCGACAAGGTTCGCAGTCCTCGGCGTGGCCGAGGTCCTAGCCCCAGGCCCGAGGTGTCCGAGCAAGTAGTTTGGCACTCCGGAGTAGTGACCGCGTAACGCAGGCAAAATCAATTACCTGCACACATAAAACAGTGTGGTCCAGGAAATAATAATGTATGTATATATAATCCTTGCTTAATTGCTTTACGCAAAAAATAATTTATTTAAAGAGATGTGGCCTGGCACTGGAGCCAATGTCGATGCAGGGCGTCAGTGCGACGTAGTGAAGGCGTGACAAAAGCCTGAATTTGCAGGGCGTCCGAGCTCCGGATACGGCGTTTGCGGAACTACGTATGGAAACTGACCGAACCACCACGCGACCATTTTTAATGTGGCCGCCATTTGATAGACCTGTGTACAGATGATTGAACAAAACAGAGTAATAATTCCTTAAGAAAAATAAACCCAACAAACAAAAATTGTTAGGATTAATAGCACCTGGTTTGTTTGTTGTAGCATCCCGAAGAAAAGCGACTCCTAAAATTGGCAATCGATCCGCACACCCATTGCAAAGGTTGGCTCGCCGAGGCAAAAGCCCGTGGTCCAGCTAATGTGATGAAGCTGGTCGGCCGATGACGCCGAAGTCTCCGAAATAAGTTGATGAAGGGATGACGAAGCCCCCAGTCCAGGCGAGGAGACAGAGCAGGTCGGTGAGGAGATGTGTCAGCCGAGGTGTTGAAGTAGTTCGGCGTAGTGGACATCGGCTCGATGAAGCAACGGTTCGGGCATGCCGATGCAGGTCGTAGCGTGTGACGTGGTCAATGCTGGTTGATGAAGTGACCGTGCGGCGATGCCGGTGTGCCCGCTCCGTGTAATCTGTGGGGCGGTGGTGTTGGTGACGATTTATCCTTCGCGATGCCGAACTATTGTTCGGCTGGCCGAGATCATGATCCGAAGAAGTTAAGCTCGGCTCAACAAAGGGACGACGTGTCTAGCGCAGGTCGGCCGCCGTGGAGTGATATTGTCGGGCCGATTTGACACCGGCGCGATGGTGAAGATCGTATTGTAAAAATACTTTTAATATTAATGGGATGTGTTTGAGAATAAAACACAATACCCCATACGAAAACGTCCTTAAAAAAGGATGTCCGAAATCCCGTTCGTAAAGGAGATGAACTTGGGTCGGATTCGTTCTCGCACAGGAAACATATCCAAAAAGTGATGCACTAATCGGAAGGTTCCCGGAGTTTGGACGGTCGGATCGAGCTGAATTTTTGGCAGGCGGTAGATATGGGAATTCCGCAGCCGATCAACAGTTGGATCTTCCTAAGGACGTCCGAGCTAGATGCCGGACACCCCGCTCCAAACTCGTCCGGATTCTCGTCCAGATTCAACAGGGCTCCGGTATATCGGAGATTGCCGAAGATTCCTCCATCGGAACTCAACGAAAGTTTTGCAGGGTTGTTGTAGACTTAATTCCGCATAATTCCACCAAAGCAATCGTTTAGGCGACACTCGAGGAGGCGGTAGCGGCGGATACGAGTTTGCTGTCCAGAAAAACAACATGGTCGCCTGAGGGCAATGTTGACGTTGAGCCCCCAAGCTCCATGGATGACTCCTGCATGATCTTGATAGAGATCGGAGTTGATGTTGATGAAGGCCCTCATCTGAACATGACGATCGGAGGTAGGGCGCAGTCCTCGGTCAAGCCAAGGTGACCAGTCGAGCTGGTGACGAAGAAACCGACGTCGCAGTTGACCTGTAGTCGAGCCATTGATCCTTTCGCCGATCACACAGCAAAACTCTCAATGAAAGCACCAATGTCGGTGTCAAAACCAGTGGATCTTGGGTAGGGGGTCCCAAGCTGTACGTCTTAGGATCAATGGTAACATGAACACGAGATTTTACCCAGCTTTGGGCTCTCTTGATGAGATAATACCCTACATGCTGCTTGATTGACTATAATGAATATAGGGGTTACAAGAGTTGATCTACCTCGAGATCATATGTTGTGGTCTAAACCCTGGAGGTATGATGAGTAATGTCATAATCTATCGACTAGCCTGGCCTCGGTTTATATAATGTACCAGCGCCTAGGATAACAAGAGTCCTAGCCGAATACGCCGGTGGGGAGGAGTCCTTGTCTTGATCACCAAGTCTTGTGGAATCTTCCTTGTCTGCGGCAACTGTCCGAACTGGCCCATGAGTATACGGCCATGGGGGTCCTCGGCCCAATCTAACTGATCGGGAGACAACGTGGTGAGTACCCCCTAGTCCAAGACACCATCAATGGGGAGAGGCGGGTGATTGACTAGGATGATTACGCCCATCACATGAGGTGTACGATGATGGCCAGAAGCACCGTCTTCTTCTCATGCCAGGGTGGATGACAAAAGATATTGCGGAGCTGGAGATGGATGCCCCCGAGGAAGAGGCCTACCAGGCCAGCATCAGAGACATGAGTGGATTTAGGGAGTTTGCACCCCTTATCAATAGAGTGGTAAGTTGTGTTCTTCTGTCTTAAACCGGTGGTTGTATGTAGTTTATTTTATTCGTCATTGTTACTTACTTATGCCTTACAGTCCGGCGAGCTGAACAGATGCATCTTCGATGGCTCGGATGCACTAGATGGTGCCCCGCTACCGGAGATTCTGAGAACATCATGAGGGAGACGATGAAGGTAACATTTCAGCCACCTAGAAATACCATATGTTCTTGTTCATTTGCAATCATAAATCTGATCAGTACTATGTCCTTGTTTCATTGTGAGTGCAGAAGTTCGTGAAGCATTGTCGCAAGCTGGTAGGACTGCTTGGGTGAGCTGGCTCGATTGAAGCTCATGATCCTGCAGGCACACAGGGTCACATCGCTTCATCGAGCCATGCTACCTCGTCGTCTAGGTTGGTTGAGGAGGAGGAGGATGCCCATGAAGACGAAGAATAGGAGGAGGAGTACGATGAAGATTACAGACCTCCACCAACTCAACCATCTCAGCTTCCGAAGAGGAATAAGCCAAAGAAGGATTGACAGAGTCCATCCCCATTCCAGAAACCGATTCCTCGAGGAGGGCGCAAGAAGAAGCCTGAAGAGACTCATTCAAAGAACAACGAGGACCGTACCTCCAAGAGGGGAAGAAGCATGTAATTTTGGTCTTGGCTTGTTAGCTTACTTGTGTTAGTTGGGGAGAAACTATTTGGAACCGTTTGTTGGCTTTGCGAAACCGTTTGCGAAACTACTTGTGTTAGCTGGGGTTGTGAAACTATTGGAACTGTTTGCTATTTGCTATTTGTGAAACTATGTGGAATCGTTTGCTATTTGATATGTGTGACATATCTATTAGTTCAACCTTTATTAATATGTGAGCTATGCATATTTGCTATTTGTGAAACTATGTGAAACTACTCGAGTGTGATACATGTTATATTGTGTGAGCTCTGCATATTTAAGGCTCTTAAATATATATTATATTGTATTCTTTGCTGTGACAAAATTTTAGAAAAGAAAGAAGCACTAAAACTTGCAAAAAAATGCAATACCAAAGATCCTACCGCCAAGCACCCTGGCGGTAGGATCTCACAACCTACCGCCAGGGGTTTGCGATTTTCGGTTACATCAAGTTCCCAGGAAAAAACCCCAGGACCCTACCGCCACATGGCTCGACGGTAGGGTCCCATACCTCCGAGCCTTTGGCATTAGGGTTGTGTGCCTGGCCGTTGGTTGACAGCTGTGGCCATCTTGCTACCACCAGGTTCCCTGGCGATAGGATGCCTGACCCTACCGCCGAGCCCCGTGGCTGTAGCAAAAGGGTCAGATTTCATTATTTTGAACTAGGGTCAGATCACGAAAATCATTGCTAAAAGGGTCAAAACACAAAAATCTATCGACTGTTGCCAGCCACGATATATAGTGTTGCCTCGATTACCATGCATGATGCACACAGTTATACTATTGATGACACAATTTTTTGCCATATGGCACACGATTCCTTACCGGTTTTGGATACTGGGTTTTGAATTGGACCAGTTCAACCTTTGAGGAATGGCTGGCATGGCCACGTTTACCTCGCGGGTGTGGAGCTTGCAATTTCTCTTGCTCTCCAGCCCTTTGGAGAATTGTCAGAACTCCTTTCTGTTGGGGCGTGGTGGTCCGCCGCCGCCTACAACTGATCATGGTTGTCGTCGGGAGTTGATTTGTCCAACTAGAGGCGCTTCACTATGCTGAAATCCCTGGTGGAGTGCATGGATGGCCTCTTCTTCATGCTGTGAAACTTGCAGGGATGATTGAGGATCTCATTGAATGACGACTTCTTATATTTGCGCTACTAGTAGTAACAATTTGGCAGTAGATTGCCACCACATGGGTCATCGTGCTAGGCAACGACAACCAGCATTGCTCCGCTGACGCCATCACCACCACGCCCCTTCTTCTTCTGGTTGCGGCTATTCATTCTGTTGAAGTTGGGTTGATTCTGCCTAGAGGACTCTGCGTTGGGTTTGCCTTTGCCCCAAGCAGTCAGATATGACGGGGAATGGTTTATTCAATGGAGGCATATCTATCGACGATCTCCATGAGACGGCCCATACTCAACACCTCTGTGCGACCAAGCTCCTGCCTTAGGAGCTCGTACCCAACTCCCAGTTTGAAGGCCTAGATAGCCTAAGACACGGCGATGTCCTCACTAGAGTTACATAGCTGAGTCTAGTATGATGTATTTGAGGATTGAACCACCTTCCTTCCAAACGCAGTTCCACATGTCATGTGTAGTGCCGGTTCTAACGTATGTCCCCTCAAGTTTTTTGATAAATGCATCACGTAGATTGTCCCAGTCATAAATGTTGTCTTCGAGTAGGCTGTTTAGCCATGCCTGTGCTGATCCCTCTTTCATCAAGGGAAGGTTGTGGATGGAGACACACTCATTGCCCATGTCGATATTAAAGGACACAAGGTAGTTCGCCAACCAGTTGTCGGGCTTGGTAGTATTGTTGTACTTGTTGATTCTGTTAGTGATTCAGAACCGTTCTAAGAAAGGTCCAGTCCATATGCGCTAGCTAAAGCACAAAGGACCGAGTGAACCTAACCACAGACGGACAATCGGTTTTGCCAAGACACTGAATCGCGCCTTGGCTGCACATATGGCCTCAATGTCACCTAATGCATCATGGGGTCATGATCTCCGACCCTGACAGGGGCTTAGTTGGTGTTACTCTGTGTGGATTCAGACGATCTCATCTCCCGCATCATGGCCTCGATTGGTGGATCAACTTAGATGATATGATTCCACGGGGATGGGATGGCTTCGAGCCTCCGAAGGTTGTCACAAAACTTCTTTTGAAGCCAGTCATCCTTGCGATGAAGTGGCTATATATTGTTCTTGTTGGGGAACGTAGTAATTTCAAAAAAATCCTACGCGCACGCAAGATCATGGTGATGATATAGCAACGAGAGGGGATAGTGTTGTCTACGTACCCTCGTAGACCGAAGCGGAAGCGTTGACACAACATAGAGGAAGTAGTCGTACGTCTTCCCGGTCCAACCGATCCAAGCACCGTTACTCCGGCACCTCCGAGTTCTTGACACACGTACAGCTCGATGACGCACCCCGGGCTTCGATCCAGCAAAGCCTTGGGGAGGAGTTCCGTCAGCACGATGGCGTGGTGACGATGTTGATGTTCAACTGTCGCAGGGCTTTGCCTAAGCACCACTACAATATGACCGAGGTGTAATATCGTGGAGAGGGGCACCGCACACGGCTAAGGAGCGATCACGAAGATCAATTTGTGTGTCTATGGGGTGCCCCCCTCCTCCGTATATAAAGGGGGAGAGGAGGAGGGGGCCGGCCAAGAGGGGAGGCGCGCCCTAGGGGGGGCAAACCTACTCCAAGTAGGTTTGGCCCCCCTTTCCTATTAGGAGTAGGAGAGGGAAGGAAGAGAGGGGAGGGAAGAAGGAAAGGGAGGGGGGGCGGCCCCCCTCCCAATTCGGATTGGACTGGGGGGGGCACCCCCTCCTTTGCTCCTTCTCCCTCCTTTCCACTAAGGCCCAATAAGGCCCATATACTTACCGGGGGGTTCCGGTAACCTCCCGGAACTCCGGTATTCTCCCAATCTCATCCGGAACCTTTCCGGTGTCCAAATATATCCGTCCAATATATCAATCTTTATGTCTTGACCATTTCGAGACTCCTCGTCATGTCCGTGATCACATCCGGGACTCCGAACAACCTTCGGTACATCAAAATACATAAACTCATAATATAACTGTCATCGAAACCTTAAGCGTGCGGACCCTACGGTTCGAGAACAATGTAGACATGACCGAGAGACATCTCCGGTCAATAACCAATAGCGGGACCTGGATGCCCATATTGGTTCCTACATATTCTACGAAGATCTTTATCGGTCAGACCGCATAACAACATACGTTGTTCCCTTTGTCATCGGTATGTTACTTGCCCGAGATTCGATCGTCGGTATCCAATACCTAGTTCAATCTCGTTACCGGCAAGTCTCTTTACTCGTTCCGTAATACATCATCTCGCAACTAACTCATTAGTTGCAATGCTTGCAAGGCTTAAGTGATGTGCATTACCGAGAGGGCCCAGAGATACCTCTCTGACATTCAGAGTGACAAATCCTAATCTCGAAATACGCCAACCCAACAAGTACCTTCGGTGACACCTGTAGAGCACCTGTATAATCACCCAGTTATGTTGTGATGTTTGGTAGCACACAAAGTGTTCCTCCGGTAAACGGGAGTTGCATAATCTCATAGTCATAGGAACATGTATAAGTCATGAAGAAAGCAATAGCAACATACTAAACGATCGGGTGCTAAGCTAACGGAATGGGTCATGTCAATCAGATCATTCAACTAATGATGTGACCTCGTTAATCAAATAAAAACTCCTTGTTCATGGTTAGGAAACATAACCATCTTTTATTAACAAGCTAGTCAAGTAGAGGCATACTAGTGACACTCTGTTTGTCTATATATTCACACATGTATTATGTTTCCGGTTAATACAATTCTAGCATGAATAATAAACATTTATCATGATATAAGGAAATAAATAATAACTTTATTATTGCCTCTAGGGTATATTTCCTTCAGTTCTTCCACCTCAGCCCTTAGCAGCGTGGCGAGTCGACCAATGTCCTCTTCCACGGGTTGACCGGTGGGTGAAGCCAGCTTGCTTAACAATACCATAGTAGCAAGCAGGTTCTTGGTCGGAGTACGATGTATCGAATGCCCTTCGGACCTTGGCTCGCCAGTGAGTTGCCCACAACATGAGCCGTGTAGTTGAGGCAGATTATTGAGGAGAGCGGGGAGTGTTTTGAGCTCTGATCACTTGAAGGTCAAGCTCTTGCGTCTCGAGGTTCCACTTTTCTTGGGCTAGGCACTCCTGCTCCTTCAGGATGGCCACCCAAGAGGCCTCGAAGGCAATGGCTCAGGGGTGTTGCCCTCCACAGGTTTGTGCAGAAGTGTGCCATCCTTCATTCACGTGGGCACATCGGTAGCGGTCGCACTGCTGCTAGCCATGTACATTTCCACCCCAGAGGTTGACGAAGACATCCCGACCACGGGCACCACACCACCAATCATCAACGGTCCAATCACAAGAAGTCGCGGAATGCAAATACATGATTAGGTGAATGATAACCCACAAGTATAGGGGATCGCAACAGTTTTCGAGGGTAGAGTATTCAACCCAAATTTATTGATTCTACACAAGGGGAGCCAAAGAATATTCTCAAGTATTAGCAGTTGAGTTGTTAATTCAACCACACCTGGATAACTTAGTATCTGCAGCAAACTATTTAGTAGCAAAGTAGTATGATAGTAATGGTAACAGTGCTAAAAGTAACGGTAGCAGTTTTGTAGTAATTGTAACAGTAGCAACGGAAAAGTAAATAAGCGAGCACAATATGTGAAAAGTTCGTAGGCATTGGATCAGTGATGGATAATTATGTCGGATGCGATTCATCATGTAATAGTTATAACATAGGGTGACACAGAACTAGCTCCAGTTCATCAATGTAATGTAGGCATGTATTCCGAATATAGTCATACATGCTTATGGGAAAGAACTTGCATGACATCTTTTGTCCTACCCTCCCGTTTGCAGTGGGGTCCTAGTGGAAACTAAGGGATATTAAGGCCTCCTTTTAATAGAGTACTGGACCAAAGCATTAACACATAGTGAATACATGAACTCCTCAAACTACGGTCATCACCTAGAAGTATCCTGATTATTGTCACTTCGGGGTTGTCAGATCATAACACATAATAGGTGACTATAGACTTGCAAGATAGGATCAAGAACTCAGATATATTCATGAAAACATAATAGGTTCAGATCTAAAATCATGACAGTCGGGCCCTAGTGACAATCATTAAGCATAGCAAAGTCATAGCAACATCAATCTTAGAACATAGTGGATACTAGGGATCAAACCCTAACAAAACTAACTTGATTACATGGTAAATCTCATCCAACCCATCACCGTCCAGCAAGCCTACAATGGAATTACTCACGCACGGCGGTGAGCATCATGAAATTGGTGATGGAGGATGGTTGATGATGACGACGGCGATGAATCCCCCTCTCCGGAGCCCCGAATGGACTCCAGATCAGCCCTCCCGAGAGAGATTAGGGCTTGGCGGTGGCTCTGTATTGTAAAACGCAATGAAACTTCCTCCCTGATGTTTCTCTCCCCGAAACGGAATATATGGAGTTGGAGTTGAGGTCGGTGGAGCAGCAGGGGGCCCACGAGGCAGGGGCGCGCCCCCACCCTCGTGGACAGGGTGTGGCCTCCCTGATGCTATTCCTTTCGCCAATATTTTTTATTAAATCTGAAAATTTGCTTCGTGGATTTTCAGGTCATTCCGAGAACTTTTATTTCTGCACAAAAATAACACCATGGCAGTTCTGCCGAAAACAGCGTCAGTCTGGGTTAGTTTCATTCAAATCATGCAAGTTAGAGTCCAAAACAAGGGCAAAAGTGTTTGGAAAAGTAGATACGTTGGAGACGTATCAACTCCCCCAAGCTTAAACCTTTGCTTGTCCTCTAGCAATTCAGTTGATAAACTGAAAGTGATAAAGAAAAACTTTTAGAAACTCTATTTGCTCTTGTTGTTGTAAATATGTAAAGCCAATATTCAAGTTTTCAGTAAAGATTATGACTAACCATATTCACAATAACACTTAGGTCTCATGTTTACTCATATCAATGGCATAATCAACTAGCGAGCAATAATAATAAAACTTGGATGACAACACTTTCTCAAAACAATCATAATGTGATATAACAAGATGGTATCTCGCTAGCCCTTTCTGAGATCGCAAAACATAAATGCAGAGCACCTTTAAAGATCAAGGACTGACTAAACATTGTAATTCATGGTAAAAGAGATCCAGTCAAGTCATACCCAATATAAACTAATAGTAATGCATACAAATGATAGTGTGATCTCTAGCAGGTGCTTTTTAATAAGAAGGTGATGACTCAACATAAAAGTAAATAGATAGGCCCTTCGCAGAGGGAAGCAGGGATTTGTAGAGATGCCAGAGCTCGATTTTGAAATAGAGATGAATAACATTTTAAGCGGTATACTTTCACTGTCAACGCAACAACTATGAGATCTCGATACTTCCATGCTACACACATTATAGGCAGTTCCCAAATAGAATGATAAAAGTTTATACTCCCCCTCCACCAACAAGCACACTCCACGGCCATCCGAAACAACGGGGTACCGTCCATACCAACAACAGTCCCGGGGGAGTTTTGTTTTAATTATTTTGATTTGCTTTGATCTTTTTGATCATGGGGCTGGGCATCCCGGTTACCAGCCATTTTCTCGTGAATGAGGAGCGGAGTCCACTCCTCTTGAGAATAACCCGCCTAGCATGGAAGATACAGACAACCCTAGTTGATACATGAGCTGCTCGAGCATACAAAACAAAATTTCATTTGAAGGTTTGGAGTTTGGCACATACAAATTTACTTGGAACGGCAGGTAGATACCGCATATAGGAAGGTAAGGTGGACTCATATGGAATAACTTTGGGGTTTATGGAGTTTGGATGCACAAGAAGTATTCCTGCTAGTACATGTGAAGGCTAGCAAAAGACTGGGAAGTGACCAACTGAGAGAGCGACACCAGTCATGAACATGCATTAAAATTAATCAACACCGAGTGCAAGCATGAGTAGGATATAATCCACCATGAACATAAATATCGTGAAGGCTATGTTGATTTTGTTTCAACTACATGCGTGAACATGTGCCAAGTCGAGTCACTCAATTCATTTAAAGGAGGATACCACCCTATCATACCACATCACAACCATTTTAATAGCATGTTGGCATGCAAGGTAAACCATTATAAGCTCCTAGCTAATTAAGCATGGCATAAGTAACTATGATCTCTAATTGTCATTACAAACATGTTTATTCATAATAGGTTGAATCAGGAACAATGAACTCATCATATTTACAAAAACAAGAGAGGTCGAGTTCATACCAGCTTCTCTCATGTCAATTAGTCCATCATATATTGTCATTATTGCCTTTCACTTGCACGACCGAACAGTGTGTATCATAATAATAGTGCACGTGCATTGGACTAAGCTGGAATCTGCAAGCATTCAATTCAAGGGAGAAGACAAGGTAATATAGCTCTTGGTTAAATCAACAATCATGCATATGAGATCCACTAAACATTTTCATTATGGTCTTCTCCTCTCGACCCCCAAAGGAAAGAAAAGAAATAAAACTATTTACACGGGAAAGCTCCCAACAAGTAAAAGAAGGAGAAGAAATATTTTTGTGTTTTCTTTTAATTACTACTACGAGCGTGGGAAGTAAACTAACTAATTTTTTTGGTTTTTCTTAAGGTTTATCAAACACACAAGAAGAAAACTAGAAAAAGAAATTAAACTGGTCATGGATAATACAATGAAAGAGTATGAGCACCGACAACTAGAATGAGTGTGTGAACATGAATGTGAAGTCGGTGAGAAATACGTACTCCCCCAAGCTTAGGCTTTTGGCCTAAGTTGGTTTATGCCCAAGGATAGCCTGACTGATATCCGAAGTTGTAACTGGGGTCGTACTGAGATGCAGCAGCCATTGCCTCCTGGGCTGTAGCATGGCGGCGAGCTGCTTCCGTCCTCCTCTCATACTCGTTTGCCTCCTCCCTGGTTATAAAATATCGTCCTTTTGCCTGATAATCAAAAACGGTAGGAGCAGGGAGAGTAACATGGATAGCACGACGTTTGTCAAAGATTAGTCGATACTGGAGGAATTGTTCATTCCTCTCAAGAAAATGATGACTAACCATGGCATTATAATCTAAATAAGCGGGAAGCAACTCCCTATCACCCTCACGTGGAGGTATACCAAGATAATTAGCAACACGGGTCGCATAAATCCCTCTAAACAAATCTCCAACTAAACCATTATTATGCAATCTACGTGCAACAATTGCTCCCAAGTTGTAATCTTTATTACCTAATACAACACTCTTAAGAACACAAAGATCAGGGACACACATGTGACATGCTTCATCTTTACCATTAATGCATCTACCAATGAAGAGAGCAAAATAATGTATAGCAGGAAAATGAATGCTCCCTATGGTAGCCTATGCTATATCCCTAGATTCTCCCAAAGTGATACTAGCAAGAAAATCTTTATATTCAGATTTATAGGGCTCGTTAACATTGCCCCACTGAGAGAGTTTGCAAGCAGTAGTAAAATCTTCTAGGTCCATGGTATATGATTGATCATAAATATCAAACATGACACTTTGAGAATTACGCGAAGATCAAAATTTAAACCTTCTCACGAATGAATCAGTCAAATAGTGGTACTGAGGAAACTTATCTTGCATGAAGTCCTCAAGATCGGCATTACGTACATATGTATCAAATTCATCCTTAATGCCCGCATTGACCATAAACTCTTCTGAAGGCCATTCACAAGGCCGCACATCAGCTTCCCTAGGTGGTTCATCATCTTGCTCACGCATAGCACGCCTGGGTGCTTGCTTTCTTGAAGAACCACCTTGGTACATTTTCCTAGACATATTTCTTCCTCTGAAAATTTCTGAAATTTTTAGTAACTTCAAAATAAAAGTGAATCAAACTCAACAAAATTGATAGCAACTACTCCCACAAGTGCCTAGAGCCTATATCATGCATTAGAATTACTTGGGACCTCATAAATTTGACATGCAAGCTCAAGAACAGGGTCACCTAGGCAGCAAAAATTTGCAATGAATAAAGCAATAGAACAAAAACTAATTGGACCAATGGAGGAGTCACATACCAAGCAACAATCTCCCAAAGCAGTTTTGTGAAAGGAGCTTTGAGCAAGGAGATCGAAAATCGCAGCAAAATGAGCTAGAACTCGTGCTTGAGCTGGATGGGGATT
This sequence comes from Triticum dicoccoides, assembly GCF_002162155.2. Classification (NCBI taxonomy): domain Eukaryota; kingdom Viridiplantae; phylum Streptophyta; class Magnoliopsida; order Poales; family Poaceae; genus Triticum; species Triticum dicoccoides. Next base: position 87,360,755 of record NC_041385.1, read on the forward strand.
TTTTTGGGAGGAAGATGGAGTGTGTGGGTGCAGGAGTAAGTGGAGGGGGCCCACCATGGGCCCACGAGGCAGGGGGCGTGCCCTGGACCCTCGTGGCCAGGTGCTTGCCCCCCTGCTGTGTTCTCAGTGCCTAAAATCCTCAAATATTCCATAAAAAATCATACTAAATTTGCAGGGCATTTGGAGAACTTTTATTTTTGGGATATTTTTATTGCATGGATAATTCAAAAAACAGACAGATGATACTATTTTTGCTTTATTTATTCTAAATAACAGAAAGTAAAAAAGAGGGTACAGAAGGTTGTGCCTTCTAGTTTCATCCATCTCATGATCATCAAAAGGAATCCACTAACAAGGTTGATCAAGTCTTGTTAACAAACTCATTCCAAATAACATGGAACCGGAGAAATTTCGAATAACGGTAGGTTACCTCAACAGGGATATGAACATCCCCAATAATAAGAATATCATATTTTTTCTTGACAGTAGGAAGGGGGAATTCAAAACCTCCAATAATGATAGTTGGAACTTTTCCAATAGAATTTATGCTATGAACTTGAGGTTGTTTCCTCGGAAAGTGTACCGTATGCTCATTACCATTAACATGAAAAGTGACATTGCCTTTGTTGCAATCAATAACAGCCCATGCAGTATTCAAAAAGGGTCTACCAAGGATAATCGACATACTATCATCCTCGGGAATATCAAGAATAACAAAGTCCGTTAAGATAGTGACATTTGCAACCACAACAGGCACATCCTCACAAATACCGACAGGTATAGCAGTTGATTTATCAGCCATTTGCAAAGATATTTCAGTAGGTGTCAACTTATTCAATTCAAGTCTACGATATAAAGAGAGAGGCATAACACTAACACCGTCTCCAAGATCACATAAAGCTGTTTTGACATAATTTCTTTTAATGGAGCATGGTATAGTTGGTACCCCTGGATCTCCAAGTTTCTTTGGTATTCCACCCTTAAAAGTATAATTAGCAAGCATGGTGGAAATTTCAGCTTCCGGTATCTTTATTTTATTTGTAATGATATCCTTCATGTATTTAGCATAAGGGTTTACTTTAAGCATATCAGTTAAGTGCATACGTAAGAAGATAGGTCTAATCATTTCAGCAAAGCGCTCAAAATCCTCATCATCCTTTTTCTTGGATGGCTTAGGAGGAAAAGGCATGGGTTTCTGAACCCATGGTTCTCTTTCTTTACCGTGCTTCCTAGCAACAAAATATCTTTTATCATAACGTTGATTCTTTGATTGTGGGTTATCAACATCAACAACATGTTCAATCTCTACATCATTATTATTGCTAGGTTGAGCATCAACATGAGCATTATCATTAACATTATCACTAGGTTCATGTTCATCACCGGATTGTGTTTCAGCATCAGAAATAGAAATATCATTGGGATTCTCAGGTGTGTCTACAACAGGTTCACTAGAAGCATGCAAAGTCCTGTCATTTTTCTTTTTCTTCTTTTTAGAAGGACTGGGTGCATCTAAATTATTTCTCTGAGAATCATGCTCGATTCTATTAGGGTGGCCTTCAGGATACAAAGGTTCCTGAGTCATTCTACCAGTTCTAGTAGCCACTCTAACAGCAAAATCATGTTTATTATTTAATTCATTGAGCAAATCATTTTGAGCTTTAAGTACTTGTTCAGCTTGAGTGGTAACCATAGAAGCATATTTGCTGATGAGTTTAAGTTCACCTTTAACTCTAGCCATATTATCACTCAAGCGTTCTATCATGAAAGCATTATTCTTTAATTCTCTCCCAACATAAGCAATAAAACTTTCTTGTCTAGCCATAAAGTCATCAAATTCATCTAAACATTGGCTATGAAATTTAGTAGACGGGATTTCAAATTTATCATATCTATAGAGAGAATTTACCTTTACTACCTGTGTCGGGTTATCAAGACAATGTGTTTCTTCGACATGTGGTACATTAAGACCATGTATTTCTTCAATAGGAGGTAAATTCTTAACATCTTCAGCTTTAATACATTTTTCTCTCATTGATTTCTTTGCCTCTTGCATATCTTCAGGACTGAGAAATAGAACACCCCTCTTCTTCGGAGTTGGTTTGGGAATAGGTTTAGGAGTTGGCTCAATTGGCTCGGGAATTGGCTCAGGAAGAGTCCAATTATTTTCATTAGTCAACATATTATTAAATAACAATTCAGCTTAGTCGACTGTTCTTTCCTTGAAAACACAACCAACACAACTATCCAAGTGGTCCTTGGAAGCATCGGTTAGTCCATTATATAAGATATTAAGTATTTCGTTTTTCTTAAGAGGATGATCGGGCAAAGCATTAAGTAATCAGAGAAGCCTCCCCCAAGCTTGTGGGAGACTCTCTTCTTTGATTTGCACAAAATTATATATTTCCCGCAAGGCAGCTTATTTCTGGGGACTACGCACACAACCATGATCAACAGAATTAAAACAAGTTTTAGCATCACCCTTGAATGAGAACGGAAATATCTTAAGGATATAATAATAGCGAGACTTCTCATCATTAGTAAACAGGGTGGCTATATCATTTAACTTGGTAAGATGTGCCACAACAGTTTTAGATTCATTGACATAAAAGGATCAGATTCAACCAAAGTAATTATCTCAGGATCAATAAAGAATTCATAATCCTTATCAGTAATAAAGATAGGTGAAGTAGCAAAAGCAGGGTCATATTTCATTCTAGCATTCAGAGTTTTCTGTTTGAGTTTAGCTAATAATTTCTTAAGATCAGATCTATCATTGCAAGCAACAAGATCTCTAGCAGTTTCTTCATCCATAACATAACCCTCAGGAACAACAGGCAATTCATATTCAGGGGGAGAACCTTCATCATCACTATCATCAATGATTTCATCTTCAATAATTTCATTCTCTCTAACCCTAGAAAGTTGTTCATCAAGATATTCACCTAATGGCACAGTAGTATCAAGCATAGAAGTAGTTTCATCATAAGTATCATGCATAGCAGAAGTGGCATCATCAATAACATGCGATATATCAGAATTCATAGCAGTAGCAGGTTTAGGTGTCGCAAGCTTACTAAAAACGGAAGGAGAATCTAGTGCAGAGCTAGATGGCAGTTCCTTACCTCCCCTCATAGTTGAGGGAAAAATCTTAGTTCTTTCGTCTTTCAAGTTCCTCATAGTGACCAGCAGATATAAATCCCAAGTGACTCAAAGAATAGAGCTATGCTCCTTAGCAACGGTACCAGAAAATAGTCTTGATAATCCACAAGTATAGGGGATCGCAACAGTTTTCGAGGATAGAGTATACAACCCAAATTTATTGGTTCGACACAAGGGGAGCCAAAGAATATTCTCAAGTATTAGCAGTTGAGTTGTTAATTCAACCACACCTGGATAACTTAGTATGTGCAGCAAACTATTTAGTAGCAAAGTAGTATGATAGTAATGGTAACCGTGATAAAAGTAGCGGTAGTAGTTTTGTAGTAATTGTAATAGTAGCAACGGAAAAGTAAATAAGCGAGCACAATATGTGAAAAGCTCGTAGGCATTGGATCAGTGATGGATAATTATGTCGGATGCGATTCATCATGTAATAGTTATAACATAGGGTGACACAGAACTAGCTCCAGTTCATCAATGTAATGTAGGCATGTATTCCGAATATAGTCATACGTGCTTATGGAAAAGACCTTGTATGACATATTTTGTCCTACCCTCCCGTTTGCAGCGGGGTCCTAGTGAAAACTAAGGGATATTAAGGCCTCCTTTTAATAGAGTACCGGACCAAAGCATTAACACATAATGAATACACGAACTCCTCAAACTACGGTCATCACTGAGAAGTATCCCGATTATGGTCACTTCGGGGTTGTCGGATCATAACACATAATAGGTGACTATAGACTTGCATGATAGGATCAAGAACTCACATATATTCATGAAAACATAATAGGTTCAGATCTGAGTGGCAAGCATTAAGCATAACAAAGTCATAGCAACATCAATCTCAGAACATAGTGGATACTAGGGATCAAACCCTAACAAAACTAACTTGATTAAATGGTAAATATCATCCAACCCATCACCGTCCAGCAAGCCTACGATGGAATTACTCACGCATGGCGGTGAACATCATGAAATTGGTGATGGAGGATGGTTGATGATGATGGGGCGATGAATCCCCCTCTCCGGAGCCCCGAACGGACTCCAGATCAGCCCTCCCGAGAGAGATTAGGGCTTGGCGGCGGCTCTGTATCGTAAAACGCGATGAAACTTCCTCTCTGATTTTTTTCTCCCCGAAACAGAATAGATGGAGTTGGAGTTGAGGTCGGTGAAGCAGCAGGGGGCCCATGAGGCAGGGGGCACGCCCAGGGGGAGGGGGCGCGCCCCCCACCCTCGTGGACAGGGTGTGGGCCCCCTAATGCTATTCCTTTTGCCAATATTGTTTATTAAATCTGAAAAGTTGCTCCGTGGATTTTCAGGTCATTCCAAGAACTTTATTTCTGGACAAAAATAACACCATGACAGTTCTGCTGAAAACAACGTCAGTCCGGGTTAGTTTCATTCAAATCATGCAAGTTAGAGTCCAAAACAAGGGTAAAAGTGTTTGGAAAAGTAGATATGTTGGAGACGTATCAGTGAACGCTAACTTAAGTTTATCATTTGACCTTGAAAACATTGTTGTGCCTTCACCTCCTTTGTTGTTGGTTGAACTCAGGTGCAATATCAAAGAAGGCCAAACACATTTCAGCCCGTGCAAAATAATGTTTTATGGCGAAGAAACAAAGTTAGGAGTTCATGAAGAAATGAGTTGTCTGCTGAAGAAACATTGTTCCGATTCTGACGAAACAATGTTTTGCACGAGTTTGGATATCCCAACTTGCGAAAGGTTCCTAGAACTCGAGTTTGCTGCTGAAGGAAACATTGTTCGACTCTACTGAACAATGTTTGGTCAGGAACTGCCAACCACCTCCAATGAGAGTTTTCTAGAAGCTACCTCATGAAGTCTCTATGCCATTTAGTCAAACCAAAGCTGGTTCTCTTTCACACCTATCGAGGGGGGCTGTCCCGATTATAAATAGGCTAGCTCTTCCCTTTGTTGGGGACTTTTGCCATTTCTATCGAAGACCAAAGACATAGAATCCTCCTGAGGTTGGAGAGCTCTTGTTACCCTTATTCTCACGATTCCTTGATAAATTGCTCCTAATTCATGCTCCACAACTAGATCGTGTTGTGTGGGTTAGTGTTCGTGGTTTCCCTTGCGGATTGCACCTATCCCATGCTCCATGACTCGAGTGTGATTGTGTGGGGTAGTATTGCGGGTTGTGGATCGACGAATGTTTGGATTGCAAGCTTCGGTTAGCATCCTCCTCATCGGGCCATAATCTCTTATTTTCCATTTTCCGGCTGCTTGGAGCTAGTTATCCCCATCCATTTATTGATCCTACACCGTGAAGATCGAACCTCCCTTGTACGCCCTCTTATCATCTGGTATCAGAGCAAGGTTTACATGGTAAGATCTATATCTTTGTTGCTAGATCTATCCCTGTTAGCTTGGTGTTCCCCATCCTAGAGTCCAAAGCCAAAAAGCCACAAAAAAACCCAAGCCTTTGTTTGCTGAGATCTAGTTGTTTTCTTTCTTCTTTGTGTTTGCACCAAGTTCTATCCAAAGTTGCTGATGTTTTTCTTTGAGTCTTGTTGTTGAATCTATTGTGTTGCAAAAAAATAGAGAGAAAAAGAAGCACAAACAAGAGCAAAAAAAGTGAGAAAAAAAGAAGAGAAAGTGTTGAGCAAGTGGGCCATCATATTCAGTTTGGTGAGAAATTTCAAAAGTTGTAGTGGAAAGTGTTGCAGCTCAAACTTGGTGCAAGGTTCTACCAATTTTTCTTATTTATTTGGTTTGCATCGATTGGATCTCAGCACTAGCCCTCCTCATTTTACCCCACCCAAATTCACCTAGAAACCGTCAGCTTCCTTCCTTTCATTCGCCCGTCCATTCCTGATTTGCTACCACAACCCAACCGCCAAGGAATCACTAGAATTTGGGTAAGCAAGAAGGTGAGCTGAGTGTTTTCCACATATTTTTTTCTTTTGACCACTTGTTTCTGAGGGTTAACATGCCAGGATCCAACTCGAGTGTACATGGACATCAACATGTGGAAAATGATCTACCAAAAACTCGCACAAAACTTGGTGATATGATTGAGGAGAGTATAGTTGCAGCTACGCGAAGGATATTCGGTGGCCGTCTGCCTATCACGGGTAATGGGGATAAATATCAACACAGCCCCGCCGCCTTGCTGGCCGCCAACAACCGACAACGCCAAGGAAACGAGGACCACCACGTTGGTCGTGGAAGAGCGGCAGGAGCTGCTGCCCATGGCGCCCCTACTATTGGTGCTGAACGGAGGCGTGGTGACTTTGCTGCCCCTCCCGAGGGCGGGCTGCATGGAGGAGAAGCTCACAAGCGAGCCTATGATCCCCGCTGGTTAGCCGCTGATCACCGGCGACGAGCTGCACATGATGGTGATAACATCTCCCTTGAAGGTCTCTCCGAGCATGGTGACGAAGATGAAGGCATGAAGGACTATGAACCCTACTCCCTGCCTCGCCGTGGTGCTATTTTTGGTCGCAACGGTCATCATTATGACCGTCGTGATCAAGATAACTGTGACAACCAAGCGAGAGTGAAGCTACATGTGCCATCCTTCACAGGAAAAGAGGATCCAGATACATATATTGAGTGGGAAGAGAAGTGCGATCAAATCTTTCGCATCCATGGTTTTTCCAAAGCCAAGAGAGTTGATCTTGCTATTATGGAGTTCTCTTGTTATGCTCTTACATGGTGGAATCAGGTGCAAGACAATTGATTGATATCGAGCAATAATTATATCCACAACTGGACTTTGATGAAGCAAGTCGCGAGGCGTCGTTTTGTTCCATCATACTATGAGAGGCAACTATACAAGCGATTGTAGAAGCCCACTCAAGGTTCCCGCATTGTTGAGGAGTACTGTAAAGAGATGGAGGTGCTGCTAATTCGAACAAGAACCCGTGAAAGTGATGAGGTGAAGATGGCGAGATTTTTACATGGGATAACTGATGAAATATCAAATTTTGTGGAGATGTTTCCTTATGATACACTACAAGATGTGGTTCATCAAGCTATACGAGTTGAGAAGAAGAATATGTGTAATGGTTGTACTCGTGCTTTCCAAGGCCGCACGACCACACCCTCATGGCAGCGAACACAACAAGCAGTTGGTTCTCAGTTTGAGGGTGCACCACCTAGGCACCCACATGCCTCGATGGCTTCCTCACCTACTATTCGCAATCAGGATAAGAGGTCATCAGCTATAGCAGGAGTATCCTTCTCTCCACCTCCAGAAAAGAGTTCTACACACAATAGTGACATTCAATGCCACAAGTGCAAAGGAAGAGGTCACATTTCTTCGGAATGTCCAAGCAGGAGAACTATGATCATCAATGAACGAGGTGAATGGGAGTCTGAAAGTGACTCTAAGAAAGCAATGATGAAGTGGAAGAGGAGCAGGGTTGGGAAGTAGGAGGAACTATTTTATCTCATGAGGAACTTGATGGTAAAGCTTTGGTTGTCTGTCGTTCACTTAATGCCCAGGTTGTGTAGGAGGAAAAGGGGCAGCGGCACAATCTTTTCCACATCCATTGCCTTGTCAACTCAAAGATATGTCGAGTGATTGTTGATAGTGGCAGCTGCAACAATATTGCAAGTACGAAGATGGTCGAGAAGTTTTAATTGCAAACAAAACGTCACCCACACCCATACCGCATGCAATGGTTGAATGGTTGTGGCGCAATTAAGGTGATTAGCAGTGTGCGAATACCAATTTTAGCAGGGACGTATCATGATGATGTTGAGTGTGATGTGGTGCCGATGCACGCTTGTCATTTGCTTCTTGGACGATCGTGGTGGCATGACCGTGATGTGCAAATCAGCGGGCGTGCAAATCGCTTATGTTTTGTCCATAGAGGAGAAAAGTTCACTTGGCTGCACATGACACCCGAGGAAGTCTATCTTGATGAGATGAAAAGAAAAGGAAAGAAAAAGGGAGAGAGTGATCATACACAACGAGTGAGCCACCAACATAGTGAGGGAGTGTTTCCACAACCAAAAGCTCCACAACCAAATATGACTAAGCCCCGGCAAAACAGGGATTAGTTATGATGGCTAGGAAAAGGGATATGCGGGAATTGAGAGAACCTAATACTCCATTCTTTATACTCATGTACAAGGAAATTTTATTGGCTGCTAATGACTTACCCTCAAATCTTCTAGTGTTGTTTTTTATCTTTTTGCAGGAGTATGAGGATGTGTTCCCCAAGGAGGTGCCACCTGGTTTGCCATTGAAGCAAGGCATTGAGCACCAAATCGACTTGGTTCCGGGTGCCCCACTACCAAACCAACCGCCGTACCAAGCAAACCTAGAGGAGAAGAAGGAAATTCAAAGGCAAGTAGAAGATCTTCTTAACAAAGGGTATGTAAGGGAAAGTCTTTCTCCTTGTGTTATTCCCATTCTTTTAGTTCCAAATAAAGATGGTACTATGCAAATGTGCACTGATTGTAGATTCATTAACAACATAACTGTGAGATATCGACACCCTATTCCTAGGCTCGATGACATGCTTGTTGAACTTTGTGGCTCCACCATATTTTCCAACATTGGTTTGCGAAGTGGATACCACCAAATAAGAATGAAAGAGGGCGACGAATGGAAAACTGCATTCAAGACAAAATTTGGCTGGTATGAATGGTTCGTTATGCCTTTTGGATTAACGAATGCACCTAATAATTTCATGAGATTGATGAATCATGTGCTTAGATCCTTCATTGGCAAGTTTGTAGTGGTTTACTTTGATGACATATTGATTTGTAGCAAAACTTTGGAGGATCATGTCGGACATATAAAATGTGTGCTTGCTGTCCTACGGGAGGAAAAGTTGTATGCTAATGTGGAGAAGTGCACATTTTGCACAAACAAGGTTGTGTTTCTTGGCTTTGTTGTTTCAGAAAAAGGTGTGGAGGTCGATGAAGAGAATATCAGGGCTATTCGTGAGTGGATGCCTCCACAAAATGTGAGCCAAGTACGTAGCTTCCTCGACTTGCGGGTTTCTACCGCCGGTTCGTGAAGGATTTCAGCACCATTGCTACACCAATGAATGAGTTAACAAAGAAAGACACTCCATTCCAATGGGGTGATGCCCAAGACAAGTCCTTCCAAGAACTGAAGTTGAGGTTGACATCAGCCCCATTGCTTTCACTTCCCGATTTTGGTAAGACATTTGAAATTGAATGTGATGAAAGTGGTGTTGGCATTGGTGGAGTTCTAATCCAAGAAGGTAAGCCCATCGCCTATTTTAGTGAGAAGCTTAATGGTCCAACTCTTAATTATTCCATCTATGATAAAGAATTGTATGCACTTGTTCGATCTTTGGAAACATGGCAGCATTACTTGTGGCCTAAAGAGTTTGTGATACATTCTGACCATGAAGCTTTAAAACATCTAAAGGGTCAACTCAAACTGAATCGTAGACATGCAAAATGGAGTGAGTTCATAGAATCTTTTCCTTATATTGTCAAGTACAAGAAAGGGAAGGATAATGTTGTTGCCGACGCATTGTCTAGGCGTCATATTTTACTTTCCCAACTTGGTGTTAAAATCTTTGGTTTAGAAAGCATCAAACAATTGTACTCTAATGACTCATACTTTGCTGAACCATTTTCAAAGTGCAACAAGGGAAAGGGATGGGAGAAATTTCACTTGCATGATGGATTTCTATTTCACGTTAACAAATTGTGCATCCCAGATTTTTCTATTCGTTTGTTGCTCTTGCAGGAGGCTCACGCTGGTGGACTCATGGGACATTTTGGAGCTAAGAAAACTGAAAGTGTGCTCGTTGATCACTCCTTCTGGCCACGAATGAGACGTGACATGGAACGCTATGTGATGAGATGCGAGATGTGTCACAAAGCTAAGTCCTGCTGGAATCCTCATGGTCTCTATACTCCTCTATCTATTCTAAACACTTCGTGGGAAGATATTTCTATGGATTTTGTTCTTGGTTTACCAAAGACTAAGAGGGGGAGTGACTTGGTTTTTGTGGTAGTTGATCGTTCTAGCAAAATGGCACATTTTATCCCATGTCATAAGAGTGATGATGCTTCACACATTGTTGATCTGTTTTTCAGCGAAGTTGTGCGGCTACATGGAGTACCACACACGATTGTGTCAGGCCATGACACCAATTTTCTGAGCTACTTTTGGAAGACCATGTGAGGAAAACTTGGCACCACACTACTATTTTCCACGACATGCCACCCACTAACTGATGGACAGACCGAAGTTGTCAACCAAACGTTGTCCATGATGCTAAGAGAAGTCCTCAAGAAGAATTTGAAGATGTGGGAAGAGTGCCTACCTCATGTGGAGTTCGCGTATAACAGGACGGTACATTCGACCACTAAATTTTGCCCATTTAAACTTATTTATGGATTCAAACCTATTGCTCCCATCCATCCTTTTCCTTTGCCACTACAGGAACAAACCAACCTTGATGCAAGTAAGCATGCTGATTTCGTCAAGAAACTTCATGCCCAGGCAAAGGAGAACATTGAGAAAATGACCGAACAACATGCGAAGTGGGTAAACAAGACCAGGAAGAAGATGGTGTTCGAGCAAGGCGATTTGGTATGGGTACACCTTCGGAAGGACCATTTTACTGAGAAACGCAAGTGTAAGTTGCAGCCACGCGGCGATGGACCATTTGCGGTGCTCGAGAGGATCAATGATAATGCTTACAAGATCGATCTGCCAGAAGAATATGGTGTTAGTCCAACCTTCAATGTCTCCAATCTTTCCCCATACTTTGGGCCCTTAGAGTCGAGGACGACTCCTACTCAAGAGGGGGAGGATGATGAGGACATCCCAACCATGGGCACCACACCACCAATCATCAATTGTCCAATCACAAGAAGTCGCGCAATGCAAATACATGATGAGGTGAACGCTAACTTAAGTTTATCATTTGACCCTGAAAACATGGTTGTGCCTTCACCTCCTTTGTTGTTGGTTGAACTCACATGCAATATCAAAGAGGGGCAAACACATTTTAGTCCGTGCAAAACAATGTTTTATGGGGAATAAACAAAGTTAGGAGTTCATGAAGAAATGAGTTGTCTGCTGAAGAAACATTGTTCCAATTCTCACGAAACAATGTATTGCACGAGTTTGGATATCCCAACTTGCGAAAGGTTCTCAGAACTCAAGTTTGCTGCTGAAGGAAACATTGTTCGACTATAGTGAACAATGTTTGGTCAGGAACTGTCAACCACCTCCAACGAGAGTTTTCCAGAAGCTACCTCATTAAGTCTCTAAGCCATTTAGTCAAACCAAAGCCGGTTCTCTTTCACACTTATCTAGGGGGTTGTCCCGATTATAAATAGGCTAGCTCTTCCCTTCCTTGGGGACTTTTTCCATTTCTATCAAAGACCAAAGACATAGACTCCTCCGGAGATTGGAGAGCTCTTGTTACCCTTATTCTCGTGATTCCTTGACAAATTGCTCCTAATTCATGCTCCACGACTAGATCATGTTGTGTGGGTTAGAGTTCGCGGTTTCCCTTGCGGATTGCACCTATCTCGTGCTCCACGACTTTATCGTGTTTGTATGGCGTAGTATTGCGGGTTGTGGATCGGCGAATGTTCGGATTGCAAGCTTCAGTGAGCATCCTCCTCGTCGGGTCATAGTCTCTTATTTTTCATTTTCCGGCTGCTTGCAGCTAGTTATCCCCATCCATTTATCGATCCTACATCCTGAAGATTGGACCTCCCCTTGCACACCCTCTTCTCCGAAGACGGTGTCGTATCAAATGTAGAGCTGTATGAACTTTCATACCCGCCCGACTCAAATCTTGCACCACCATAATGGAGTCAGAGTTGATCATATGGACAAGCTATGGAGCAGCATTGCCAGTAGCTGGTGGAGGTACAAATCCCAGGGGATGCCTGAGACCAATCTTCAATTGTCGATCAGGAGTGGAAAACTATAGGCACAAAACTCTGGAGCGATATGTAGCGAAGTGCATGCTACAGTAATGAGGAATGTGGCACAGGCATGATGAGACCCCGCTTCACTAGCGTCGAAACGCATTGTGGTGAAGCGTACAAACTTCCCGAGCCTAAGTCCACCGTCGATGACCAGATTGTCACTCCAGCACATGTTGCCCCATGGTGGGTGCCAAATGTCGCGGGGATTTCTCCACAATACTCATGATTTGGGGATTTTATGTGGGCAAGACAGACGTGAAAGATCTAGGTACGAGATTTCACATAATGGAGTTCTACCTAAATTTGGGCCCCTATTCTAGGGGTAAGACCGTACTCCTGTGTGGATATTTTCTCTCTAATGTGAGCCAAGTGATTACAGAGGATTTTTCTAGCTTCTAGATGAACTTATTTGTGTCACGCGCTCTTCTCACATTATATACTATGATGAGAAGGCGGAGTTACAAGGGTTGTTAAGGGCTATGATGTAATAACTGTAATGGTGGATGGAATTATGACATCACCATAAGAGCGGCCTTAATAGTGCCGCAGGTAACGTTCCTCTTGATTGACCACGTCTTGACCCAGTTGAATGGACATTGTGGGGTCTTAGCCGAATGGGCGTCATGACGTTCACTCGGATGGGCTTTATTGATACCGGCCGAGGTGAGTAGTTTTCCTGATGAAGACTAGGATTGTGGGCCCTAGTGGGTTGAATCCTTGTCAAGGGCCTACCCAAGGGATTCTGCTGTCACATGGTCATTTTTTAACACAATACAATCGAAGTCGCTCACATACACTCACTTCTATAAACGCACACATGCATATCCTACCTCTATGAGCACCTCCGAGAGACTGAGCCAGCACATCATATTCAGATTGACGAAGTCGTCATAGACGCCTTCTTAGTCGACGCGTACGTTTCCTCCCACTAAACGCACATCGCCAGAAGGACTGGAATAAGTCGAGGAAAATGCGAGCACCAATGTAAGTTTGGGACTTGAACTTTGGTGGGCAGGGGCCATTGTCCTCCCAACCATTCAAATACAGATTAGTTCGCGTCACATGGTTATTTGACTGGGTGAAATACATGATCATCTAGACTTAATTAATTAATTAAGCAATTTTTCTTCTTAATCAATGAAATATTTGTTTTGCTTCATTTTTCATTATACCCAGTTTATCTCGGCTCCATGGTTCTATGAACCACCTCTCCGGAGCGCACACAAAGCTAAGCACGACCAATCTTGTTAGAATTAGCTGTCATGTACTCTATTTAGCATTGTCCCATAGTCGCTCTCATAGCATATTCAACTGGACCGAGCTAATTTGACCTCTGATATGTTTAACGGACGCCTCTAAACAGTATCCGCCGACATCCCCCGCAAAACCTCACTTGTCCGTGCATGCAACGACATCCTTCATTTAATCTTTCAGTCCGAAGAAATGGTTGCATGGGTTGGTTGCAGGTGGCTACGGCGGCCTCATACCCAGTAGGCGTCCTGGTTGAGAAACACGCCGGACTGGTGGGTGCTCATACCCGACAGACGTCCTGATTGGGACCTCAGGTCTTAGATGTTAGGTTTGGCTGCGAGGTTTGTTTGGTATTAGGCCAGATTATCAGCATCTCTTCATCAATTGGATATAAGTAGAGATAGTTTGTTGCCTAGACGGTGGCTTCAGTCTTATTGTTGTATGATTTTATAAGGTCTTGCGTGAATAATTAATAAAATGACTGCATGCATCGTCCAGAGAAAAAAATCCGAAGAAATGCATATAATTGATGGGAACAGAGAAAGGAAAAGAAAAGAGGGAAAAGAGAAAATGATTCAGAGTGGGCTTAGGTTCGACGTGGTAGGCTGTGTGACTCCCATTTTTCGCTCCAAATATAGGTTGGGTTTGGAGGTTTGCGGAACCAAAACCATTTGAAAGTTCCAGTTGGGTGATGTTTTCTTCCTATTTGTCGGGGACGCTGTCTGACATGTACTCTTTTCCGTTTCTAAATATAAGTTTTTGTAGAGATTTCATTATGAATCACATACAAATGTGTAGACGCATATTAGAATGTTGATTCATTTATTTTACTTCGTATGTAGTCCATAGTGAAACTCTACAAAGACTTTTATTTAGGAACGGAGGGAGTAAAAACGACAGATCCGGTTAGAGATACTCTAATCATTGATAATGGATAGGGCGTTTTCCACGACAGAAAGAGAAAGACAAGTGCTCTCCTCCCTCAAAAAAAAAGGTGCTCTTCCTCGTTGAGAAAATAAATAAGCCATTTTCAAGTACTACTACGTTGGTGTATCTGGACTCGTCATGGGCTCATACACCGCCCTTATGATGCAGCAGATTTCTTTTCTTATCTAATGTCAGTGAGTCTCCTTTAAACTGTACTATAAGAATCTGCGTATGGGCCTTGACACATGTTCGTAATAAGATATAAAGATATGTATACACTAGGACATTAAATACAGAGGCATCTGCTTTATCTGGTACTGCCTACCATACATACGAAGCTGCCCGGAAATACTACAAAATGCGATGATCGTTTTTAGTCTGTGCTCTCAGAGTGCAAAGGAGTGGGATCGATAATTCTTGTTTCGCATAAACAAGTGAACATAAATATTACTCCATTCCAAAATAAGTATCTCAACTTTGTACTAGCTCTAGTGTAAATTTACTAAGCTTGAGACATTTATTTTAGACGGAGGGAGTATGCTACAAAAAATTGACAGTTTTTTTGTGTGTGGAAATGCAGAAGTTCGCCTTTTCTTCTTCCTTTTCAATCTGAGAATCTGTTACTTTGTATACCAAAGAAGCATATCATTATTTACCACTATTTTTCTTTCTGAGGGAATATTTTGCCACTGTTCCAATCTGATAAGATTGGGGTATATCATGTGTTCTATCATTATCAGGTCGGAATATGTTTTATAACCATCAGGTATATCAATGGGAAAATACCCTGATACACCTGGTTGTACATGCACCTCTCGGATTATTTTTAGCAATTCAGGAAAAGGTCAAAATTCTGTGAAACTTTTTCGCAGCAAACTTGACCTACTGGCGTACTCGTATAAAAATTTCGATATGGGAAAACTTCTGCAAAAAATCTGAGCATAAAAATCAAAATTTCCAGGACAATATAAAGTGAATAGTACCTGTAATATAGTGCTGATTTTGAAAAAAAATCCCCAATAATACCAAGAAAGTCATTTCATCACCAAAGTTTTTTACGCGGGTGTAATGATTTATCAAGTTTGTTGCCAAAAAAAATCATGAATTTTCAACCATTTTTACAATTACTAAATTACTGTTAAAAAAGGGTGCACCTACCGCCCAGTTCTATTCGTCCGCCTCGTATATCAATGGCTCTATATCTATTTCCCACAAAAAATGCTCTATATCTATTCTGCGGTGTTTCAAACAGATGTTTATTAGCCAAACAATTTTATCTAGACAAGAAGAGAGGAAATCAATATGAATCCCAGACAAGAAAAAGTGAACTATCGAACATGTCTCTTGTGGATATTCTGAGACATATGAACTTTGCAGAGATTTTGCAACATACAGTACCATTTCCTACAGAAACTGCAGCATGAATTTTCTTGAACAACAAAAAGAAGAGAGATAAAGCTCCAAAAGGTGTGGATTGTGGTTTTGTGGGCCAAGCACCAATCATGTACACCATCCAGTTGATGAGACCTCAAAGAATCTTCCACGGCACTAGCATGTAGCATCCTATGCAGCACATTCAAAACATATTCTCTGATTTTTACCTAGCATGCATGTGAATTATTGATGTGTTGATTGATTTGCTTGTTCCCAATTGGATTATCGAACCTTTTCCCACAACTATTCTCCATATGTGCAAATCGAAAGAAGTCAGCCATCATGTTTCAGCAACTCCTTGGGCTTCTATGATTCAACGCATTTATGTAGGATCGAGGGCCCGAGAGAACCCGCGTCCGCGTCGCTCCCAGGGGAGCGGCTCGGGCGAACCCTACCGCTGCCGCCGCCGCCACCCCTACACCAGCTCCTCCCCTTGCCGCCGCTGGGCAACGTCGGCGGGCAAAGCCCGCGCGACGGCCGGCTGTGGCGGGACCTCTCCTCTCGCGCGGGGAGATCCCCTGTCGGCGCGGCGCGGCGGCCCTGGACGAGGCGCCCGGCCGGCGGCGGGTGGACGCCGGGGCGGCGGCCCCGGGACCTAGCGGTGGTGTGCCGACTGCTGTGGCTGCTGGGGCAGCGCAGCGGTCGGAGCTGGCGGTGCTCGTTGGTGGTTGGCCATGGCGTCTCGGTGGCTCAGATCTGGCGTCATGGGTTGGGCGGCTCGGCAGTGGTCGAGCGGTGCGTGTAGGGCGCGGGAGCGGCGTGGGGCTGGCAGCATGGCTGCTGGCGCGAAGGGCCGCGCGTGGCCGCCGTGTTGGCCTGCTTTGGCTTGGCCAGATCTGGCCGTCGGGGCTGCGGGTGGCGCTGGGGACTCCCGTCGTTCCTCTGGCGCTGGTACGCTGGGGTGGCGGCCCCAGGCTGCGGTGGACTCGTCCTCCTCTTTACGGAGCGGAGGCGCGACAACATGGATGGCCGGACACCAGGCGGCGGCGCTGCATTCCCTGGCCGTGAGGGCGGCGTGGCCCGTAGCAGGTGGATGCAAGTCCTGGTCTTCCTCGACCAGGGGCTGCGATGGTCTCGCCGGTCGGCGGCATCCGGCTCACCCCCTCTCCATGGTGATGGCCCAAGGTGGCAACTTTGCCCTCCCTACCAGTTTGCTGTGCTTCGGGTTTTGATGGACAGGGCCAAGGAGAAATCCGGCGTGGCTGCGGCTGCAGGCAACGACGACGCCTGTGGGCGCCGTTTCCTCCTGGGGGGCGTTGTCATGGCCATGTCCATCCCCCTGTTCTGTCACCAGGGGAAACCCTAGGCTCGGTTCGCCGGGCCGGGCAGCGGCGACATCTCGGCGCCGTCCCCTTCTTGGAGGCGTTGCCTAGGTGCTCAAGGTGCGTCTGGAGGAGCTACTGGTGGGCTGCCTCGTTCGCCTCGGCGGCGAGTCTTGGGGTGCCAAGTTGTTATGTGCGGGTTGTTGATGTGGGCAGGAGCATCCGGGGCGCTATGTACTCCATCATCGGCACCTCTTCGACGACGTCTTCTTCGAGTCAGGCTAGCTCCCGCTGTCCGCCTGCCGATCCTCTAGGCACCAAGGATGGAGAGTGCGTTGATCTAGTTTGGTTAGGGTTTTTGTCGTGTTTTGAGGTGTTTGATTCAGGAGGACGCGGCTTGTGTGTTCTGTGTCCGTCCTCTTCGTCATTGTTTGGCTTGAGTACGGGCAAGGCGGGTTAGTTGTTTGTGTTGTCTTGGTGGATGTGGGTGCTAACCTCGATGGGTAGCACGTTGCCGAAAGGCGTTGTATCAGCCGTCTTGGCTCTTCTTCTTTAATATATAGTACGCACACACGTGCGTATTTGAGAAAAAAAGGATCCTAATCCTTAGAAAATTAAAAAAAAATACATGTGGCTTATTTGATTTGTAGGACTAGAAACCATATAATTTTCCCTGGGAATTTATTTATACTAGATTTATAGGGAAAAAAATCCCATTCACTCCAACCTTTTTTTTGATGTGCGCAATGAACAATCCTCTGGAGCCTATCGTACTCAAGATGGCATTTCACTCCAATTATGTGTGTTTTTCAGATTCTTCGTGTGTCCAATTTGATTTACAAATATATCCATGCTTCTAACTTGTAAGAATCATTGCTAAATTGTTCTGAAGTAGACGTGCCTAGTCGATGTATTTTCTCTATTTTTAGGGATATTTGTAAACATATATGAGGCCTTTCCGCAAAAAAAAAGTATTTTGACTTACCCTATGAAAAATATTTTCTTTCTTTTTCCTCGTCTGTTCTGCCCAGAAACTTGCAGCCAAAATGAGTCCCTACCATTTTATATATTTTTATTCTTATAATTATAGTTCATTAATCTTTACAAAAAATACAGTTGCATCTTTTCTTCTTCTTCCAGAGGAGGAATAGGTTGAGGTTACGAGAATTGCTAACCTTCTACTTTCATGATTGTGCTCTTAAGGCATGTCCAACGGTGTGCCCAAATTAGACCCACTATCTATCCACGGACATGGATATGGGAATTGGCCATCCAACATTGTCCATCAAACGCCCACCTCTGTCCGCCTCTATTTTAGTTCTCTAAAGTCCGCAACACTAAAGAAAATACAGATGATCATAATCCTTCGAGTAGTGAAAATATGCAAACGAACACTAGTTTAAATATAAATATTAAAATCAAATATTAAGTTTTCAAATAAAATAGTTAAACTTGAATTCAACTTATGTTGTAGTTGTTACAAATACTCAATTAGATCATTCTTGAGTTGCTCATGAGTTTTTCGATGTCGAATTTGTTGATGCATTTGGATGAACTCCTCAAATATGGCCGGATTCTGAGTTGGAAGTTTGATAGAAAAACCCATGTTCTCAAATTCTAGACCTTTGGCAGCTCCTTCACTGTCATGTTCCACAATCACGTTGTGCATTATCACACAAACTGTCATTACCTTCCATAAGGTCTTTGGATCTCATATTTTTGTAGGTCCTTGAACATTTGCAAGACGGACTTGGAGCACTCCAAGTGCATCTCCACATCCTTTCTAGCTCCTTCTTGTCTTTGGACAAAGTAAGTTTTGTTTCTAACCAACTGACTCAGAGATGGTCTTGACGAAGGTCACACACGGAGGGTAGATACCATAAACCAGATAGTAGCCCATGTTGTAGTCATGGCCATGGATGGTCTAGTTGCACGGAGGAGCTTGTCGTCCTTTAGTCAACGTAGCAAACAATGGAGACCGCTGAAATAGGTTGTTGTCATTGTTTGAGCTGGACATGCCAAAGAAAGCGTGCCAAATCCAGAGGTATTGTGATGCAACTGCATCAAGAATGATGGTGAGCTTTAAAACATGCCCCTAATATGCCCTTGTAGAGCATATGGGAAGTTATTCCATCTCTGGTGCATGCAATCAAGGGATCCGAGCATACCCGACCACCCTCTTGTTTTCGAGAGTTCCATGAGCCTTTCGATATTTGCGGCAATTGGTTCGTTCAAGTACTATAGTCCAAACACCTTGTCACCGTAGTAGCAAACATAACCATGTCAACTTCACATGTGCTTTCAAACATCCGGAGGTACTCGTCCCACAAATCTGCGACCGTGCCATAGGCGGGCATCCTCAATGCAACCATGCACTTTTGGTACCCAGAGAATCCAATTTTAAAACGGCATCCTTCTTTAAGATGAAGTACTCAGCATAAGCCCGGACACCATTGTAGAGGCGGCTGGAAAAAAAATCGCATCCGAAAGCGTCGACGAAAATTGTCTGTGAATAGGGCATTGAGGGGAAAGTGGTCTTCCATCAACGTCAAATGTCCCCTGTGCTCTCTTCTGATTTGTTGTAGAAGTCCCTTGATTGATGCCTTGAAATTTAGGACATGCTCCTCCGCACGCTCTGCACCTGCTAGGGCCACCTGCATCATCGTCATTGTTTTATTCTCATATTCTTCGTCGTCATGTAACGAGGACGAATCAATGAAGTTGTTGTAGAAGTACTTGTCGTCTGAATCCATCGTGTTTGCTTCAAAGTATGAAACTAAGAAAAAATATTGTGTAGGCAAACAGGTCGTGGTGCCTGTGTGGAATGGCAGAGGCAAGACCTGTTGGGGCATCCGAGCGGTATAACAGCGCCCGCCTGGGAGGGAGCAGATACAGAGAAGAAGGGTTGGACGGAGTGAGAAAGATGCGGGCTCCGGTTGGGGTTTTGGCATGCCAGGAGTGTCGGTGTCCTGCGTGACAGAAGTTCCGACTCCCGTAAACCTACCCCAGTTTTGCATCTGGTTTGCGGGAACTTAGATGTGTGGACTCGTCTGCAGATGTATGCGGCATCGTGTTGGATGGCAAAAATAGTCCCGAGAGTCGGTCCGGAACATTTGCAGGTATTTTGGGGCACCACGTTGGAGATGCCCATGCACCATGTGGAAATACTTTTAGGTACATTTGTCTAATCATCGCACGAATCATTGATTGATGCTTTCCATAATCGAGCGTTCCTTTTCCTCTATAGGAAGTCGTTCCATAGTCTTTTCCCCACATACCATCATAAACAAATGATGAGCACAATCTATTTAAATTATATATACTAATCTAAAGTTATCACAAACTTTTCGAAAGCTGGGTGATAAATAATACATACAAGAAAAAGGGAGCACTTGGGGCTTAATATAATACTGGTAGTACATGGAGAGAACCAAACCAAAGGATTGGGCTTAACGCAAACACGCTTTGAAAACAATAAACTATGCCTGCAACGAAGGCAATGGTTGCATTTGCAAAAGCCAAATTAAAGCACTTTGGTTAACTATTATCTCTTGCTTTATATCAGTAGAGATACAAAATGTTTTTTTTTTGCGGGCTTGCAAAATGTCTCTTTTACATGGTCGGAAAGCTTAACTATCTTTTACCGGCTATACCGGTTTTGCTTCTTAATTTATTGGAGCTTACCACCATCCTGAAAAGGGCCAGCATCCACAAAACGACACGGTTATTCTCTATGCAGGCAGAAATAAACTTGCATTTTTTTCTTCTAAAAAGGAATTCTTACTTGAAATTCGTACGTAGAATTCTCTTATTTCAAAAGGAACATCGACTATTTGATATATAATGTCCATCATTTTATTTAAATTCTGATGCAAATGAAAATAATTTAAGAGGTCGAAACACCTATGGTCGAATTAGACATGATATGGTCTTACACGAATGGGCCATTCCCCAATGGAGCATTCCTCAAGGATCATGGGCACATCTGGGAGAGGATTTAGGGCACGCAAGTGCAGGGGCACGCAGTTTGTGGGGTGCCGATCTGCGTCAAGATTCAGAAATTTGGGTGTGTATTTTGTGTAGTCGCGAGCCTATATTGCTTCACATATATTTGTATTCACATTGCAAAGCTAAAGTATTATATCTTCTTCTGTGGGTCTCGTTTCTAAGATATAGATATTTCGATGAACAGTTCCTGTAACAAGTGCCTACTAAACATTACCCTTGTGCTTAAAGTGTTCCTTCTATTCTTCTATCTCATTTTCTCTTAAAATACACTCTTCTTCTATTCTTGGAATACTTTCTTAGAACTGTTGTTGAAGAAGCATCACTGTAGACGAGAACAGATTGAAGCTATTTGTTGCGAATTACGCACAGTCCGAAACAACTCAAAGGTAGGAGGAAAAGTATTGCATAAGGTTATCCAGCATAGGTTAGTCGATGATGTATTTCCCTGTATGTTTGATGTTCACTATTGCAGGATGCTGCTAACGCGACACTACGATCAAAGACCCTTTCAAGAAACTGTGTGCGACGCATTAATCGCAGACGGTGGTATAAAAGAACCATAAAAAAAGGTGCAAAATGTTTGCGATGACAGATGCATCAAACACGGTTCAGATTTTTGTTGCGTGTGCGATTTAGGGCATACGGTTTAGTTCAATTAACAGTCTGCAATGAGGGTGAACAAAAAAATGGGCTGCCAAACGAAGGCCTGTGCGATGTGTAGCATACCGTTCACTTGGATGAACTGTTTGCGATTGATGAATTCATCGCTGACGGGTTACCTAGTGCGGTCCGTGTGTGTTATGATATGCTCTGTCTGCAGAACATCTATGCTCTGTGTACAGGAGAACAACATATATATACTTGTAACATGACATGATTGCAATACCAAATTAAACATCCAATTACGTTATATAACAAATACCATAAATATTGCAAGGTTCAAATTCAAAGATTACAACGCCCAAATTCAAACATTGCAAACATCGACATTTCCGCAAAGGGATCAGCCGCTGACAACTCATGTATGGGTTTGACACAATGACTTCCAATTGCTCTATCATATGCTCTTCCAAAACGAAGTTTAGCTTTTTTGGAGCCTCTTCCATTCTGCAGTACCTGCCGGCCCTGATCAACATACCATTCATCTTTCCTAATTAAATGTGTGTTCAACCTTAGTACCCTCAGCACCTTTGCTCTGGCAAGAAAGAACCTGGCGAGTGTAATCTCCGGTAAGGTCCCTCGGTAGGAGTTCAAAGTAATATTTGAGAGATGCAGATCCAGACATTCGATGTGATTGTCGTTATAAACATTATCCACCTCCGGGCCTATTATTATCTGCAAAAGAAGAGAACGTGTTAGTGCCTACATGCAGTTTTGAACACTACCACACGCCCATTTGGTTTGCGAGATTTGTAAAATGCACCAACGTGCCATCTTCGATCTGACATGATTAACCTGGGCATCTTATTACAATCTAGAAACATGTAGCCTTCTTCACAAGAGGTTGGACTGGATGAAAAATTCCCTAAGAAAACTAGTGCAGATGAATCCAAAGGAGAAATGTTTATGGATTGTAAGCATATGAATCAAGCAACCAATATGTGGTGGTGGTGGTGGGGGGGGGGGGTGTATGTCCTGAAATCCTCAAAAATTCCTTCAGAAATCGTAGTACATTGTCATTGTAAACTTGGGAAAAGGTGCAAAAAATTAAACTCCCTTATGGTTAACATTTAACAGGAAAGGAACATCACCTCGATATACGGCTTCTTCAGGCATGGAAAGCATCTCAGGCAACTGTCAACTTGGTCCAGGTTGGGGCCGACAGATTATAGTGCCAAGACCTTCACTGTGCCCAGAATCTGGGTGAAGCTTTGCTGCATGACAAACGAACATACATCTTCAGAACTAGAAATAATGTTGATATCAAGAAAGAGAGGTATAAGGCGACTATTGTACCTGAAAGTAGTAGTATTTGACAGATGAGTAGCACACCACTGCCAATTTCGGCACAGAAATGGCATTGATTCTTGTTGGACCTTGTTGATCAACTACTAGTAATCTCTCAAGTGAAGGTGTGTCCTCAATGACCATATTGTGGTCCACCTTTTGTGATCTCTCGTTGCAGCACCATCAACACACATAAATAGTCCGGAGAGCCTTGGAGTTGATGTGGAAGGTACTCGACCAATTCATCGCCTGAAGACGAAGGAACTCGAGTGCAGTACAGCCGCGGAGCAGGCGCTCCAAGTCATCCTTTGGGATGCGGACAACAACGAGCTCGAGATGCTTCAGTCGTGGTAGAAAAAGATTGGGCGCATCATTAGGGGGGATGGCAGTTCATGAACTTGGCGAGGCGCAGCGTGGGTGTGAAACGGAGCGTGGACGTTGGCAGCGAGCGCATATGCCCATCATTAAAACTGAGCTTCTCGAGCTGATCTATGGCGGGGGATCGGAACCACTCGTCAAGCTTGGCTCGGTCCTTGCCACTGGAACGGAACTTGCCAGTGATAAGGCCTCTGATTAGGCCACGGGGACTGCTGAGGATCTGGGAGAACCCATCCAAGCTTTTGCGATAGCCATGGCAGAGCTCGTGGGCGTTGAGGAGGTCGACAGGGGAGAGGAGCCATAGGGGGCGCCACCGTCGGGAAAGGGTGGTTGTCCTCGCCCCATATTTGATTGGGAGGAGGGATATGATGACTCTCAACATATCATCGGGGAGGTTGTTGATGAAGTCTAGGCCTGCTGGAGTCGATTGCAGTTCTTTCTCGACCCGCCTTCGCTTGTTGGCAACCTCGTTCTCCACCTCATCGGCGGCGACGGAAACCTCTATCTCCATATTCACGCCATGCTCCAATGCACTTTGAGGACTGAGAGCGGCGTCGTGGATGCGGGCGGAGAGAGAGGATTGTGTGTGTGGCGAGGATGGGGGGTGCGGCCGCTCGGGCGCGCCATTACTACAGACCAGTGGGAGCGATGCGGTGGCGGTCAAAGGTTGTCTCACTTCGCGGTGAGCCTGTGCGGCAGACTTCTGGCATTCCAATACCATCATTTCATGGAGCGAGGCAGACGCGCCATTAATATGGAGGAGTGGGAGCAAGGTGGGCAGCGGTCAAAGGGCTAGCTCGCCTCCCGGTGAGCCTGCGCGGCAGACTGCTGGCACGCCTACCATCATTTCACACAGCTACTAGCACACCCCGTACGGTGAGTGCATAGCGAACACGCGCATGAATTAGATAGTGGTGGTGATTTTAGTTGCAAAAATTAGATAGTGCTAGTGATTTTTAGCTGCATATTTTGACAAATCACAGTGTCTCTTGGCTTAGCGCCGAAGTTTGGCTTTAATTTGCATATCGTATTCAATCTGAACCATTTGCGTCGAAGGGATGCACAAATCCTGCGTTGAACAGCTCACACGCTTCCCGGTGAGCCTCTCGGTCAGCCTGCGCACCGGACTGCGCTCGCACGCCTCCTGTTCAGTCAAGCAGCTTTCCACACGACACCTCCTATAGACATTAAAAGCAAGACACGTGGCGTCACGTAAATGGTTAACAGAACGCACACGATTTGAATTATACAAACATTTGAGATATTAAAGTGGCAGCTATTTGTTTCAAAATGCCTTTGTTGGCTGTTATTCGAGTGCACCTTCTCTCAAAATGGACACCAAAAACACCACAGCATGTCGGGTGCCATTCCATGATAGCATGTCAAGTTTCATGAATTTCAAACAAGTTTTGGATTTACTAGAATTTAAAAACAAAGTATTTCAATGTTTTATCGGCAATGAACGGTGCCCTGGTGTTTGAAATTCATTCCCATTTCTTGCATGGGGCCTAAGCATGCACCCAAGGACACATATTTGATTTTTGAACCAATTTATATGTGAGGGAGTCCCGGATTAGGGGGTGTTCGGATAGCCAGACTATAACCTTTGGCCGGACTCCTGGACTATGAAGATACAAGATTGAAGAGTTCGTCCCGTGTCCGGATGGGACTTTCCTTGGCGTGGAAGGCAAGCTTGGCGATACGATATGTAGATCTCCTCCCATTGTAACCGACTCTGTGTAACCCTAGCCCTCTCCGGTGTCTATATAAACCAGAGGGTTTTAGTCCGTAGGACGAACAACAATCATACCATAGGCTAGCTTCTAGGGTTTAGCCTCTCTGATCTCGTGGTAGATCGACTCTTGTACTACCCATGTCATCAATATTAATCAAGCAGGAGTAGGGTTTTACCTCCATCGAGAGGGCCCGAACCTGGGTAAAAACATCATGTCCCTTGTCTCCTGTTACCATCCGCCTAGACGCACAGTTTGGGACCCCCTACCCGAGATCCGCCGGTTTTGACACCGACATTGGTGCTTTCATTGAGAGTTCCTCTGTGTCGTCACCTTTAGGCCCGATGGCTCCTCCAATCATCAACAACGATGCGGTCCAGGGTGAGACTTTTCTCCCCGGACAGATCTTCGTATTCGGCGGCTTTGCATTGTGGGCCAATTCGCTTGGCCATTTGGAGCAGATCAAAAGCTACGCCCCTGGCCATCAGGTCAGGTTTGGAAGTTTGAACTACACGGCTGACATCCGCGGAGACTTGATCTTCGGCGGGTTCGAGCCGCAGCCGAGCGCGCCGCACTGTCACGATGGGCATGATCTAGCTCTGCCGCCGGACAGTGCCCAGGAGGCCGCCCCAGTGTCCGCTCCGACCCTTAGCTCGGAGCCGACTGCGCCAATCGAGGACGGGTGGTTGGACACCGCCTCGGGGGCTGCAATCTCCACGGTGATCGAGCCGAACACCAGCCTTGTCCTTTGCGAAGCTCGTGACTCCAAGGTGCCGGACTCCTTTCCGGACTCCGAACCTTCCGCGCCCCTGCCAATCGATCCCGATTGGGCGCCGATCATGGAGTTCACCGCCGCGGACATCTTTCAGCACTCGCCCTTCGGCAACATTCCGAATTCACTAAAGTCTCTCTCTTTATCAGGAGAGCCCTGGCCGGACTATGGTCAGCAAGGTTGGGATGCGGATGACGAAGAAATTCAAAGCCCACCCACCACCCACTTCATAGCCACTGTCGATGATTTAACCGACATGCTTGACTTTGACTCCGAAGACATCGACGGTATGGACGCCGATGCGGGAGACGACCAAGAACCAACGCCTATAGGGCACTGGAAAGCCACCTCGTCATACGACATATACATGATGGACACCCCAAAAGAAGGGAATGGAGACGGAACAACAGAGGATGACCCCTCCAAGAAGCAGTCTAAGCGCCGGCGTCAGCGGCGCCGCTCTAAATCCTGCCAAAGCAAAAACTGCGATTCCGGCACGGGAGATAATAACACCCCGGAAAGTGCCGAAGACAACCCCCTCCAGCAGGATTCAGCACAGGAGGATGGAGAAGCCAGCCCTCATGAGAGAGCGGCAGACAGAGAGGTAGAGGACGATAATTACATGCCTCCCTCCGAAGATGAGGCAAGCCTCGACGACGACGAATTTGTCGTGCCTGAGGATCCCGTCGAACAAGAGCGTTTCAAACGCAGGCTTATGGCCACGGCGAGTAGCCTCAAGAAAAACCAGCAGCAGCTTAGAGCTGACCAAGACTTGCTAGCCGAAAGATGGACTGAAGTCCTTGCGGCCGAAGAGTACGAACTCGAACGCCCCTACAAGAGCTACCCAAAGCGCAGGCTGCTACCCCGATTAGAGGAGGAAACACCTAAACCTACATCACCAGCGCACGACGCGGTCGACCGGCCACCTCGTGGCCGCGATAGAGAGGTCTCTCGGCCATCCACTCAAGCCGCACCCGGCGTCGCTCAAAAAATACCACGGCACGGGGAAATGCGCCAGACTTGCAAGACATATTGGAGGACAAGGCAAGGCAAACAAGATCGATCTACGGATCGCGTGGGCGCCCCACGGCATGTGACGATAACCGTCATGCCGAATATGGCAAATACGGCCAGGCCGAACACAGCAGACAAAGCTCATTTGGGCTACGTCGTGATATAGCCCAGTACAGAGGTGCCACACACCCACTATGCTTCACAGATGAAGTAATGGATCATCAAATCCCCGAGGATTTTAAGCCCGTAAACATCGAATCATACGATGGCACAACAGATCCTGCGGTATGGATCGAGGAATATCTCCTTCATATCCACATGGCCCGCGGTGATGATCTACACGCTATCAAATACCTCCCACTCAAGATTAAAGGACTAGCTCGGCATTGGCTTAACAGCTTGCGAGCAGAGTCAATTGGTTGCTGGGAGGACCTGGAAGCCGCATTCCTCGACAATTTCCAGGGCACCTATGTGCGACTACCAAACGCCGATGACCTAAGCCACATAATTCAGCAACTAGAGGAATCGGCCAGACAATTCTGGACACGGTTCCTAACCAAGAAAAATCAAATAGTCGACTGTCCGGACGCAGAGGCCCTTGAAGCCTTCAAACATAACATCCGAGACGAATGGCTTACCCGGCACCTAGGACAGGAAAAGCCGAAATCCATGGCAGCCCTCACAACACTCATGACCCGCTTTTGCGCGGGAGAAGACAGCTAGCTAGCTCATAGTAATAACATGACCAAGAGCCCTGGTAATTCGGATACCAAGGACAACAATGGCAGGTCGCATCGCAACAAGCACAAGCGCTGCATTAACGGCGACAATGCTGAGGATACGACAGTTAATGCCGGATTCAGAGGCACTAAACACGGTCAGCAGAAAAAGCCATTCAAAAGAAATACTCCGGGCCCGTCCAGTTTGGACCGAATACTCGATCGCTCATGCCAGATACACGGCACCCCCGAAACACCAGCCAATCACACCAACAGGGATTGCTAGGTGTTCAAGTAGGCAGGCACGTTAAGTGCTGAAAACAGAGACAAGGGGCTGCATAGCGATGACGAGGAGGAGCCCCGGGCGCCGAACAATAGGGGACAGAAGGGATTTCCCCCACAAGTGCGGACGGTGAACATGATATACGCAACCCACATCCCCAAAAGGGAGCGGAAGCGTGCACTCAGGGACGTATATGCGTTGGAGCCAGTCGCCCCAAAGTTCAACCCGTGGTCCTCCTGCCCGATCACTTTTGATCGAAGGGACCACCCCACTAGCATCCGCCACGGCGGATTCACCGCATTGGTTCTAGACCCAATCATTGACGTATTTCACCTCACTAGAGTCCTCATGGACGGCGGCAGCAGCCTGAACCTGCTTTACCAGGATACAGTGCGAAAAATGGGCATAGATCCCTCAAGGATTAAACCCACAAAGACAACCTTTAAAGGCGTCATACCAGGTGTAGAGGCCAACTGTACAGGCTCAGTTACACTCGAAGTGGTCTTCGGATCCCCAGATAATTTCCGAAGCAAGGAATTAATCTTCGACATAGTCCCGTTCCACAGTGGCTATCACGCCCTGCTTGGACGAACCGCATTTGCAAAATTCAATGCGGTGCCGCACTACGCATACCTCAAGCTCAAGATGCCAGGCCCTCGAGGAGTCATCATGGTCAATGGAAACACCGAACGCTCTCTCCGAATGGAGGAGCATACGGCGGCCCTCGCGGCGGAAGTACAAAGTAGCCTCTCAAGGCAATTCTCTAGTCCGGCTATTAAACATCCGGACACCGTCAAGCGCACCCGGAGTAACCTACAACAAGACCGCCTGGCACGTTCCGCGCAAGCGTAGCAGTGCGGCCCCAAGCCCAGCCCTCGCGAAATTGCGAAACCAGTACCACGCGTACATAATTACGCTCTGGAAATACCGTGGGCATAAGGGGAGGGGCACAACCACGTCACGCCCAAAATGCGGCTCAACCGCACTAGGGGCTCCCGATTCGGTCATTCCTTTTTTTCTTACTTTCAGGACTCCACTCTCCGGAAGGCCTGTCCGGTAGTACAATCGCCGAACACATGATGCAACAGCCAGGGAGGCAGCAAGCTACGTCGAATGTCCATGTGGTCTCTATAACGAGCTAAATACATGTCTTACATAAAGTCTCGCAGCTTCCCCTGGAGGGGGACATGTCAAATAATCCCATCTCTTACTTATCGCACTATTTGTATTGTTCTGCTTTCACAACAGCCTTTTAATAAACATTACATAGCTCTTGTCTATTATTGCATTCATTTTTTATGTAAATATGTTCAGTTATGACATTATGCAACCGTACACTTTGGTACGGCCAATACACCAGGGGCTTAAGTACACCAGAATATGGTGTGAGAAGTCCGGACACTCTCACGAGTGCGGCACCCCGAACTTATAGCATTATATGCATCGGCTCCGAATCATGTCTTGGGTCAATAGTTGGGTTTGCCCGGCTCCCATGTTTTGGTACCTTACGTTCCGTTATATCGGCTAAGGTAGCGCTAGGAGAACTACTGCGATTGTGCCCCAGTTGAGCTGGGTTAAGCACCTCAGTAGAGAAAGCTAAAACTGACCGTCATGATAGGGCGAGAGCCGGTCGCTGTTCGAGAGGTTTTCGAGTCCCTAAAGACTTATGCCGCTTAGAGCGAGGAGCTGGCTTTGTCCGGCCTAGGCGTGTATAGCGCCCCGAACTCGGTCTTCCGAATACTAGGGGCTTCGCCGAAATTTAAAATTATAGAATTCTATGGCTAAGTGAGAGTGATAAAGCATTATAGTCCGATTGCCTTGTTCGTTGTGCTGAGCGCCTCCCTCGAAGGACCCAAGAATGGGAACAAGAGCGCTCAGGTTTATCTCGAACACCCCAGCACTCGTGGCATGGGGGTAGAAGCCGACGACTCGCATCTCTCAGATTTAATAAACGACCGCACAGAAGGTAATATTTTAAATTCAAAAAACATTGCTTAGCGCATATGAACAAGTTTTCAGCGCACAGGATAACACGAGCGAGTTTACTCAAAAATTACATCCTTGGAACACTCATTCGCCACAAGGCAGGCACCCTTCAGGACGCCCTCATAATACAACTCAGGCTTGCGATGCTCCTTCCCCTCCGGTGGCCCATCAGTCACCAGCTTCTCAGCATCCATATTGCCCCAGTGTAGTTTAACACGGGAAAGGGCCCTACGGGCGTCTTCGATGCATACAGAGCTCTTGATGATTTCAAGCCATGGACAGGCATCTGAAGGAAATATGCCCTAGAGGCAATAATAAAGTTATTATTTATTTCCTCATATCATGATAAATGTTTATTATTCATGCTAGAATTGTATTAACCGGAAACATGATACATGTGTGAATACATAGACAAACATATAGTCACTAGTATGCCTCTACTTGACTAGCTCATTAATCAAAGATGGTTATGTTTCCTAACCATTGACATGTGTTGTCATTTGATTAATGGGATCACATCATTAGGAGAATGAGGTGATTGACATGACCCATCCCGTTAGCTTAGCACTTGATCGTTTAGTATTCTGCTATTGCTTCCTTCATGACTTATACATGTTCCTGTAACTATGAGAATTGTGTAACTCCCGTTTACCGGAGGAACACTTTGGGTACTACCAAACGTCACAATGTAACTGGGTGATTATAAAGGAGTACTACAGGTGTCTCCGAAGGTACATGTTGAGTTAGCATAATTCGAGATTAGGTTTTGTCACTCCGATTGTCGGAGAGGTATCTCTGGGCCCTCTCGGCAATGCTCATCACCTAAGCCTTGCAAGCATGTAACTAATGAGTTAGTTATAAGATGAAGTATTACAGAACGAGTAAAGAGACTTGTCGATAACGAGATTGAACTAGGTATTGGATACCGACGATCGAATCTCGGACAAGTAACATACCGATGACAAAGGGAACAACGTATGTTGTTATGCGGTTTGACCGATAAAGATCTTCGTAGAATATGTAGGAACCAATATGGGCATCCAGGTCCCGCTATTGGTTATTGACCAGAGATGTGTCTCAGTCATGTCTACATCGTTCTCGAACCGTAGGGTCTGCACGCTTAAGGTTTCGATGACAGTTATATTATGAGTTTATGTATTTTGATGTACCGAAGGTTGTTCGGAGTCCCGGATATGATTACGGACATGACGAGGAGTCTCGAAATGGTCGAGACATAAAGATTGATATATTGGACGGATATATTTGGACACCGGAAAGGTTCCGGAGAAGTTTGGAGCCCCGGAAGGTTACCGGAACCCCCCGGGAGGTATATGGGCCTTATTGGGCCCATGTAGGAGGAAGAGAGAAGGAGCAAGGGAAGGGGGCGCCCCCCCCCCAAGCCCAATCCGAATTGGGGAGGGGGGCCGGCCCCCCCTTTCCTTTCTCCTTCCCCCTCTTCCTATTACTACTACTAGTACTACTTCCTAATACTAGTACTCTTTCCTTCCCCCTCCAAATAAGATAAGGAAAAGAGAGGGAAACCTACTTGGAGTAGGTTTCCCCCTCCTCATGGCGCGCCCCCCTAGGGCCGGCCACCTCCTCCCTCCCTCCTTTATATACGGGGGTAGGGGGGCACCCTAGAACACACAAGTTGATCATTGATCGTTCCTTAGCCGTGTGCGGTGCCCCCCTCCACGATATTACACCTCGGTCATATTGTAGCGGTGCTTAGGCGAAGCCCTGCAACAGGAGAACATCAAGATCGTCACCACGCCGTCGTGCTGACGGAACTCCCCCTCGGCGCCTCTGCTGGATCGGACATCGAGGGTGCGTCATCGAGCTGTACGCGTGTCAAGAACTCGGAGGTGCCGGAGTAACGGTACTTGGATCGGTTGAACCGGAGGACGTACGACTACTTCCTCTACGTTGCGTCAACGCTTCCGCTTCGGTCTACGAGGGTACGTAGACAACACTCTCCCCTCGTTGCTATATCATCACCATGATCTTGCGTGTGCGTAGGAAAATTTTGAAATTACTACGTTCCCCAACAGTGGCATCCGAGCCTAGGTTTTATGTGTTGATGTTATATGCACGAGTAGAACACAAGTAATTTGTGGACGATATAAGTCATACTACCTACCAGCATGTCATACTTTGGTTCAGCGGTATTGTGAGATGAAGCGGCCCAGACCGACATTACGCGTACGCTTACGCGAGACTGGTTTCACCGTTACGAGCACTCGTGCTTAAAGGTGGCTGGCGGGTGTCTGTCTCTCTCACTTTAGTTGAACCGAGTGTGGCTACGCCCGGTCCTTGTGAAGGTTAAAACGGAGTCTATTTGACAAACTATCGTTGTGGTTTTGATGCGTAGGTGAGATTGGTTCTTGCTTAAGCCCGTAGCAGCCACGTAAAATTTGCAACAACAAAGTAGAGGACGTCTATATTTTATTGTATGAGATGATCATGTTTTGTAACCGAAGTTATCGGCAACTGGCAGGAGCCATATGGTTGTCGCTTTATTGTATGAAATGCAAACGCCCTGTAATTGCTTTACTTTATCACTAAGCGGTAGCGATAGTCGTAGAAGCAATAGATGGCATAACGACAACGATGCTACGATGGAGATCAAGGTGTCACGCCGGTGACGATGGTGATCACGACGGTGCTTCGAAGATGGAGATCACAAGCACAAGATGATGATGGCCATATCATATCACTTATATTGATTGCATGTGATGTTTATCCTTTATGCATCTTATCTTGCTTTGATTGACGGTAGCATTTTAAGATGATCTCTCACTAATTATCAAGAAGTGTTCTCCCTGAGTATGCACCGTTGCGAAAGTTCTTCGTGCTGAGACACCACGTGATGATCGGGTGTGATAGGCTCTACGTTCAAATACAACGGGTGCAAAACAGTTGCACACGCGGAATACTTAGGTTATACTTGACGAGCCTAGCATATACAGATATGGCCTCGGAACACGGGGACCGAAAGGTCGAGCGTGAATCATATAGTAGATATGATCAACATAGAGATGTTCACCATTGAAACTACTCCATCTCACGTGATGATCGGACATGGTTTAGTTGATTTGGATCACGTAATCACTTAGATGACTAGAGAGATGTCTGTCTAAGTGGGAGTTCTTTAGTAATATGATTAACTAAACTTAAATTTATCATGAACTTAGTACCTGATAGTATTTTGCTTGTCTATGTTTGTTTGTAGATAGATGGCTCGAGCTATTGTTCCGTTGAATTTTAATGCGTTCCTTGAGAAAGCAAAGTTGAAAGATGATGGTAGCAATTACACGGACTGGGTCCGTAACCTGAGGATTATCCTCATTGCTGCACAGAAGAGTTACGTCCTGGAAGCACCGCTGGGTGCCAGGCCTGCTGCTGATGCAACTGACGACGTTAAGAACGTCTGGCAGAGCAAAGCTGATGACTACTCTATAGTTCAGTGTGCCATGCTTTACGTCTTAGAACCGGGTCTTCAACGACGTTTTGAACGTCATGGGGCATATGAGATGTTCTAGGAGTTGAAGTTAATATTTCAAGCAAATGCCCGGATTGAGAGATATGAAGTCTCCAATAAGTTCTACAGCTGCAAGATGGAGGAGAATAGTTCTGTCAGTGAGCATATACTCAAAATGTCTGGGTATAATAATCACATGATTCAACTGGGAGTTAATCTTCCGGATGATAGCGTCATTGACAGAATTCTCCAATCACTGCCACCAAGCTACAAGAGCTTTGTGATGAACTATAATATGCAAGGGATGAACAAGACTATTCCCGAGCTCTTCGCGATGCTGAAAGCCGCGGAGGTAGAAATCAAAAAGGAGCATCAAGTGTTGATGGTCAACAAGACCACTGGTTTCAAGAAAAGGGGCAAAGGGAAGAAGAAGGGGAACTTCAAAAGGAACGGCAAACAAGTTGCTGCTCAAGTGAAGAAACCCAAGTCTGGACCTAAGCCTGAAACTGAGTGCTTCTACTGCAAGCAGACTGGACACTGGAAGCGGAACTGCCCCAAGTATTTGGCGGATAAGAAGGATGGCAAAGTGAACAAAGGTATATGTGATATACATGTTATTGATGTGTACCTTACTAATGCTCGCAGTAGCACCTGGGTATTTGATACTGGTTCTGTTGCTAACATTTGCAACTCGAAACAGGGACTACGGATTAAGCGAAGATTAGCTAAGGACGAGGTGACGGTGCGCGTGGGAAATGGTTCCAAAGTCGATGTGATCGCGGTCGGCACGCTACCTCTACATCTACCATCGGGATTAGTTTTAGACCTGAATAATTGTTATTTGGTGCCTGCGTTGAGCATGAACATTATATCTAGATCTTGTTTGATGCGAGACGGTTATTCATTTAAATCAGAGAATAATGGTTGTTCTATTTATATGAGTAATATCTTTTATGGTCATGCACCCTTGAAGAGTGGTCTATTTTTATCTCGATAGTAGTGATACACATATTCATAATGTTGAAGCCAAAAGATGCAGAGTTGATAATGATAGTGCAACATATTTGTGGCACTGTCGTTTAGGTCATATCGGTGTAAAACGCATGAAGAAACTCCATACTGATGGACTTCTGGAATCACTTGATTATGAATCACTTGGTACTTGCGAACCATGCCTCATGGGCAAGATGACCAAAACACCGTTCTCCGGATCTATGGAGAGAGCAACAGATTTGTTGGAAATCATACATACAGATGTATGTGGTCCGATGAATATTGAGGCTCGTGGCGGATATCGTTATTTCCTCACCTTCACAGATGATTTGAGCAGATATGGGTATATCTACTTGATGAAGCACAAGTCTGAAACATTTGAAAAGTTCAAAGAATATGGAGTTTCTACGATCTGATCGTGGAGGAGAATATTTGAGTTACGAGTTTGGTTTACATTTGAAACAATGTGGAATAGTTTCGCAACTCACGCCACCTGGAACACCACAGCAAAATGGTGTGTCCGAACGTCGTAATCATACTTTACTTGATATGGTGTGATCTATGATGTCTCTTACCGATTTACCGCTATCGTTTTGGGGTTATGCTTTAGATACGGCCGCATTCACGTTAAATAGGGCACCATCAAAATCCGTTGAGACGACGCCTTATGAACTGTGGTTTGGCAAGAAACCAAAGTTGTCGTTTCTCAAAGTTTGGGGCTGCGATGCTTATGTGAAGAAACTTCAACCAGATAAGCTCGAACCCAAATCGGAGAAATGTGTCTTCATAGGATACCCAAAGGAGACAATTGGGTACACCTTCTATCACAGATCTGAAGGCAAGATTTTCGTTGCTAAAATCGGATCCTTTCTAGAGAAGGAGTTTCTCTCGAAAGAAGTGAGTGGGAGGAAAGTAGAACTTGATGAGATAACTGTATCTACTCCCTTATTGGAAAGTAGTTCATCACAAGAACCGGTTCCTGTGACAACTACACCAATTAGTGAGGAAGCTAATGATATTGATCATGAAACTTCAGATCAAGTTTCTACTGAACCTCGTAGGTCTACCAGAGTTAGATCCGCACCAGAGTGGTACGGAAATCCTATTCTGGAAGTCATGTTACTAGACCATGATGAACCTATGAACTATGAGGAAGCGATGATGAGCCCAGATTCCACAAAATGGCTAGAGGCCATGAAATCTGAGATAGGATCCATGTATGAAAAACAAAGTATGGACTTTGGTTGACTTGCCCGATGATCGGCAAGCCATTGAGAATAAATGGATCTTTAAGAAGAAGACTGACGCTGATGGTAATTTACTGTCTATAAAGCTCGACTTGTTGCAAAAGGTTTTCGACAAGTTCAAGGGGTTGACTACGATGAGACTTTCTCACCCGTAGCAATGCTTAAGTCTGTCCGAATCATGTTGGCTATTGCTGCATTTCATGATTATGAAATTTGGCAAATGGATGTCAAGACTGCATTCTTGAATGGATTTCTAGAAGAAGAGTTGTATATGATGCAACCTGAAGGTTTTGTTGATCCAAAAGGTGCTGACAAAGTGTGCAAGCTCCAACGTTCCATTTATGGACTGGTGCAAGTATCTCGGAGTTGGAATAAACGTTTTGATAGTGTGATCAAAGCATATGGCTTTATACAGACTTTTGGAGAAGTCTGTATTTACAAGAAAGTGAGTGGGAGCTCTGTAGCATTTCTAGTTTTATATGTTGATGACATATTATTAATTGGAATTGATATAGAATTTCTGGATAGCATAAAGGGATACTTGAATAAAAAAAATTCTATGAAAGACCTCGGTGAAGCTGCTTACATATTGGGCATCAAGATCTATAGAGATAGATCAAGACGCTTAATAGGACTTTCACAAAGTACATACCTTGACAAAATTTTGAAAAAGTTCAAAATGGATCAGGCAAAGAAAGGATTCTTGCCTGTGCTACAAGGTGTGAAGTTGAGTCAAACTCAATGCCCGACCACAGCAGAAGATAGAGAGAAAATGAAAGATGTTCCCTATGCTTCAGCCATAGGCTCTATCATGTATGCAATGCTGTGTACCAGACCTGACGTATGCTTAGCAATAAGCTTGGCAGATAGGTACCAAAGTAATCCATGAGTGGATCACTGGACAGCGGTCAAGAACATCCTGAAATACCTGAAAAGGACTAAGGATATGTTTCTCGTAAATGGAGGTGACAAAGAGCTAGTCGTAAATGGTTACGTCGATGCAAGCTTTGACACTGATCCGGACGATTCTAAATCGCAGACCGGATACATGTTTTTATTAAACGGTGGAGCTGTTAGTTGGTGCAGTTCTAAACAAAGCGTCGTGGCAGGATCTACATGTGAAGCGGAGTACATAGCTGCTTCTGAAGCAGCAAATGAAGGAGTCTGGATGAAGGAGTTCATTTCCGATCTAGGTGTCATACCTAGTGCATCGGGACCAATGAAGATCTTCTGTGACAATACTGGTGCAATTGCCTTGGCAAAGGAATCCAGATTTCACAAGAGGACCAAGCACATCAAGAGACGCTTCAATTCCATTCGGAACCAAGTCCAAGTGGGAGACATAGAGATTTGCAAGATACATACGGATCTGAATGTTGCAGACCCGTTGACTAAACCTCTCTCACGAGCAAAACATGATCAGCACCAAGACTCCATGGGTGTTAGAATCATTACTATGTAATCTAGATTATTGACTCTAGTGCAAGTGGGAGACTGAAGGAAATATGCCCTAGAGGCAATAATAAAGTTATTATTTATTTCCTCATATCATGATAAATGTTTATTATTCATGCTAGAATTGTATTAACCGGAAACATGATACATGTGTGAATACATAGACAAACGTATAGTCACTAGTATGCCTCTACTTGACTAGCTCATTAATCAAAGATGGTTATGTTTCCTAACCATTGACATGTGTTCTCATTTGATTAATGGGATCACATCATTAGGAGAATGAGGTGATTGACATGACCCATCCCGTTAGCTTAGCACTTGATTGTTTAGTATTCTGCTATTGCTTCCTTCATGACTTATACATGTTCCTGTAACTATGAGAATTGTGTAACTCCCGTTTACCGGAGGAACACTTTGGGTGCTACCAAACGTCACAACGTAACTGGGTGATTATAAAGGAGTACTACAGGTGTCTCCGAAGGTACATGTTGAGTTAGCATAATTCGAGATTAGGTTTTGTCACTCCGATTGTCGGAGAGGTATCTCTGGGCCCTCTCGGCAATGCTCATCACCTAAGCCTTGCAAGCATGTAACTAATGAGTTAGTTATAAGATGAAGTATTACAGAACGAGTAAAGAGACTTGTCGATAACGAGATTGAACTAGGTATTGGATACCGATGATCGAATCTCGGACAAGTAACATGCCGATGACAAAGGGAACAACGTATGTTGTTATGCGGTTTGACCGATAAAGATCTTCGTAGAATATGTAGGAACCAATATGGGCATCTAGGTCCCGCTATTGGTTATTGACCAGAGATGTGTCTCAGTCATGTCTACATCGTTCTCGAACCGTAGGGTCCGCACGCTTAAGGTTTCGATGACAGTTATATTATGAGTTTATGTATTTTGATGTACCGAAGGTTGTTCGGAGTCCCGGATATGATTACGGACATGACGAGGAGTCTCGAAATGGTCGAGACATAAAGATTGATATATTGGACGGATATATTTGGACACCGGAAAGGTTCCGGAGAAGTTTGGAGCCCCGAAAGGTTACCGGAACCCCCCGGGAGGTATATGGGCCTTATTGGGCCCATGTAGGAGGAAGAGAGAAGGAGCAAGGGAAGGCCCCCCCCAAGCCCAATCCGAATTGGGGAGGGGGGCCGGCCCCCCCTTTCCTTTCTCCTTCCCCCTCTTCCTATTACTACTACTAGTACTACTTCCTAATACTAGTACTCTTTCCTTCCCCCTCCAAATAAGATAAGGAAAAGAGAGGGAAACCTACTTGGAGTAGGTTTCCCCCTCCTCATGGCGCGCCCCCCTAGGGCCGGCCACCTCCTCCCTCCCTCCTTTATATACGGGGGTAGGGGGGCACCCTAGAACACACAAGTTGATCATTGATCGTTCCTTAGCCGTGTGCGGTGCCCCCCTCCACGATATTACACCTCGGTCATATTGTAGCGGTGCTTAGGCGAAGCCCTGCAACAGGAGAACATCAAGATCGTCACCACGCCGTCGTGCTGACGGAACTCCCCCTCGACGCCTCTGCTGGATCGGAGATCGAGGGTGCGTCATCGAGCTGTACGCGTGTCAAGAACTCGGAGGTGCCGGAGTAACGGTACTTGGATCGGTTGAACCGGAGGACATACGACTACTTCCTCTACGTTGCGTCAACGCTTCCGCTTCGGTCTACGAGGGTACATAGACAACACTCTCCCCTCGTTGCTATATCATCACCATGATCTTGCGTGTGCGTAGGAAAATTTTGAAATTACTACGTTCCCCAACAGCATCCACCAGCCGCCTCACCAGCCCAAAGTAGCTCCCAGGCAGGACCTCCCCAGGACATAGCCGGCCTATAAGGCCCTTCATGGCCTGTTCGGCTACCTTATGGAGCTTGACCAGCTGCTTCAGCTGGTCGCTCAAGGGCACCGGGTGTCCGGCCTCAACATACTGGGACCAGAACACCTTCTCCGTCGAGCTCCCTTCCTCGGCTCGGTAGAATGCGGCAGCGTCGGACACACTGCGGGGAAGATCTGCGAATGCTCCTGGAGAGCTCCGGACTCGGGTAAGTAACAAGTAATTCACTTTCACGTGCTTGCTTTGCATAAAGAATGCCTTACCCGCCGCTATCTTCTTCATCGCCTCAATTTCCTGGAGGGCTTTTTGGGCTTCGGCCTTGGCAGATTTGGCGCTCTCAAGGGCCGAGGCAAGCTCGGACTCTCGAGTCTTTGAGTCAAGCTCTGAACTCTCGTGTTTTTTCACAAGAGCGTGGAGCTCTTGCCGCACCCCCTCCGCCCGCGCCTCCTGCTTTTCTCGCTCGGTGCGCTCCACCGCTGCATTGTCTTCGGCCTTGGACAACGCTTCCTTCAGGGTCGCCACCTCGGTTGTGGCCCCTGTAACACTCACGTTGCTCCTGTCACTATTTGCAACCAGGTATTTTTATATACTTACATAAGGTACTACTTACCTTCCTTGTCCTCGAGCTGCTTCTTGGCAAGGCCGAGCTCGTTCTCGGACCGCTCAAAGCTCTGCTTCAATGCATCGACCTCCGCAGTCAGTGCGGCAGAGGTCAGCAGCGCAGCCTGCATTCCCATATTGACATACTTATGTTAGACTCCTGCGCATATCTTTTTAGATCCTCAGTCCGGCTTTTCTTTCCGAACACCAAACTGAGCATCAGGGGCTACTATCTATGCGGTAATATTTTTACATGTCTTAAATACATACCTCAAAACCTGTTAGAAGGCTGGCACAGGCTTCTGTCAGCCCGCTCTTGGCAGACTGAACCTTCTGGATCACCGCACTCATAATAGTGCGGTGCTCCTCGTCGATGGAGGCGCCTTTAAGCACCTCCAGCAAATTATCCGGTGCCTCCGGTTGGACGGAGGTCACCGGCATCATAGGCTTTCCCTTCTTACGAGGGGGCCGCCTGCTGGACGCCGGAACCACTGAAGGTTCCGGTGCGGTGTCCGGCCCCGGGCCGGACTTAGAGCCCCTTGGGGTTTAATCCCCTTGGCGCCTGGAGTCCGGGAGGTCGCCTTGCGGTGCCTCCAGGACCACCTCCTCCTGGCCTGGCCCCTTTTGGGACTCCACCTCGGCATCGTCCGTAGGGCGAGGGGAGGTAGCAGTCGGGAGTGAAAGGCTATTCACATCCGACGAATTCAGGGAGCCACTCGACGAAGAGTTGAGCCGGGCCTTAGGCGGGCTGCATGATTATATTCGGCGTCAGAAGATACTGTGCAATAAAGGAACGCCATGAGTTATTCTGGTATCCGGATACTTCCGATTTTGACAGGGGCTTGGCCCTGGATGGCCACTCCTCTTCGCCGTCGTCGGCGTTGGTGGAGTAGTCCGGAGGAAGGGTCTTTCCCTTCTTGGACCCTCCGGCCACCCTGGTTGGGGCGACCTTCCTTTTCTTTCCTCCCCCCGTTGGAGGGGGGAGGCTTCTTCTTCCTCCTCCTCGTCTTCGGGGGAGGAGTGCGCTTCGGAGTCGTCGGGCGAAGAATCCGACACCACCAGGCGCCGGGAACTCTTTCGAGTTCCCGTGGCCTTCTTCTTGGCCTTCTTCTCCGGCACCACGTGAGGTGCCGGGACCAGCAGCTTCGCCAAGCGGGCATCTGCTGGGCCTTCGGGCAAAGAAGTCGGACAGTCGATCTATCTGGACTTCTTCTGCCAGTCCTGTCAAAGGAATGGGAGCTTAGATCCCGCATAGAGTCAAACTATGAAAAACAAGTATCCTGTAAAGGGTAAAACAAGCTTACCACGCTGGCTTGGCGTTTCACGCAGAATCCGCGATCCTCAGTAATGGGAGGGGGAACCTCGGTGCCCTTGAATAGCACCTTCCAGGCATCTTCGTGCGTTGTGTCAAAGAGCCTGGACAAATTTTGGTGCTGGGCCGGGTCGAACTCCCATAAGTTAAAAGCCCGTCATTGACACGGGAGGATCCGGCGGAAGAGCATGACCTGGACTACACTCACAAGTTTAAATTTCTTGTCCACCAGGTTTTGGACGCAGGTTTGGAGTCCGGTCAGCTCTCCCGAATTACCCCACGACATGCCCATCTCTTTCCAGGAGGTGAGCCGTGTAGGGATGCCAGATCGGAATTCGGGGGCCACTGCCCATCCAGGGTCACGCGGCTCGGTGATGTAGAACCACCCCGATTGCCACCCTTTGATGGTTTCCACAAAGGAGCCCTCGAGCCATATGATGTTGGGCATCTTGCCCACCATGGCGCCTCCGCACTCCGCTTGCTGGCCGCCCACTACCTTCGGCTTGACATTGAAGGTCTTCAGCCACAAGCCGAAGTGGGGCTTGATGCGGAGGAAGACCTCGCACACGACGACAAACTCCGAGATGTTGAGGATAAAGTTCGAGGCCAGATTGTGGAAATCCAAGCCGTAGTAGAACATGAGCCCCCGGACAAATGGGTGGAGTGGGAAGCCCAGTCCGCGGAGGAAATGGGGGAGGAACACCACCCTCTCATGAGGCCTGGGGCTGGGGATGAGCTGCCCCTCGTCTGGAAGCCGGTGCGCAATGTCGTTTGACAAGTATCGGCCTTCCTCAACTTTTTGATGTGCCCCTCCGTGACGGAGGAGGCCATCCACCTGCCTCCCGCTCCGGACATGGCTGGAGAGGGTTGAGGTGGGAAGTGTGGGCTTTGGCGCTGGAGCTCGAGTGTGCGGAAATGGATAAGCGAAGGCGGAAGAAGGCGTAGATGGAAAGGGTGGATCCTTATCCCCTTATATGGGCGAACGAAACTATGTACCCCCACCAGCCTGGTAGAACTCGCTTATCTCCCAAGCGCCGTGATTAATGGCACGGTTGGGTTACCCACACCCGTATTGATGAGAATCCCGGAATAAGGGGACACGATCTCTTCTTCAACAAGATGTGCCAAGGAAACCCCCTCGCTAAACATGCTGAGGCCGGACAGTAAAATGATTCGAATAAAGGCTTGGCCGTGGCATGATGTCACACTGCGGAATACGTTAGAAGATTAGCTTTATACAAATATTATTCTCTCTACGGTGGTATGTGGAACTTATTTTGCAGAGCCGGACACTATCCTTGTGTTCAAAATTTTCTATGAATTATTCAGAGGAGGAACCCGCCTTGCAATGCCGAAGACAATCTACGTGCCGGACTCGTCGTCATTGAAGCCTGGTTCAGGGGCTACTGAGGGAGTCCCGGATTAGGGGGTGTCCGGATAGCCAGACTATAACCTTTGGCCGGACTCCTGGACTATGAAGATACAAGATTGAAGACTTCGTCCCGTGTCCGGATGGGACTTTCCTTGGCGTGGAAGGCAAGTTTGGCGATACGATATGTAGATCTCCTCCCATTGTAACCGACTCTGTGTAACCCTAGCCCTCTCCGGTGTCTTTATAAACCGGAGGGTTTTAGTCCGTAGGACGAACAACAATCATACCATAGGCTAGCTTCTAGGGTTTAGCCTCTCTGATCTCGTGGTAGATCGACTCTTGTACTACCCATATCATCAATATTAATCAAGCAGGAGTAGGGTTTTACCTCCATCGAGAGGGCCCGAACCTGGGTAAAAACATCGTGTCCCTTGTCTCATGTTACCATCCGCCTAGACGCACAGTCCGGGACCCCCTACCTGAGATCCGCCGGTTTTGACACCGACAATATGCAGTGGAGCATGTGCATGTAGTTCAAATTTGAATTATAAATGCATCGAGAACTCAATTAATGCATAAAAATGTCCAAACTAACCCCAAAAAATCCCAATTGTTCTATGTTGACACTAGAATTTTTTTTGATAGCAATAAGAAGCAGCGGATATTGTTTCGTCCCCAAATGTGGGACGTTCCCTACCGAAACCATCTGGCTTGTTGTGAGAAGCTCTAGTTTGTGAGAAGCATATATCCAAATCTGCCCCAAATGGGACAAAAAATTTACCATGGCATGTTGATGCTGCTCCATGATAGCATGCCAAGTTTCATGAATTTCAGACAAGTTTTGGATTTACTAGAATTTAAAAACAAGGAATATCAATGTCTGCGGCCGAGTGACGGTGGCAGGGTGTTTGACATTCATTCCCATTTCCTACATGGGACCTAAGCATGCAACCAAGGACACAGATTTGAATTTTCAACCAATTTATATGCATTAGAGCATGTGCCTGTAGTTCAAATTTGAATTATGCACATGAATGCATAGAAAACTCAGTTAATGCATAAAAATGTCCAAACGAACCCCAAAAAATCCTAAAAATTGACACAACACTCGTGTTGTTCTATGTTGACACTAGAATTTTTTTGAAAGCAATAAGAGGCAGCGGATATCATTTCGTCCCCAAAGGTGGGACGTTCCCTACCAAAACCATCAGGCTTCTTGTGAGAAGTTCTGGTTTGTGAGAAGCATATCCCCAAATCTGCCCCAAATGGGACAAAAACTCTACCATGGCATGTTGATGCCGCTCCATGATAGAATGCCAAGTTTCATGAATTTCAGACGAGTTTTTCATTTACTAGAATTTAAAAACCAGGTATCTCAATGTTTGCGGCCGAGTGACGGTGGCAGGGTGTTTGACATTCATTCCCATTTCTTGCATGTGACCTAATTAAGCATGCAACCAAGGACACAGATTTGAATTTTCAACCAATTTATATGCATTAGAGCATTTCACTACTAGGGAAAACCCTAGTAGGAGCGCGGGTTTTGAGGCTAGCAGCAGCGCGGGCAGCCGCGCTACTACTATGATGCTACAGCTAACTGTTAGTAGTAGCGCGGTCCAC
This sequence comes from Triticum dicoccoides, assembly GCF_002162155.2. Classification (NCBI taxonomy): domain Eukaryota; kingdom Viridiplantae; phylum Streptophyta; class Magnoliopsida; order Poales; family Poaceae; genus Triticum; species Triticum dicoccoides. The sequence continues at coordinate 87,404,501 of NC_041385.1, forward strand.
ACCCGCGCTACTACTGTTGACTATATCAGCAGCGCTTTTCAGAATGCGCTACTATTAGTTAGCTGTAGAGATTTCCTAGCCCCTCGCTACCGCTATATATTTCATCATTTTCCCCCGCTTCCTACCCCATTTCGGTTTCAATAAACTGCAATTTCCAGATACTAGGTACTACTAGATATCAATTTCATAAAGCATTATAGGTACTAGGTAGTACTCCCTCCGTTCCAAATTACTCGTCATGGTTTTAGTTCAAACCACGACGTGTAATTTGGAATGAAGGGAGTACTAGATAAGAATTTCATGTATAGTCAACATGCATCCTCAAGCAGTACAAGGTCATATCGACGATGATCATCATATGTAGTTCTAGATGATACCAACGATGATCATCATATGTAGTTCTAGATGATATAGCCACACACACATATGTAGTTCTAGATGATATCGAAGATGATCATCGCGGTGGGTGCTCCTGATAGTAATTAGGATGGCATGTCCAACACGAAGATTCTTGCCATCGAGGAATCTCTTCCGCCCAACCGAGTTTAAGCGTGTGCGACTATCCGTGTCCACGTGGTAAGTACAGATTGTGACGGAGCCCCTTGCGGTAAGGCGTAGTCCAGCTGAGCCTTCTTCATCAGGCTCGATACCATAACTCACAGATAGGCTCTTTGCCAATTTCTGAATAAGAAAAACATATCAATTAATAAATAGCCTCGCACATACTCTTGCAAATAGGTATATATGGATTATCTACACTATTAATAGTTCCTTATATTCTACACTAATAAGCATGTGATCGAACTCTACACTAAAGCATATCATCGACTAGATTCCACACAACATATCATTGGACTCTACACTAAGCATATCATCGGATAATTTGCATTTGTAATTATAACATACCATATCATGTCGATCAACCATGGTACTTGTCAGGCGGGTCACGAATGGAACCCCGACAAAGTCAGCACGTGGCGGAATTATGTCCCATAGGTTGCACACCTCCTCCTCACTCAGCCTCATTCTTTGAGCTATGATGGCTTCATGAAGTGGGTCCTCATCATCTTCATCGAGTGGGTCCTGATTATCTTCATCATTTTCGTCATCTTCATCATCTTCCACCAGGTTGATATAAATGACAGCCAGCTTGGGTCTTTCTGCTCTGAAGGAGAAGCTGATCAACTCACCACCAGTAAGACACATGCGGGCGAGGAAACGGGCCCATCCATCTCCTCCAATCTACGACATATTGCATCCTTTCTTGACCTCCATAGTGTACGCCCCCTAGGAGCCTCAAATGTCACAGTGTCTCCTGTCAGCTTTTTGAATTTCAACCTCACATTGCATGGGACGATCTTTGTAAAAAAAATGATACAAAGCAGTAATGCCAACACTAAAAATAAAATAGTTGTTACATTTCATATAATTTCTTACCGTCGTATGACGAAAACTCGGATGGAAGTAGACGTCGAACAACTTGCGAGTTGCAAGGCTGCTGGCTCATCTTGACTTGCACAATCGACATGGTGGTGGTGGTGGTGGCGCCATTTTCCTAAAGCAATATGAGCAAAGGATTAATGATCCACTTCACTATTAAATCAACTAAATCAACTAGCCTATTAAATCAACTTGCCTACTAAATCAACTAAATCAAAATGTTCTATAAATCAACTAAATCAACTAGCCTATTAAATCAACTTGCCTACTAAATCAACTAAATCAAAATGTTCTATAAATCAACTAAATCAACTAGCCTACTAAATCAACTTGCCTACTAAATCAACTAAATCAAAATGTTCTAAATCAACTAAATCAACTAGCCTACTAAATCAACTAAATCATATGAACTAAATCAAAATGTTGCATATGAACTAGCCTACTAAATCAAAATGTAGCAGGGAGGAGGGGTTGTGGATGGAGGAGGGAGGAGGGAGAAGGAGGGGCGACTGGAGGAGGGAGGAAAGAGTAGGACGGAGGAGGAAGGGCGGAGCGAGGAGGGGCCGGCCGATGGCGAGTCGAGGAAGGACGGAGGAGGAGGGCGATACTGAGTCCAGCAAGGAGGAGGAGGTGACGGCGGCGCAGAGGGAAGAGGGGTAGGCGACGGCGGCTGGCAGGGGCGCCGGCGACCGGCGAGGGAGGACT
>NC_041385.1:87406849-87409936 GCF_002162155.2 Triticum dicoccoides
TGAGTGTGAGTGTGAGTGTGAGTGTGGATCGGATAGAGGAGAGCGTGGGTGGTGGGAGATAGCTAGTTTTAGCAGTAGCGCGCTATAGGTAAAGGCGCTGCTGCTAAACTACCTAGCAGTAGTGCATTTCAATTTAACGCGTTGATGCTATAACTAGCTTCGTGGTGAGGTTGTGGGAATTATAGCAGTAGCGCGGCTTAGTGCAGGCACGCTACTGCTACTTTTATTTCAGCAATGTGTTTTGCTGGAGCGTGCTACTGCTATATTGCAGCGACACCATATTTTAGAACGCGCTGCTAGTAATATCCTGTGTATAGGCTTTTCCCTAGTAGTGTGTGCCTGTAATTCACATTTGAATTATGCACATGAATGCATAGAAACTCAGTTAATGTATAAAAATGTCCAAGCGAACCCCCAAAAATCCCAAAAATTGACACAACACTCCTGTTGTTCTATGTTCACACTAGGAAAAATATTGAAATCGAGAAGAGGCGATGGATACCATTTTGTCCAGAAAGATGAAACATTTCGTACCGAAACCATCGGGCTTGTTGTGAGAAGCTCTGGTTTATGAGAAGCGTATCCCCAAACCTGCTCTAAATGGGACAAAAAATTTACCACGACATATTGATGCCACTCCATGATAGCATGCCAAGTTTCATTAATTTCATACGAGCTTTGGTTTTACTAGAATTTAAAAATCAGGTATCCCAATGTTTGCGGACGAGTGACGGTGGCAGGGTGTTTGACATTTGTTCCCATTTCTTGCATGGGACCTAATAAGCATGCAACCAAGGACACCGATTTGAATTTCAACTAATTTATATGCATTAGAGTATGTGCATGTAGTTCAAATTTTAATTATGCACATGAATGCATAGAAAACTCAATTAATGTATAAAAATGTCCGAGTGAACCCTGAAAAATCCCAAAAAATGACACAACACTCATGTTGTTCTATGTTGACACTTGGAAAAAAATTGAAATCGAGAAGAGGCAACGCATATCTCTTCGTCCAGAAAGGTGAAACATTCTCTACTGAAACCATCACGCTTGTTGTGAGAGAAGCTCTGGTTTGCAAGAAGCTTACACCAAAACCTGGCCCAAATGGGACAATATTGTTTTACCCCAGCATCTTGATGCCGTTCGATGATAGCATGCCAAGGTTCATGAATTTCAGACGAGTTTTGTATTTACTAGAATTACAAAAGCAAGCACCTTAACATTTGTTGGAGAGCCACGGTGTCGTGGTGTTTGAAATTCATCCCCATTTCTTGAATGGGACGTAAGCATCAACCCATGGACACATATATCATTTTACAACCCATTTTGGTGCACCGGAGCATGTGCATGTGGTTTAATTATGAATTATGCACCTGAAATGCCTAGAAAACCAAGTTACCGTATAAAAATGTCCAAACGAACCATGAATAATTCCAAAAAAATTGACGACACACCTACAGTTGCATGTTCACTACAGATAGAAGTTCTAGCAATTAAAACACCATCCTTTGTAGTTGTGACCCCATTATGTAATTCAAATCAAGATGAAAAATCAAGTAGATCCCACACACTTTATTATCACGAACCGTGTGAGATGCAGTACAAAATATCTTGGAGCATCGTTGGTGTATAGTACGCCTATGGCTTACGCGATAAGGTGCATCGGCTATAGGAAAATTGGAACCAAAATTTTTAACGTTCAAACTTATCACACACGGGTTAAGCTATCTGAATCATTTGTGATGTTCACATATCGTACACAGTTCTGAATAAGGGACCGTGTCTGATGACACTTTGCGCACCAGTTTTTTCGCTGAAGCGATTTCAAATTTCTGCTTCCGCGAAAATATCTACCTCCCCGCCCCCTACCAAAAGCCACATTTTCCCTGTTTCTGCCTTCCTTTCCAAACTGAAACCTTCACTCCTTGCTTGCAGCACCGCCCCCCTTGTCGACGACCCTCCTTCACGCTGCTCGGCCTCGCCTATCCAGGCAGGTAATCCACACCCGACCCCCATCCTCCTCCTCCTTTCACATTCCACATGCCCCGATCGTTGGCGCGAGCGCGACACCTTCCACCCAAATAATCGACCCCTTCACCAAATAAGTGCCGCCGTAAGCCATGGTACACGTAGTATAGCCAGGATATCAAGGAGCATTTGGTAGCAGAGAAGCAAATCGCGTCCGCACGCGCGTATGAGGTCACCATTCGTGTCGACCCCTAGATCATGGAGGAGCACCTTGCCGTCGAGGCCACCATCGATGCCTCGCGCGCCGACGCCACAACGCGGTTGGCTGCTTTAAATGACAGTTCATGGTGTTTTCTCGAGGCCACCGTCGGTGCCTTTGACAAAGACTACGTGGTGTTTTCTCAGTGTGCACGTGCTTACCTCATCTCGAGAGCCAGCAGGTTGGTGCCCAGAGCGGCTCAGGCAACTCACCATTACAATGAGGGCACCCATGATGTGGAGGCCTCGCCCTCTTCCATGTCCAAGGTTTCAATCGTCATCAATATCTCCGACAATGAGTAGCTTGTCTTATTAGCTCACTATAAGGACCTATGTTCAGTTTGCTAGCTACTGCCTTTCCTTAACAAATTCTAGTGAATTGTGCTATCTACTTTTATCATGCAATCTTCTGCTCTAGTGTATATGTTTTATATGTCGTGTAATGTGGTGTTCAGTTAACTGTTTGGTTCAATTCTGCAAATATGATGTTCAATTCTTTAGGGTGCACTTTTCCAAGTTGTCAAGCATGCTTGGTTTGTTTAACTGTCTGATCTTCTATTAGGAGTATGTTATATTGTGCAATGTGGTGCTCAGTTAACATTTGGTTCATTTGTTGTGGTGTTTAGTTAACTGTTTGGTCCAATTCTGCAATGCGATGTTCAATTGTTGTGTGTGCATTCTGTTATTGTATACCATATGAGAAATAAATTGAATTTTGCTGTCCTAAATACATGAGAAACAAATACAATTACTATATTTCCAAGTTGTTAAGCATGCTTGGTTTGGTTAACTGTCTGATCTTCTATTAGGAGTATGTTATATTGTGCAATGTGGTGCTTAGTTAACGTTTGGTTCATT
>NC_041385.1:87410524-87436806 GCF_002162155.2 Triticum dicoccoides
GTTCAATTGTTGTGTGTGCATTCTGTTATTGTATACCATGTGAGAAATAAATCGAATTTGGATGTACTAAATACATGAGAAACAAATACAATTGCTATATTTCCAAGTTGTTAAGCATGCTTGGTTTGGTTAACTGTCTGATCTTCTATTAGGAGTATGTTATACTGTGCAATGTGGTGCTCAGTTAACGTTTGGTTCATTTGTTGTGGTGTTTAGTTAACTGCTTGGCTCAATTCTGCAATGCGATGTTTAATTGTTGTGGTTGCATTATGTTATTGTATACCATGTGAGGAATAAATCGAATTTGGCTGCACTTAATACATGAGAAACATATATAAGTGCTATATTTCCTAGTTCTTAATCATGCTTGGTTTGGATAAATGAGTTTTCCATGTGGCTTGAATTAATCTGATGAATCTGCAATGTGCTTATTTTCATCAATATATTTTCTATACCACTATATAGTGTGCCAATAGCTTCAAATATTAGTCGTTGGATTTTCCCATCCAACGGTCAAGAGATGGCAAATCCGAGCATTATCATCCGTTGGATATAGTTTTTAACTCATAGGATACTGCCACGTGGCCTTCTAATTGAAAACTCAACTCTACCATCTCATGTGTTCTAGAAGTATCTATCCACATGCGTATCCGATACTCTAATAAAAAGAGGCTAGAACAATATGGATTCTAGAGAGGTAAGAACCAAGTTGGAGCTTGTCCAATATGATTCTAGAAAAGGAAATATATATTCAAATGTATTTTCCCATGCTTTTTATATATATTTAAATGACATGCAAAGCACGTACAATCTACTAGTACTGTTAGCATGCGAACCCTTACTTAACTTGATGACACTACCTTATATGTATTGGAGGGAAACAATGGGAAGCACTGAGGTTTACAATCGAGGTTTGCACATGCAAGGTCATTTGTCTAATAACACATTATTGTGCAATTGCAAGAACCATTCTAATACTTAGGTTTTAAACAATTTGGTCTTGCACATGTAGGTCCTGCTATCAGAGATTTTGACCCACTGTTCGACCCTTTTTGCATATGGGGAAATGAGTTGTCCATGAATATTAGTCAAGTCAAGAAACTCAGAAAGATTGTTAGGATAAAGAAATTAGCGACAAAAAACAACAAGATCTTTGTTTGCACAATGAAGAAGACATCAGTTCACTACAGGATGGTACTAACTATTATAACTTGCGTTTTTTTATTCATTTACCCCATTTCCAATATAGAGAAGATATTTCTGAAGATCCTGGTTTTCAGGCCTTTCCAAAACAGTTCACCGATGATTACCTCTCAAACCACCTCTATGGTCAGGAGGCGAGGAAAGTTTTCATACAACATCCATGGTTCAATATTGAAGTGTTCCTGAAGAGGACGAAGGATGGACGGTCAATCATCCACAGGCACTGGCCTAAAGTTGCAAAGACCTTCAACATAAATGAAGGCTCAATATTCGCCTTCCGCTTCAGCAGTTTTCCGGATGAGATGCATTTGTCTATGTACCGTTTATGAAGCTAATTTCAAAAGGTTCTAGATGTTGCATGTGAAACTTGGTGCTGGTGCGTGTAATGGGGTAGCTGAATGCTAAAGCTATATCATGTTGTACTCTGATGTATTTCAATTATGAAATCCTGCTTCCTTAATATGAGAATGAAATATATTATGTTTTTAAGATAAATGTCAATTAGATTAATAAATGGATTATTAATAATAGGGCAATTAGCATGCTAATTGGTTTTTTCTATTGCAAACGGTTATTGAGAAACTACCGTGGGCGATGACATAAGGCAACACACACAGTGTCTAGGAATAAACCGTGTTGGATTTATGAACAATCAAACACGATATTCTCTTCCAAACTGTTTGCGTTAGGCCACCTTCCACAAACGTTTACCGGATAAAAACTGTGTATGATGGACAATCTTTACCACACAGTTTCTTCTATGCACCGTGTGTGATGCATTCAATAATGCAAACGATAAAATTGTTAATATTGTGTGCGATGTCAACGCTATCACAAACGATTTAACAGGGAAAATTGTGTGTGATGTACCTACGAACGGAAACGTTTTTCCTTAAAGCGACTGTGTGGGATGTATATACGAACGAAAACGTTTAGTGGGGATTGATTGTGTGGGATGTACTTACGACCAGAAACGATTTCGCCTGTATAATTGTATTTTTTTAGCACTACTATATGTATAACCGTATTTTCTCGCTCGCCGGTCGTACACGACCTCATTTTGCCGAGCGTGTGTGCCAGGAGGGCATATCCGCGACGGTTTCTGGGTCGTGTGGGAATGACCCCCCTATCGCCCACACTCACTTGACAACGGTTCCAAGTGCCGTCGCGGAAAGGGTTACAAACCGTTTGTATATCACCGACGCGTACCAGTGGTTCTTCCAGTGTTTTTGTAAGCACGGTGTTGGCATATGGTTGTTGGCTATTTGATCGTTTCTTCTTTAACTCCGTTCTATTACGTTGTCCTCCTTCAATAACTCAAAGCTTTGGCTTAGCCAATTTTGTTGGAAAAAAATGGTATAGATATTAGAACAAAAATAATATGGTAGGTGTGAGGTTTACAAATCTAGGTCGTGATTGTATATATCTAAAATTAAATGTTAGAAACTTGGGAAGTAGGTGCATTCAGGACATTGAAACTTATGCAATTGCGTTAGTTAATTAGACAAAAAACTTATAGTACACATGTACTCTCTTGTACCTTTAGAAGAAATATCAACACGACTTCTTCGGTATTTGTACAATGTAAATTTAGAATATGCATTATTATATATAAAACCAAATATATGTACTTGTATATGTATATGAAAGGTTATTTAACTTTATGGAAAATATATAGAAACTTAACAAGAAGGTTACATATAGAAAGAATGTATATTTAAGTTTGAATTTATGTTATCTACTGCTGTAGTGGAAATGAGGCGATGCGATATATGTGATTTATTTTGGAATATATGTGATTTTTAGGAAAATAATCAACGTGAGGCGATGCCCGAGGGACCCACAAGCCCATGGGGCGCGCCCCCTACACAGGGTGCGCCTGGCAGGCTTGTGGCCCGCCTGCAAGGCGGTTGGTGCCCTTCTTTCGCCGCAAGAAAGATAATATCTGGAAGAAAATCAAGTTAAAATTTTAGCCCAATCGGAGTTACAGATCTCCGGGAATTTAAGAAACGGTGAATGGACAGAAAATAGGAACGTGAAACATAAGAGAAACAGAGAGATATATCCAATCTCGGAGGGCTCCCGCCCTACGGGAGCCATGGTGGCCATGGACCAGAGGGGGAACTCTCCTCCCATCTTATGGGAAGACGAAGGAAGAAGAAGGGGGATCTCTCCCCCTCTCACCCGGTGGCGCCGGAACACCGCCAGGGCAACCATCATGACATTGATCTAAACCAACAACTTCGTCGCCGTCATCACCAACTCTCTCCCCCTCTATGTAGCAGTGTAACTCCTCCGCTACCCACTGTAATCTCTACTTAAACATGGTGCTTCATACTATTATACAATGATGTGTTGCCATCCTATGATGTTTGAGTAGATTTGTTTTGTCCTATGGATTGATTGATGATCGTGATTAGTTTGAGTAGTATGTTTTATTTTGTTGTTGTCCTATGGTGCCCATTGTTGGGGAACACGGTAATTTTAAAAAAATTCCTACGATCACGCAAGATCTATCTAGGAGATGCATATCAACGAGAGGGGAGAGTGTGTCTACGTACCCTCGTAGACCAAAAGCGGAAGTGTTATGACAACGCGGTTGATGTAGTCGTACGCCTTCACGATTCGACCGATCCTAGCACCAAAGATATGGCACCTCCGCGATCTGCACACGTTCAGCTCGATGACGTCCCACGAACTCTAGATCTAGCTGAGGTCGAGGGAGAGTTTCGTCAGCACAACGGCGTGGTGACGGTGATGATGAAGTTACCGGCGCAGGGCTTCGCCTAAGCACTACGACAATATGACCGAGTGGAAATCTGTGGAGGGGGCACCACACACGGCTAAAAGATCAACTTGATCAACTTGTGTGTCATAGGGGTGCCCCCTTCCCCGTATATAAAGGAGCAAGGGGAAGGAGCCGGCGGCCTCATAGGGTGCGCCCCAAGGGGGAATCCTACTCCTACTAGGAGTAGGTTCCCCCTTTCCTAGTCCAACTAGGAGGGGAAGGAAAGAGGAGGAGGGGAGAAGGAAAGAGGGGGCCGCCCCCCCAAGCCCTAAACCAATTCGGTTTGGGCCTAGGGGGGTACCCCACAGCTCCCTTGCTGCCCTCTATTTCCACTAAGGCCCATGAAGGCCCATTGACCCCCCGAGGGGTTCCAATAACCTCCCGGTACTCTCGTAAATGCCCGAGCTCATCAGAAACTATTCCGGTGTCCAAACATAACCTTCCAATATATCAATCTTCATGTCTCGACCATTTCGAGACTTCTCGTCATGTCCGTGTTCACATCCGGGACTCCGAACTACCTTCGGTACATCAAAACACATAAACTCATAATACCAATCATCATCGAACGGTAAGCATGCGGACCCTACGGTTTTGAGAACTATATAGACATGACTGAGACTCACTTCCGGTCAATAACCAATGGCGGAACCTGGATACTCATATTGGTTCCTACATATTCTACGAAGATCTTTATCGGTCAAACCGCATAACAACATACGTTGTTCCCTTTGTCATCGGTATGTTACTTTCCCGAGATTCGATCGCCGGTATCATCATACCTAGTTCAATCTCGTTATCGGCAAGTCTCTTTAATTGTTCCGTAATACTTCATCCCGCAACCAACTCATTAGTCAAAATGCTTGCAAGGCTTATAGTGATGAGTATTACCAAGAGGGCCCAGAGATACCTCTCCGAAATACGGAGTGACAAATCCTAATCTCGATCTATGCCAACCCAACAAACACCTTCGGAGACACCTATAGAGCACCTTTATAATCACCAATTTACATTGTGATGTTTGGTAGAACACAAAGTGTTCCTCCGGTATTCGGGAGTTGCATAATCTCATAGTCCGAGGAACTTGTATAAGTCATGAAGAAAACAGTAGCAATGAAACTGACACGATCATAATGCTAAGCTAACAGATGGGTCATGTCCATCACATCATTCCCCTAGTGATGTGATCCCGTTCATCAAATGACAACACATGTCTATGGTTAGGAAACATAACCATCTTTGATTAACGAGCTAGTCAAGTAGAGGCATACTAGGGACTATATGTTTTGTCTATGTATTCACCCATGTACTAAGTTTCTGGTTAATAAAATTCTAGCATGAATAGTAAACATTTATCATGAATTAAGGAAATAAATAATAACTTTATTATTGCCTCTAGGGCATATTTCCTTCACCCACCATGTAGCGCAAGCGTGTGGGATTACCGCTGTAGGGTGTTGCAATAGGTTCATAATTCGCTTATAGTGGGTGGATAGGGTGACAGAAGCTTACACCCGAGTATGGGGGTTATTTTGTATGGGAGTAAAGGGGACTTGATACTTAATGCTATGGTTGGGTTTTACCTTAATGATCTTTGGTAGTTGCGGATGCTTGCTAGAGTTCCAATCATAAGTGCATATGATCCAAGTACGGAAAAAATGTTAGCTCATGCCTGTCCCTCATATAAAATTTCAATAATGATTACCGTCTAGTTATCGATTGCCTAGGGACAAATCATTCTCGTGTGTTATAAAAATATTGTCTACTAAACAAGTAAATTTTATCGAAAGAGGCTACAATTGATCCCCTATACTTATGGGTTATCATTGAACTTGCCTGCAATTAAAAAGGTTCATCTTAAGTCTAGTACATTTCTGGTAAGTCAAAGATGTGAGAGAACAATGCCTTAAGTTGTCTCGAGATAGGTAACTCAAATTTTATGTTGCAGATATGCACAAACTTTTTGGGTTTCCTTGTGGACCTAGAGATGTTGATGTTATTCACGCTGAGACAACTTCTGTTTATGGGCTTCTTGAAGAAAAATATAGGTATGGTAGGGAATGATTCTCATAGTTTGAAGCCAATAGACAATTTGTTAGCCAGAGATATAATTGGATTATCAAGTGAAGCTAAAAAAGGAATGCTTTAAGGTAGCATGTGTTTTATTTATTATGGGCAATTTGCGGACACCATCTATTAAACATGACTACACTACTGTTGATTATTGGAAAGCTCTATGTAGGAGTGATTATATAGGAGAATATAACTGGTGTGAGTATGCAATGAATTATCTACCGGATGCTATTACAAAGGCACAATAACAGATTCAGTCAAATAGCCCTGCCATATATCTGTATCGTTGTCACTTATTTCTACAAGAGTGAGTTATCATGTGCATCTTATTTACAATAACATATGTTTGGTAATTCTGTAATCATACGCATTATGTATGCAGATATTCTATCTTGATAATCATTAGCAGACTGTACCGAGGAGACACATGAAACTGCCTAGGATTATAGACTATGATAAGCGGCACATAAATCTTATGATTTCAGCTTGTAAGAAAACAAGAGATGGACTCACAATGTATGATGCATGCATGGTATGTAGTGAGTTTTTCAATTACTCGATCAACATAAATGTTGTTGTAACTAACAAGAATACCCTATTTTTACTGATCTGCAGATTGAAAGAGCTGAAATTGTATGTTATGTGAGGAGCATCACTAAGAGGAAGCTAGATAATTTTACTTCTGAAGAGTCTAAAAGGGTAATGGTTTCACAAAAATTTATATTCAGTTGGATATGGTGGTCATATTTGGGCTAAAAGTCAATGAAGAATAGTTCAAATGTTAAAAGGCATCAAGTTGTTCAAAAGAACATGCATTTTTGCTTAGCTTGAACAAATCTAGAACCTATATCAAATTGAAAATTCAGTAATCATATAAGGGATACTTATCCACAAATAATGGCTAAAAGTGGGGGGCTGCGTGAGGATGCAGGTGGGTTTCGGAGGTGAGGTCGACACGCGCGAGTATGAGACACAAGACATACCCAGGTTCGGGGCCCTCCGGGGGAGGTAACACCTCTAGTCCTGCCGAAATGGTATGATATGCACGAGGGCTACAATGGCGATCCTGGAGCTGTTTGGTGGAGGAGGAAGAAGGAGCTAGCTCTCCATTCTACCTCTCATGTCCGTGTGTGTGGGTGTGTGATAAGGCAAGAGTCCAAGGCCCTCTGCATGGAGGGTGCCTGAGGGGTCTTATAGGATGACCCGCCCAAGGATACAATGGTAAAGATACATGGGCGCGGGTGTTGGGAAACGTAGTAATTTCAAAAAAAATCCTACGCACACGCAAGATCATCGTGATGGTATAGCAACGAGAGGGGAGAGTGTTGTCCACGTACCCTCGTAGACCGTAAGCGGAAGCGTTATGACAACACGGTTGATGTAGTCGTACGTCTTCACGATCCGACCGATCCAAGTACCGAACGTACGGCACCTCCGTGTTCAGCACACGTTTAGCTCGATGATGTTCCCCGGGCTCCAATCCAGCAAAGCGTCAGGGATGAGTTCCGTCAGCATGACGGCGTGGTGACGATGATGATGTTCTTCCGGCGCAGGGCTTCGCCTAAACTCCGCGACGATATGACCGAGGTGGAATATGGTGGAGGGGGGCACCGCACACGGCTAAGGAACGATCCATAGATCAACTTGTGTGTACTAGGGGTGCCCCCTCCCCCGTATATAAAGGGGGAGAGGAGGAGGGGGCGTCCAAGGGTAGAGGCGCGCCCTAGGGGGGGCAATCCTACTCCAAGTAGGTTTGCCCCCCCCCCCTTTCCTATTAGGAGTAGGAGAGGGAAGGAAGAGAGGGGAGGGAAGAAGGAAAGGGGGGGCCGGCCCCTCTCCCAATTCGGATTGGGCTTGGGGGGGGGGGCGCCCCCTCCTTTGCCCCTTCTCCCTCCTTTCCACTAAGGCCCAATAAGGCCCATATACTTACCGGGGGGTTCCGGTAACCTCCCGGAGCTCCGGTATATTCCCAATCTCATCCGGAACCTTTCAGGTATCCAAATATATCCGTCCAATATATCAATCTTTATGTCTCGACCATTTCGAGACTCCTCGTCATGTCCGTGATCACATCCGGGACTCCGAACAAACTTCGGTACATCAAAACTTATAAACTCATAATAAAACTGTCATCGTAACGTTAAGCGTGCGGACCCTACGGGTTCGAGAACTATGTAGACATGACCTAGAACTATTCTCGGTCAATAAACAATAGCGGAACTTGGATGTTCATATTGGTTCCTACATATTCTACGAAGATCTTTATCGGTCAAACCGCATAACAACATACGTTGTTCCGTTTGTCATCGGTATGTTATTTGCCCGAGATTCGATCGTCGGTATCCAATACCTAGTTCAATCTCATTACCGGCAAGTCTCTTTACTCGTTTCATAATACATCATTTCATAACTAGCTCATTAGTTACAATACTTGCAAGGGTTAAGTGATGTGTATTACCGAGAGGGCCCAGAGATACCTCTCCGACAATCGGAGTGACAAAACCTAATCTTGAATTATGCCAACTCAACATGTACCTTTGGAGACACCTGTAGAGCACCTTTATAATCACCCAGTTACGTTGTGACGTTTGGTAGCACACAAAGTGTTCCTCCGGTAAACGGGAGTTGCATAATCTCATAGTTACAGGAACATGTATAAGTTATGAAGAAAGCAATAGCAACATACTAAACGATCAAGTGCTAGGCTAATGGAATGGGTCATGTCAATCACATCATTCTCCTAATGATGTGATCCCGTTAATCAAATGACAACTCTTTTGTCCATGGCTAGGAAACATAACCATCTTTGATAAATGAGCTAGTCAAGTAGAGGCATACTAGTGACTATATGTTTGTCTATGTATTCACACATGTATCATTGTTTCCGGTTAATACAATTCTAGCATGAATAATAAACATTTATCATGATATAAGGAAATAAATAATAACTTTATTATTGCCTCTAGGGCATATTTCCTTCAGTCTCCCACTTGCACTAGAGTCAATAATCTAGATTACATAGTAATGATTCTAACACCCATGGAGTCTTGGTGCTGATCATGTTTTGCTCGTGAGAGAGGCTTTGTCAACGGGTCTGCAACATTCAGATCCGTATGTATCTTGCAAATCTCTATGTCTCCCACTTGGACTTGGTCCCGGATGGAATTGAAGCGTCTCTTGATGTGCTTGGTCCTCTTGTGAAATCTGGATTCCTTTGCCAAGGCAATTGCACCAGTATTGTCACAGAAGATCTTCATTGGTCCCGACGCACTAGGTATAACACCTAGATCGGTAATGAACTCCTTCATCCAGACTCCTTCATTTGCTGCTTCCGAAGCAGCTATGTACTCTGCTTCACATGTAGATCCCGCCACGACGCTTTGTTTAGAACTGCACCAACTTACAACTCCACCATTTAATAAAAATACGTATCCGGTTTGCGATCTAGAATCGTCCGGATCAGTGTCAAAGCTTGCATCGATGTAACCATTTACGACTAGCTCTTTGTCACCTCCATATACGAGAAACATATCCTTAGTCCTTTTCAGGTATTTCAGGATGTTCTTGACCGCTGTCCAGTGATCCACTCCTGGATTACTTTGGTACCTCCCTGCCAAACTAATAGCAAGGCACACATCAGGTCTGGTACATAGCATTGCATACATGATAGAGCCTACGGCTGAAGCATAGGGAACTCCCTTCATTTTCTCTCTATCTTTTGCAGTGGTCGGGCATTGAGTCTGACTCAATTTTATACCTTGTAATGCAGGCAAGAACCCTTTCTTTGCCTGATCCATATTGAACCTTTTCAACACTTTATCAAGGTACGTGCATTGTGAAAGTCCAATCAAGCGTCTTGATATATCTCTATAGATCTTGATGCCCAATATGTAAGCAGCTTCACCGAGGTCTTTCATTGAAAAACTTTTATTCAAGTATCCTTTTATGCTATCCAGAAATTCTATATCATTTCCAATCAACAATATGTCATCCACATATAATATTAGAAATGCTACAGAGCTCCCACTCACTTTCTTGTAAATACAGGCTTCTCCAAAAGTCTGTATAAAACCATATGCTTTGATCACACTATCAAAGCATTTATTCCAACTCCGAGAGGCTTGCACCAGACCATAGATTGATCGCTGGAGCTTGCACACTTTGTTAGCTCCCTTAGGATCGACAAAACCTTCCGGTTGCATCATATACAACTCTTCTTCCAGAAATCCATTCGGGAATGCAGTTTTGACATCCATTTGCCATATTTCATAATCATAAAATGCGGTAATTGCTAACATGATTCGGATAGACTTAAGCATCGCTACTGGTGAGAAGGTCTCATCGTAGTCAACCCCTTGAACTTGTCGAAAACCTTTCGCAACAAGTCGAGCTTTATAGACAGTTACATTACCGTCAGCGTCAGTCTTCTTCTTAAAGATCCATTTATTCTCAATGGCTTGCCGATCATCGGGCAAGTCAACCAAAGTCCATACTTTGTTCTCATACATGGATCCCATCTCAGATTTCATGGCCTCTAGCCATTTTGCGGAATCTGGGCTCATCATCGCTTCCTCATAGTTCGTAGGTTCATCATGGTCAAGTAACATGACTTCCAGAATAGGATTACCATACCACTCTGGTGCGGATCTTACTCTGGTAGACCTACGAGGTTCAGTAGAAACTTGATCTGAAGTTTCATGATCAATATCATTAGTTTCCTCACCAATTGGTGTAGTTGTCACAGGAACCGGTTCTTGTGATGAACTACCTTCCAATAAGGGAGCAGGTACTGTTACCTCATCAAGTTCTACTTTCCTCCCACTCACTTCTTTCGAGAGAAACTCCTTCTCTAGAAAGGATCCGATTTTAGCAACGAAAATCTTGCCCTCAGATCTGTGATAGAAGGTGTACCCAATAGTTTCTTTTGGGTATCCTATGAAGACACATTTCTCCGATTTAGGTTCGAGCTTATCTGGTTGAAGTTTCTTCACATAAGCATCGCAGCCCCAAACTTTAAGAAACGACAACTTTGGTTTCTTGCCAAACCACAGTTCATAAAGCGTCGTCTCAATGGATTTTGATGGTGCCCTATTCAACGTGAATGCGGCCGTCTCTAAAGCATAACCCCAGAACAATAGCGATAAATCAGTAAGAGACATCATAGATCGCACCATATCTAGTAAAGTACGATTACGACGTTCGGACACACCATTACGTTGTGGTGTTCCGGGTGGTGTGAGTTGCGAAACTATTCCGCATTGTTTTAAATGTAAACCAAACACGCAACTCAAATATTCTCCTCCACGATCAGATCGTAGAAACTTTATTTTCTTGTTACGATGATTTTCCACTTCACTCTGAAATTCTTTGAACTTTTCAAATGTTTCATACTTGTGTTTCATTAAGTAAATATACCCATATCTGCTCAAATCATCTGTGAAGGTGAGAAAATAACGATACCCGCCGCGAGCTTCAACATTCATTGGACCACAAACATTAGTATGTATGATTTCCAACAAATCAGTTGCTCGCTCCATAGTTCCGGAGAACGGCATTTTAGTCATCTTGCCCATGAGGCACGGTTCGCGAGTACCAAGTGATTCATAATCAAGTGATTCCAAAAGCCCATCAGTATGGCGTTTCTTCATGCGTTTTATACCGATATGACCTAAACGGCAGTGCCACAAATAAGTTGCACTATCATTATCAACTCTGCATCTTTTGGTTTCAACACTATGAATATGTGTATCACTACTATCGAGATTCAATAAAAATAGACCACTCTTCAAGGGTGCATGACCATAAAAGATATTACTCATATAAATAGAACAACCATTATTCTCTGATTTAAATGAATAACCGTCTCGCATCAAACAAGATCCAGATATAATGTTCATGCTCAACGCTGGCACCAAATAATAATTATTTAGGTCTAAAACTAATCCCGATGGTAGATGTAGAGGTAGCGTGCCGACCGCGATCACATCGACTTTGGAACCATTTCCCACGCGCATCGACACATCGTCCTTAGCTAATCTTCGCTTAATCCGTAGTCCCTGTTTCGAGTTGCAAATATTAGCAATAGAACTAGTATCAAATACCCAGGTACTACTGCGAGCATTAGTAAGGTACACATCAATAACATGTATATCACGTATACCTTTGTTCACTTTGCCATCCTTCTTATCTGCCAAACACTTGGGGCAGTTCCGCTTCCAGTGTCCAGTCTGCTTGCAGTAGAAGCACTCAGTTTCAGGCTTAGGTCCAGACTTGGGTTTCTTCTCTTGAGCAGCAACTTGTTTGTTGTTCTTCTTGAAGTTCCCCTTCTTCTTCCCTTTGCCCTTTTTCTTGAAACTGGTGGTCTTGTTAACCATCAACACTTGATGATCCTTCTTGATTTCTACCTCCACGGCTTTTGGCATTGTGAAGAGCTCGGGAATAGTCTTGTCCATCCCTTGCATATTATAGTTCATCACGAAGCTCTTGTAGCTTGGTGGCAGTGATTGAAGAGTTCTGTCAATGACACTATCATCAGGAAGATTAACTCCTAGTTGAATCAAGTGATTATTATACCCAGACATTTTGAGTATGTGTTCACTGACAGAACTATTCTCCTCCATCTTGCAGCTATAGAACTTATTGGAGACTTCATATCTCTCAACCCGGGCATTTGCTTGAAATATTAACTTCAACTCCTGGAACATCTCATATGCTCCATGACGTTCAAAACATCGTTGAAGACCCGGTTCTAAGCCGTAAAGCATGGCACACTGAACTATCGAGTAGTCATCAGCTTTGCTCTGCCAAACGTTCTTAACGTCGTCAGTTGCATCAGCAGCAGGCCTGGCACCCAGCGGTGCTTCCAGGACGTAATTCTTCTGTGCAGCAATGAGGATAATCCTCAGGTTACGGACCCAGTCCATGTAATTGCTACCATCATCTTTCAACTTTGCTTTCTCAAGGAACGCATTAAAATTCAACGGAACAACAGCACGAGCCATCTATCTACAACAAACATAGACAAGCAAAATACTACCAGGTACTAAGTTCATGATAAATTTAAGTTCAATTAATCATATTACTTAAGAACTCCCACTTAGACAGACATCTCTCTAGTCATCTAAGTGATTACGTGATCCAAATCAACTAAACCATGTCCGATCATCACGTGAGATGGAGTAGTTTTCAATGGTGAACATCACTATGTTGATCATATCTACTATATGATTCATGCTCGACCTTTCGGTCTCCGTGTTCCGAGGCCATATCTGTATATGCTGGGCTCGTCAAGTTTAACCTGAGTATTCCGCGTGTGCAACTGTTTTGCACCCGTTGTATTTGAACGTAGAGCCTATCACACCCGATCATCACGTGGGGTCTCAGCACGAAGAACTTTCGCAATGGTGCATACTTAGGGAGAAAACTTCTTGATAATTAGTGAGAGATCATCTTAAAATGCTACCGTCAATCAAAGCAAGATAAGATGCATAAAGGATAAACATCACATGCAATCAATATAAGTGATATGATATGGCCATCATCATCTTGTGCTTGTGATCTCCATCTCCAAAGCACCATCGTGATCACCATCGTCACCGGCGCGACATCTTGATCTCCATCGTAGCATCGTTGTCGTTTACGCCATCTATTGCTTCTACGACTATCGCTACCGCTTAGTGATAAAGTAAACCAATTACAGGGCGTTTGCATTTCATACAATAAAGCGACAACCATATGGCTCCTGCCAGTTGCCGATAACTTCGGTTACAAAACATGATCATCTCATACAATAAAATATAGCATCACGTCTTGACCATATCACATCACAACATGCCCTGCAAAAACAAGTTAGACGTCCTCTATTTTGTTGTTGCAAGTTTTACGTGGCTGCTACGGGCTGAGCAAGAACCGTTCTTACCTACGCATCAAAACCACAACGATAGTTTGTCAAGTTAGTGCTGTTTTAGCCTTCGCAAGGACCGGGCGTAGCCACACTCGGTTCAATTAAAGTTGGAGAAACAGACACCCGCTAGTCACCTGTGTGCAAAGCACGGCGGTAAAACCAGTCTCGCGTAAGCGTACGCGTAATGTCGGTCCGGGCCGCTTCATCCAACAATACCACTGAACCAAAGTATGACATGCTGGTAAGCAGTATGACTTGTATCGCCCACAACTCACTTGTGTTCTACTCGTGCATATAACATCAACGCGTAAAACCTAGGCTCGGATGCCACTGTTGGGAAACGTAGTAATTTTAAAAAAATTCCTACGCACACGCAAGATCATGGTGATGGTATAGCAACGAGAGGAGAGAGTGTTGTCCACGTACCCTCGTAGACCGTAAGCGGAAGCGTTATGACAACACGGTTGATGTAGTCGTACGTCTTCACGATCCGACCGATCCAAGTACCGAACGTACGGCACCTCCGTGTTCAGCACACGTTCAGCTCGATGATGTTCCCGGGCTCCAATCCAGCAAAGCGTCGGGGATGAGTTCCTCATCACGACGGCGTGGTGACGATGATGATGTACTTCCGGCGCAGGGCTTCGCCTAAACTCCGCGACGATATGACCGAGGTGGAATATGGTGGAGGGGGGCACCGCACACGGCTAAGGAACGATCCGTAGATCAACTTGTGTGTACTAGGGGTGCCCCCTCCCCCGTATATAAAGGGGGAGAGGAGGAGGGGGCCGGCAAGGGGAGAGGCGCGCCCTAGGGGGGGCAATCCTACTCCAAGTAGGTTTGGCCCCCCTTTCCTATTAGGAGTAGGAGAGGGAAGGAAGAGAGGGGAGGGAAGAAGGAAAAGGGGGCCGGCCCCTCTCCCAATTCGGATTGGGCTTGGGGGGGCGCCCCCTCCTTTTCCCCTTCTCCCTCCTTTCCACTAAGGCCCAATAAGGCCCATATACTTACCGGGGGGGTTCCGGTAACCTCCCGGAGCTCCGGTATATTCCCAATCTCATCCGGAACCTTTCAGGTATCCAAATATATTCGTCCAATATATCAATCTTTATGTCTCGACCATTTCGAGACTCCTCGTCATGTCCGTGATCACATCCGGGACTCCGAACAAACTTTGGTACATCAAAACTTATAAACTCATAAATAAAACTGTCATCGTAACGTTAAGCGTGCGGACCCTACGGGTTCGAGAACTATGTAGACATGACCTAGAACTATTCTCGGTCAATAACCAATAGAGGAACCTGGATGTTCATATTGGTTCCTACATATTCTACGAAGATCTTTATCGGCCAAACCGCATAACAACATACGTTGTTCCCTTTGTCATCGGTATGTTATTTGCCCGAGATTCGATCGTCGGTATCCAATACCTAGTTCAATCTCGTTACCGGCAAGTCTCTGTACTCGTTCCGTAATACATCATTTCATAACTAGCTCATTAGTTACAATGCTTGCAAGGCTTAAGTGATGTGTATTACCGAGAGGGCCCATAGATACCTCTCCGACAATCGGAGTGACAAAACCTAATCTTGAATTATGCCAACTCAACATGTACCTTTGGAGACACCTGTAGAGCACCTTTATAATCACCCAGTTACGTTGTGACGTTTGGTAGCACACAAAGTGTTCCTCCGGTAAACGGGAGTTGCATAATCTCATAGTTACAGGAACATGTATAAGTTATGAAGAAAGCAATAGCAACATACTAAACGATCAAGTGCTAGGCTAACGGAATGGGTCATGTCAATCACATCATTCTCCTAATGATGTGATCCCGTTAATCAAATGACAACTCTTTTGTCCATGGCTAGGAAACATAACCATCTTTGATAAACGAGCTAGTCAAGTAGAGGCATACTAGTGACTATATGTTTGTCTATGTATTCACACATGTATCATTGTTTCCGGTTAATACAATTCTAGCATGAATAATAAACATTTATCATGATATGAGGAAATAAATAATAACTTTATTATTGCCTCTAGGGCATATTTCCTTCAGCGGGGCCTGGTGTCATCATATGGAGACGGTGGTGGGGTCCGCCGGGTCACGGGCTCCTCTATGTGCGGGTCCCGTCGGCTGCATGGCACTGTTGCCCGTCTCGTCTCGTGTCACAGAGTGGTTGGCATCATGGGGCTGAAGTGGCGGGCCATGCTGATGCCGGCTGCCCGAGTCAGTGGATATAGCCGCACTGTAGCCACGCTCTCCCGTCGTGGGAGGGTTGTCTTGTTGTACGGCTGGATGGGATGGCCGCTCGCCCTCTGCCAGCTGGCACACGGCATGCCGGCCCGCCGTGTTGCCGTGCCCAGTCGATCCGCACCGGGAAGCCGGATGGAGGGCCAGCCGGACTGAGGGGCGCCAGCCGGACTGAGGCGACGGAGCTCTAGCAGCGGTGGACGACGCGAGGAAGAAGAAGGGTGATGGGGGTAAAAGTGAGAAAAGAAGCCCCCCGTCCTTATTTATAAGGGAAAAAGTGAAACAGTAAAATGGTAGGCGCGAAAATCGAGGAGATGCCATGATTATCTCAATACTAGAGGCGCCTCGATTGTCGGATGACCAATTAATGCAAAAAAGATTAGTTGTGATGTCATAGGTTTTTCTGGATTTATCTCGCATGACGTCATGGCGGGTTACAACGATTCATTCAAGATTAAGTGTTGGAAAAGAAGACTCGCCAACCGGAAGCAGCGAAGATTGATTTGAACTTGTTCATTTCAATGTGGGGCCTAATGTTGGGGATATAGCCCCGCAGAGTGACCTGCCCAGGAGGGGCCGGGTTTATCTGTTGGCGAATCAAGAATAAAAGGCTTAAATGGGCTTGAGAAGACATGAAAACTGAACGCGGCTTAAGAGGTGGGCCTATTGAAGGCCCAAGACCCGGAGATGTGAGCCGCCCGATGGTGACTTGCCTAGTAAAGCAAGGCGACTTAGAAACTGAGTTGGTCGCGTTGTGTGATCCGGCTTGGACTCTTGTAAGCCCAGGGCATCGACCTGTGTATATAAAGACGAGACCCTGCGGCGGGTTAACTCAAGAAACAATTGATCAATAGCTAGGTTAAGTGATTCCACTCCCTTGTAATCAATACCCAAGCAATAGTCAACAAAAGTAGGAATAGGCTTTTATCTAGTTGAGAGGGGCCGAATCTAGGTAAACCTTGTGCCCTTTGTCCCGTTCAACCTCTTCAAGCTAACCTACATTGCGATGGCTCCACACCTAAGTCCTTTCACAAGGGCATCTGTCGTGACAAAACCACGACACCGCCCAGTCGCATGAGGCGGGTTTGAGAGGTCCGGTCATAGATGCTCTAAGGGTTTTCTTTGGAGATGCCCTAAAGGCTTTGTTGTTGTTGTAAATATGATCAAAGTTTATAAGGTTTAATAACTTTTGAACTATTACGGCACTACATTTGACAATTCCTGGCTGTTGCTCGGTGGACCTATAAACAGAAGGAATATAAATAAAGCCGTGCAGTGAAGGCACGCTGCCACTCCTCCCCCTACCTCTGCGCCACCCAGAAGGCAGAACGGCAGGCGCTGCAGCTGCACACTCTGCCTCTCCATCGACCGCTCCCATCGCACAGACGCCTCTTCTCTCTCCTCGCCCCACCTCCTCTCTCGTCCTCATCACTCCTCCAGTGCTTCAGCTGCTCAAAGTCACAGGCCAACAGGAGAGCGAGTGGCCTGTGCGACAGCGAAGTCAGCCTCAGCGCTGGAGAGAGAGAAACAGGTGGGAGAGCGGTTCATCATTACTTGCTCAAAGTAAAGCAGCTCCGAGGTCCGAGGTCCGAGCTAAAGCCGTTGGTTTCGGACTTTCGGTTCTTCCCGCTGAATCTTTCTTCCCAAAAACCCGGCTGATTCCAGCCGGTCGGAGAGCCCTTTTCTCGCCAAAAGACAGTTGTTTTTTTGATTTTTGCTGGGCTGGTGCACACCAGAAAAGCCTCGATTCCTCTGGGCGTCATGGCGGCGCCCCGACGGCGCACGTCGGCGGAGCTCCAAGTGAACGGCGGCCTAATGCCGCCGTCGGCGCACGTGATCGCTTCTTCCCGCGGCGGCAGCGGCGGTGGTGCGCCCAGCCGGGAGGACCACGCGGTGACCACGAACGGCGGCGGTCCGGCGCACCGGGGAGGGAAGCAAAGAGGCGGCAGCAGCGCATGCTCCGCCACCAAGGTCTCCGGCAGGAGGCGGCCGGCGGGGCGCATGCCACTATGGCGAGTCTTCATTTTTGCGTCTGTCGCATTGAATGTCGCCGCACTCCCGCTCCTACTCCACCAGTACATCGTCAGCCACCCGCACCATCCCGGTGTCGTCTCTCCTGATCAGCAGCAGCACCACGCCTACGCCCCGCAGCCGGGCACGAGCGGCGCGGCGGCCAGTGCGCCGTCGACCGGGAAGCCGGCCGTAACTACTGATTCGGTCATTAATCTAGACCAGTAAGTCCCTGTTCCTCGTAATTTTTTCTGTGGTAAATTTTTGCATTAAAATATCTGCAATTTGAAGAGCCGGCAATGAGTGTTCTTCCCGGCGGAGCATGTCCCTGTTCAGTGTCAATGTCAAGGAGGAATGAACGCCGATCTAGGGGCGATCGATGCCAGATTCATCCGCGGTGCATGTACCTGTCGCCATGATTTTGCTCTCACTTTCGCAACTAGTCTATTTTCGCCATCGATGCAGCTCCACATGAGCACGAATCTATTCTCACCTCTTTTTTTCTAAAAAAAACATTTCCGAATCAATTCCATCTCAGTTTACAAACGCGTTTGACATTCGTTCTGTCGGCTGCAGCGGGGACCCGACCATGTTTGAGGCCTTCTGGCGGGAGACCGGCGACGCGGCGGAGCTGGTCATCCCGGGGTGGCAAACCATGAGCTACTTCTCAGACGTGGGTAACGTATGCTGGTTCATGGAGCCTCTGTTCGACCAGCAGGTGCGCCGGCTCCACCGCACCGTCGGCAACGCCGCCGTGGACGGCTACCACGTCCTCGTCGGCACCGGCTCCACGCAGCTCTTCATGGCGGCGCTCTACGCCCTGTCGCCCGCCGACGCCAACCAGCCCACCAGCGTCGTCTCCACGGCGCCCTACTACTCGGTAAGTGCGATATATCACCCAAAAAAATTCCTCTCAAGTTCAGATTTACAAACACAAAGACACAACGGATCTTGGGCGGCATAAACCAATGGCGAGTCCATCGGGGAGATGAAATGTTGGGTGACAAGGACGGCAAGGCCTGTCAATATCGTATCATTCCCCACTAAAAATGATGAGGAGATGGGGCAGAGAGATTAGGACAGCGGGGGACACCCGATGGTGCCACCGATTTCTCTCTGTCCCCATTTTCCTGTCCACATGGTGGTTAACCATATGGCGTGATGAGACTTCTCGTAGGGCCGGCAAGGCATCACGGCGATTTGCAGGTGAGCCGACCGACGAGTGTCCCTGTAGACAATCATGGGCATGGGCTTCTAGAACCAGATCTGAATCTCAGTTCCGGGGAGTTTTAGCATGTTATTAGGGCAGCAGAGCAGAGATGGAACTCCGAACTCCTTGTCCCCGCGGAATTCCGTCGGCATGTGCTCATGATGAGAGTATGGCTAACACATGGCGTGGCGGCGCCGCCGTCTGCGGCTTCTGTTTAACCTCATGTAGTCATGTGGCATGATTGATCTGCCTACTTAACCTGGGAAAACAGGCAAGTGCAGGGCACTCTGTTGTTAAGATTCCATTGTCATGTGTGTGTTCCACATCAGGTGATTGATCATGTGCTCAGTTCAGGTCAGCTCAGCTCAGCTCAGCTCAGCTCAGTCATCGGGTGCCAGTGTCCAGCCCATAGTTTATTTTCCTGCCATTAATTGCTTAACGGTCTGATCACTTCTACTTCAGTACAACCCCCTAAACGCATCAACATAGACCATATTTGTCGCACTCAGCTTGTTTTTCTCTTTCTTTTTAATCATAAAAAAGGGTTTACTTCAAGTTCTATTAAACAATCAAGACAGGTTACTTGGTATGTCCACTTGCTTTCTTCTTCGCTTCTTATGTGGCAAATCTAACTTCGTGAATCAGGCTGGTTTTTGTCGAGTTTTTTTAAACCAGGTTTTATTCTTGATTTTATTTTCATTTTCTACCTTTTCTTTTTCTTTTTCAAATTTTCTCTTTTTTCAAACATGTGAACTTTAAAATAAAAAAAATCAAATTTGTGAACTTTTTACGAAATTCCAAATCTTTAGTGTTTTTCATAAATATTCAAAAAAATCAAAAAAAATATTCATGTTCAACGTTTTGTTTGCTCTTTTAAAAAGATGTTCATGTTTTGACATTATGAGTAATTTTGAAAGACATGAAACATTTTTTCGAAATATCAGTAAACTCTTGTAAAATGTGAAATTTTGTTTTTTTAACACAATTCGAAAGGCGAACAATTTTTCGAATTTTTTTGAAAACATTTAAAAAGCGCGATTATTTTTTGAAAAAGACATAAGAAACGAAAATGGGAAAATGAAAAAAAACAAATGAGAAAAAAACCAACAGGAAAAAAAGAAAAATAAATAGTGAGAAAAGTTCACGGATTCCGGAAAAATTATTGTATCTCTTATGCTGAAGTTTTTCTGCAATATCTAAAAAATAGGACTGGACCACTTATTTTACTACTGAACAAATCTTCGGGGGGAGCTTAGCCTGTTGACGTCGCCGTGCACGTCCATCAACCAAGCTAGCTTGTTGGAGCACACTCGTACACGGGACTATAGGAGACTGACCTCGTGCATGGCCATGTAGCTGCAGATGATTAATCCAGTCGTACAGTGGCACACGCTGGATTAATCCTAATCCTTCCTGCCGTGTTGCTTTTTAGGTGTGGAAAAATATCAGGTGCTACCAGCACATAGGAAGTGTTCGGTAGTAGGCCATGGTTGCAAAATACTCGACTCCAGCAGCCAGCTTGCCAGCTGAACTCCTCCTGGAGCGATGGCAGCCAGCGATCGGCAAGGCCGAAAGGCCGAAAAGTGCATATTCTGCCCGTTTGGAGTGGGCTGATAGCCCAAGTGACTTGTAAAATAGGCATGGGCTATAGGCCCGGGTGGGTGGGTGGCTGTGAAGAGCCATTAGATCTCGTGGCTGTTTCTTTGTCTCAAAAAAAAAAAAGTACCGGTTCGATCCAAGTCACTCGAGCGGTGGCAGCCGACCGTAAAAACTGCCAACTCAACTCCTTCGTTTTTTCTAGGAGTAGCAAATATCCAGCTCCACGACTCCGGCAAATTTGTGCGTAGCTTCTTCAAAAAAAAAAAAATTGTGCGTAGCTAATAGCCAGCTTCTCACTCCCATTGTCATGATTTGAAGCATTCGGCTCGGCTCCCGACTTGGAGTCGAGGAGTTGAGGAGCCGGAGGCTCCCGAACACACCCTTAAATGATATCGTGATACGGGCTCTTGGGCCGAAGGGCTCCACGACTCCTCGAAATATATTGTATCTATACAAAATTTTGAGACTCTCGGATGACATTTTGGCAAAATGTTCAAGAGCTTCCGAGAGCCGTCTGATCTAATGACTCCTAGGAGCCCGCATCACAGCATCACCTGATATCTTCCCTTTTAGGTGTTGCTCAATTAGGGCATCTCCAACGTTGACATGCAAATTTGCTTTGTCATTTGTCTGCGGACAGGGCCAGTCCTCGGACAAGGATGCGGGAATCGACCATCCAACGCTGCCCACATACATTTCAACCCCCGTTTGAACTAATCGAAGAAAATTCATACAAACATGGCGGATTTCATATAAACCACACGTCAGAAAAATGAAAATATTGCTTCCGTCAACTAGCTATATTTTTCTAACTGATAAGATGTTTCCGTAGAAGAGAATCATTATCATGAGTATACATGCTTCAAACACAACAGGGACGTGTTTCCTGGGAATACAATTGTACAGATGTGCTCACTTTGCTTACATGGACAAAAACTTATGCTTCCATAGTCCCATGGACATACAATTTACGTTGAATACATGCTCAAATAAACTGGTAATTGCTCCTTCTAGCTTCCTACTTGCTGCTATACAAGATGTGACAATACGGCCGTCAAGTTGCTGCATTTAGTGTAGCACCTCAAGGCGCACATTATTCTAGTGCACGAGCAACACACCGATTTGCTTCCATCCACAGAAGCCACTCGTCCATGCGATGGTGCTTCAAACATCAGTAAATTTTTCTTCCGATGAGGTGGTGCTTCCAAAATTGCCAAATCACAGCTGAATTGCTTGAAGTAAATCATCATTCCAACCGAAGAAATAAAAGGTTTGATCCAAGGTATGTTTGGTAAACCAGTGTGGAAGAACAACAATGTGTCCGAAGCATATAACTTGCCATTTTGAAGCAAATCATCATTCCAACCGAAGAAATAAAAGGTTTGATCCAAGGTATGTTTGGTAAACCAGTATGGAAGAACAACAATATGTCCGAAGCATATTACTTGCCATTTTGAAGCAAGTCATCATTCCAACCGAAGAAATAAAGGTTTGATCCAAGGTATGTTTGGTAAACCAGTGTGGAAGAACAACAATATATCCGAAGCATATAACTTGCCATTTTGAAGCAAATCATCATTCCAACCGAA
Source organism: Triticum dicoccoides (assembly GCF_002162155.2). NCBI lineage: Eukaryota > Viridiplantae > Streptophyta > Magnoliopsida > Poales > Poaceae > Triticum > Triticum dicoccoides. The sequence continues at coordinate 87,433,157 of NC_041385.1, forward strand.
GAAATAAAAGGTTTGATCCAAGGTATGTTTGGTAAACCAGTGTGGAAGAACAACAATACGTCTGAAGCATATAACTTGCCATTTTGAAGCAAATCATCATTCCAACCGAAGAAATAAAAGGTTTGATCCAAGGTATGTTTGGTAAACCAGTGTGGAAGAACAACAATATGTCCGAAGCATATAACTTGCCATTTTGAAGCAAATCATCATTCCAACCAAAGAAATAAAAGATTTGATCCAAATGTATGTTTGGTAAACCAGTGTGGAAGAACAACAATATGTCTGAAGCATATAACTTGCCATTTTGAAGCAATAGTAAAGTAGGATGGAAGCAAAAAATTAGATATACTAGCAAATGGCTTGGTAATTATCTCATCTTAATGTTGTTAAGCATGGGCGCATAGTGTTGCAAACGACAACAAAGATAGCACTTGAGGAGAGATAGAGAACGAAAAATAAATATGCAAGCAGGCATCGACAGTTGAATATATATGCATTACTATTATATTAGAAAAGGCTACTTACAAAAATTGAAGGAGGCATTGAAAGCAAGAGAAATCACACAGGTGATGAATTATAAGGAAGTGTGTTTGTTTAAAATTATATATAAATCTCCACACACACTAGAAAGAAATATAGTAAAATCAAGACACACGACTATAATTCTGGATGTACATGAGAAAGCATCAAAGAAGCACCTAGGTAGCATGAATTTCTAAGCAATGATCTTTATAGGTGAATTGGAAGCACGAATGTTCTGAAGCAATGCAATGTGTTAGCATTTCTGGAAAAAAGTTTTATAAGGAATGAAGTGATTCGCTGTGTGGTGGAATTAGTTTTATGGAGGCAATATATTAGAACTAAAAATATATATTTGTTGACTGATGACAACATGAATGTAGGAAGCACAAAATATTGACACTCAATAATACAGCACATGACATTGGCAATTGGCACTAGTAAGTTTGATGCACATGACATTGGCACTGGTAAGTTTAATGCCATGATGAGGATGCATCTGTTGGAGACTTTGGCATGGAAGCATTTTTCCAGATGATGGTATCAAAAAGGGAACAATTTAGAAGCATTTGTGTATGAAGCTGTAAAAAATGCGAAGGGTGCAATTTTAGTCTTAGGTGGAAGCATGGGATTCTGAAAAATGAAAACATAACAAACTTACTGCCAAACTATGGGTGCGTATACTTGGAAGCTCTGTATACAGGATGCATTGCAGGAAGCATTGAAATAAAATCTTCATACCATTTGTCAAATTGATCCCGAGGATCGGGAAATACTGAAACAAATGAATATTCAAAACAAAAACTCCTACTAGGCAGACAATGAACATAAATAACAATTATAATCCGGCAGCCGGATGAATTACACAGGACATTCCGTTGCAAAAATTACAAACGCCCAAATCCGGGGCAACGGATGAAGTGCGCAAACCTTCAATTTGGAGATGGGGCACTTCAAATAGGGCGGAAATTTCGCAATCAAAATAAATACCTATTCTCCGGCCGGCCGTGCAACCCGGAATGCAGCTGATTCAGTCGATGGGGGAGCCTAGCGAAGGACAAAACGCCGTTGAGGATCGGGCGCTCCGCGCTCGACCTGCTGATGCCACGATGGCGCAGCGTCGCCCGGGGTTCGCATCGGTGGAGAGGACTAGGGGGCAGCCGTGCCGCTCGGCGGCGAGGATTGGAGGAGGAAGACCGAGGAACTGCGGGGCGGAAGCTGGCCCGTGAGGTGTAGGTGTGAGGCGGATCGGGCTGGCTGGTGAGGTGAAGGTGAGAGGCGGGTCGAGCTGGCCGGTGAGTTCGTCTGCGAGGTGGTCGTGGCTGGCCGGTGGAGTCGCGATGAGAGAACGGCGGAGTAGTGGATCTGGCCGCGCACCATCTCCCACTCTGACTTGTTCCAGTCCCATTCTTCTCCACACAGCTCTAACATTTTTGCAGTGAACGAAGGTATGGGCTCCATCTTCGTTCAATCGCCTGCATACCGGGCAGAAAGTGTCCAGATCAATAGCACGCCTCTGAATACTCAGAAACTGCAGCAAAACAACCAGCCAAACATTTCGGTGGACTTGACAAAACAGGAAAAACTATTTTTAAAAACCAGAGTATTTGTTGCCCACACATAAAAATATTTTTGGTTTTTGAATACTTCGGTTTTCTTAAAGACTGTGCTGCCAAACTTAGTTGGATAACCCAAACGACTTTTTAGATTCATAACAGCTTTTGTGTTGTTTAAACAGAACCGGTTCTCTAAAAACTAGCTATCGTCCAAGACATAGTTTATTTTCTTGGTCTGAATCTGAACTATGATAATGTGAGCGAATCATCAGTTCACTGGCTCGATCTGCTTTCAGCGGATAAGTTCACATAAAAATCACTGAAAGAATCTGATCATGGATCATGGATGCAGTCGTACCCTGCCGTGACGGACTTCCTCCGGTCCGGGCTCTTCCGGTGGGCCGGGGACGCCAACTCGTTCGTCGGCGACTCCTACATCGAGCTGGTGTGCTCCCCGAACAACCCCGACGGCGCCATCCGCGACGCCGTGCTGAGCTCCGGCGCCGGGAAGGCCGTCCATGACCTCGCCTACTACTGGCCGCAGTACACGCCCATCACCCGACGGGCCGACCACGACATCATGCTCTTCACCGTGTCCAAGAGCACCGGCCACGCCGGCACGAGGATCGGGTATGCAGCTTCACTGCCTCAGGCAAGAATGCTACTCTGATTTGCGACGCCACCCGAACCTGAACCGAAATGCGACGGTTCCGCATGCAGGTGGGCGCTGGTGAAGGACCGGGAGGTGGCGCGGAGGATGACCAAGTTCGTGGAGCTCAACACCATCGGCGTGTCCAAGGACTCGCAGCTACGCGCCGCCAAGGTGCTCAGCGCGGTCTCCGACGGGTACGACGGCGGCGCCTCGCGCCACCGGCTGTTCGACTTCGGGCGGCGCAAGATGGTGGAGCGCTGGAGGATGCTGCGCGAGACCGCCGCCGCCTCCGGCGCCTTCAGCCTGCCCGAGGAGACCTCCGGCCGCTGCAACTTCGCCAACGAGACGGCCGCCAATAACCCTGGTACGTCGTACGCTCATGCCATGGCGCCGATGTCTCGCGTCGCGTGGTCTCGGTTCTCACTCGCATCGCGCCATTGTTTGATCTCTTTTCGCAGCGTTCGCGTGGCTGCGGTGCGACAGGGAGGACGTGGAGGACTGCGCGGGGTTCCTCCGCGGGCACAAGATCCTGACGAGGAGCGGGAACCAGTTCGGGGCGGACCCCAGGTACGTCCGGGTCAGCATGCTCGACAGGGACGACGCCTACGACATCTTCATCAGCCGCCTCGCCTCTCTCAAATGACAGAGCCATGCCATGCACACGGCAAAAAATGCACGATTCACACGCGAAAAGTAGATCCAGCCGGAGATGCATATGACCGAAGAGCAACTCTAGCGTCGTCCGTGGAGCAGTTTCGAATGGCAAATGGAGACCGCCGCCGCGACGTCTACGACGGTGGCTCGCCGCGGCATCCTTCGTCATGCCGGTCCTGAGGCTGAGCATCAGTGGTAGTAGTAGAATAGTCCGGGTAGGAAGAAGAGGACAAATGATTTGTTTTGGTTTTCGATCCGCGCTCTGCTTG